>NC_135720.1:11842076-12152347 GCF_964656455.1 Halichoerus grypus | reverse complement strand
TTCTTGGCAGACATTCCTTGGCTCCTGTCCCGCACACCTAGCAGATAGCCTCAGTGGAGACTGTTGCCCCTAAAAGCAACTCCTACTGGGAAAGTGGGCAGGGGGCACCCCTGCCCGCTAGTGTACCTGCTGGAATCATGGCCCAGTCACAGCAGAAGGGTGCACACAACCAACACAGGGGATACCCCTAAAGCACCTGGTTCCGGTGACCATGTTTCTAGGCCCCACAGCACACCTTCTATATAAGGCCAAGCCTTCAACGCCAGGAGTCAATGCTGACCTACCTAATTTATACAGAAACAAATACAGACAGACAAAATGAGCAGACAGAGGAATGGCTTCCAAACAAAAGGACAAGACAAAATCTCAGAAAAGAGCTAAATGAAAAAGAGATAAGCAATCTACCTAAATTAAGAGTTCAAAGTAATGATTATAAAGATGCTCATCAAACTTGGGAGAGGAGTGGATGAACTCAGAGGGGATTTCAACAAAGAGATAGAAAATATAAAAAAAGAACAAATCAGAGCTGAAGAATACAATAACCAAAATGAAAAATACAACAGAGGGAATCAACAGCAGATTAGAGGATGCAAAAGAACAGATCAGTGATCAGGAGGACAGGGTAATGGAAATCATTCAAGCTGAACAGCAAAGAGAAAAAAGAATGGAAAAAATGAGGACAGGTTAAGAGACCTTTGGGACAACATCAAGCATACCATAAGGGATACCACAAAAAGAGAGAAAGGGGAAGAAAACTTAATTTTAGGAAATAATAACTGAAAAATTACCTAATCTGGGAAAGAAAACCCAGGTCGAGGAAGCACAGATACGTCTGAACAAGATGAACCCAAAGAGGTGCACAAGGAGACACATTATTAAAATCTCAAAAATTAAAGACAAAGAGAGAATCTTAAAAGCAGTAAGAGAAAAGCAACTAGTTATGCACAAGGAAACATCCATAAGAGCTGATTTTTCAGCAGAAAATTTGAAGGCCAGAAGACATGATATGTTCGAAGTGCGGAAAGAAAAAAAACCTACAACCAAGAATCTCTACCCAGCAAGAAAGATTATCATTCAGAATTGAAGGTGAGATAAAGAGTTCCCCAAACAAACAAAAGTTAGAGTTCATTACCACTAAACCAGCCTTGCAAGAAATGTTAAAGGGAATTCTTTTTTTTTTTTTTTTCAAATAGCTGATGCTTTTTTTTTTTTTAAGATTTTATTTATTTATTTGAGAGAGAGAGAGAACAGAGGGAAAGTGAGAGTGAGAAGCAGACTCCCCACTGAGCAGGGAGCCTGATGCGGGGCTTGATCCCAGAGCCTGAGATCATGACCCGAGCTGAAGGCAGATGCCCAACCAACTGAGCCACCCAGGCGCCCCTTAAAGGGAATTCTTTAAGCAGAAAAGAAAATACCATAACAAGAAGAAAATCATAAAATAAAAAATTTCACTGAAAAAGCAAATATTATACATTAAAGGTAGATCAATCCCTTTTATAAAGCTAGTATGAAGGTTAAGACAAAAGTAATCAAATCAACTATAGCTATAATAATTAGGAATACACAACATAAGAAGATATAAAATATGACATCAAATACATAACACATGGGCAGGGGATAAAATAGTAATGCTTTTAGAATATGTTCAAACTTAAGCAACCATCAACTTAAGTAGATGACTATATACATAGGTTGTTATATATCAACCTCTTTTGATATATACATACACACATATATATCTCAAAACAAATGATACACAAAAAAATCAAGAAAAAAGGAATAAAAGATCTACACTGAAGAAAGTCATCAAATCAGAAGGGAAGAGGGCAAGAGAAGAAAGAGAGAACTAGAAAGAAAACCAGAAAACAAGGAATAAAATCACAATAAGTACATACCTATCAATAATTACTTTAAATGTGAATGGACTAAATTCTCCAATCAAAAGACACCAGGTGACAGACAGAAAAATAAGACCCATTTATATGCTGCCTACAAGAGAATCACTTCAGACCTAAAGACAGACTTAAAATGAAGGAATAGAAAATATTCCATCAAATGAAGTGAAAGAAAAAAAGTTGGGTAGCAGTACTTAACATTGGACAAAACAGACTTTAAAACAAAGACTAACAAAAGACAAAGAAGGGTGTTAGTAACAGAGGGATCCATTCCAACAAGGTTGAACAACTGTAAATATCTATGCACCCAACATAGTAGCACCTAACATATAAATATATAGAGCAAATATTAAAAGACACAAAGGGACAAAATGTAATACAATAATAGCAGGGGACTTTAATACCTCTCTTATATCAAAATTGATATTTCACCCAAACAGAAAATCAACAAGAAAACAGTGGCTCTGGATGATACATTAGACCAAATGCACTTAACAGATATACACAGAACATTCCATCTAAAAACAGCAGAATACACATTCTTTTCAAGTGCACATAGAACAGTCTCCAAGACAGATCACTTGTGGATCCACAAAACAAGTCTCAATAAATTTAAGATTGAAATCCTATCAAGCAGTTTCCAAGCACAATGATAGGAGACAAAAAATCAATTACAATAAAAAAAAAAAAAAAAAAACTGGAGGGGTGCTGGGGTGGCTCAGTTGGTTAAGGGTCCAACTCTTGATTTTGGCTCAACTCATGGTCTCAGGGTTGTGAGATCAAGCCCCATGTCAGGCTTCATGCTCAGGGAGAAGTCTGCTTGAGATTCTCTCTCTCCCTCTGCCCCACCCCGCCGCTGTTTGTGCTTCCGCTCTCTCAAATAAAATCTTAAAAAAAAAAAAAAAAAAAACAACCACGAAAAAATACAAACCTGTGAAGGCTAAAAAAAAAAAAAAAAATACTATTCAACAACCAATGGGTCAATAAAGAAATCAAAGAGAAAATAAAAAAAATACCTGAGACAAATGAAAATGGAAATACAACATCCCAAAATCTCTGGCATGCAGCAAAACCAGTTCCAAAGGAAAGTTTATAGAGAAACAGGCCTACCTCAAGAAATAAGAAAAATCTCATATATTTAACCTTATACTTAAAGGAGCTAGAAAAAGAACAAAGCCCATAACTAGCAGAAAGAAGGAAGTAATGAAGATCAGAGCAGAAATAAATGAAACAGAGACTAATAAAAACAGTAGAAATGATCAATGAAACCAAGAGCTGGTTCTTTGAAAAGATGAACAAAATTGATAATTAAAATCCCTGAGCTTCAGTATTATTTTTTTTTTAAGGGGGGGGTAGAAGGGCAGAAGGAAAGGGAGAGTGAGAATCTTAAGCAGATTCCACACCCACTGTGGAGCCAGATGCGGGGCTCAATCTCACAACTCTGAGATCATGACCTGAGCTGAAATCAAGAGTCAGACATTTAACCAACTGAGCCACCCAGGCGCCCCTCAGTATTCTTTTCTATCAAAAGCTAGTAAGTCACAAGGATGAAAGGTACAGCACAGGGAGTATAGTTAGTGGTAACTATAATAGCATTGTATACTAAGAGAGAGTTACACTTGGGGTGAACGTAGCATAACATATAGAGTTGTTGAATCACTATGTTGTACACATGAAACTAAGGTAACATTGTGTGTCAACGTCAGTTAAAAAATACCTATTTCATTAGGTGGCTATGAGGCTTAAATAAAAAAACATGTAAAGTGGCTATTAGTAGGCATTCCATAAGTAATAGCTGATATTATCATTATTATCATTACCACACAGGCAAATAAAAAACAAGGTGAGCATTATGACTGCCTAGCTTGCAGCCCGGAAGCCATACTCAGGCTGCAGCACAGGCAGGAGTACAAAGAACCCAGAGGTCTCCTCGATGTGAGAAGACAGAGGCCAGAGCTCTGGGAGGCCAAGGCAGCCAGAATTTGTGAGAAAGACTATTGGATATGGAAACACACAGAGAGAGAGAGACAGGGGAATGGGAGGGAGGAAGTGAGAGAGAGCTCCTGAGATATTCAGAGGGATCCTTTCAAGTCTTTGGCTGAGAAATGATCTGTAAGTGCATGAGACTGGGAGGCTGGAGAAAGTACTATCAGAAAATATGACAAAATGGAGCTCACAGAGGACTAGAAATAGTTTGCACTCCCAACAGCCAAGTGAAGAACTCTTGAAATACACAGGGCGCTGAATGCATTCCTCAAAAAGGTTGTGACTTAGTCGCGGGACTTAATTAGCCTCAGATTAAAGGCTGCTAAGAACCTGTCATAACAAAGCTTAAAAGCAAGCTTCAAACCAATCTGCAAGTGACTTATCTCTATGTGCCAGAGTAAAACCCACCACTCAACCCAATACAAGATCCAGCCCTTAACAGGATTAAAACAAAACAAAACCTCACAAAATCTAGTATCTTGTCAAAAATTGCCAGGCTTGCAAAGAAGCAGAAAAAAACAGGACCCATAGGAAGGGGGTGGGGGGGGGAACAAACAGTAAAATAGTACAGAAATAACAGAGGTAGTGAAATTAATAGTCAAAGACCTTCAAACAGCTATTATAAATATTACACATATGCACAAAGATGCCAAGGAAAGCATGAACATAATGAGGTAAGGGAAAATATAAGACCCAAATGGAACTTCTAGAAGTAAAAATAAAATATCTGAAATGAAAAATAAATTAAGTAAAATTAACAACAGGTTAGACACTGCAGAAAACAGCAATGAATTTGAAGACACAGTAACTGGAATTTTTTTTTTTTATATTATTATTGGTGCTTCTAAGTAAATGTGTTTAGAATAAAGTGTGATGCAGGTAAATTCAATATATCAAGATATGTCAATATATCGAGAGCATCTGTTCATAAAAGATTATATACTATACAAACTATTCAAGTCATATAAAACCACTTTTTCAGTGTCTTTTCAACTGAGAAGAATCCTGTTCAGTACACCTCCCCTCCTCAGGTGGTTCATACTGAGCAAGCTTTGTGTTCAGTTTTTTATTTTCTTCTACAATAGCTTTATATTTCTCTTTCATTTCTGTTAATTCTAGGTGAAGCAACTCTATATCTGGATTTTCTGGGTTAGCAGCTTCTAACTGATGCTTTAAAAAGTCTAAAGCACTATTAGGTTTCCCTGGTTCTTCATATAAGGCTACCACAATACCTTCTTGGTCAGCGTGTCCAGCACCCCCGACTTCAAGTACCTCCAGAGCTGCTCGCGCTTCAAGTGGCAGCCTTTGTAATGGGCCGCGGCGACAGCGGCAGCAGCAGAGCTGGTGCCTGAGACTGTCTGGCGGGCTCCAGTAACTAGAAGTTTTACGATGGTGAGTTACCTTTATTTTTTATTTAATTTTTATGTATGGCGAATTATTAAATGGTTTCATGGGAGTTAACCAAATATCCAAGCATCTGTTAAATAATTTTTTTTCTTTCTGTTTCTGCTGATGTATGATCCGATTGCTATCAAATATGAAGTTGCCTGAATCTGAGCCTTCGAATGTAGCCATCACTCTGTCTCATGAGTCACAGTGCTTCAATTATTAGAGCTTTATAATACATTTTAACATCTCATAGGGAAGCCTTCTTTCATCACTCTTCTGTTTCGAAATTTCTTATCCATTCTTGCAGGTCCACTCCTCAAGATGATCCTGGGAACTTCACTACATTTCAAGATGTTATTGAAAAAACATAATTTGGAAAAAATGAAGGATCTTTGTAACACTCATTTTTTCTTCCAGGGCTCTATTTCTCTTGACTTATCTCAAGTGATGTGTTGAGACTCTCAGTAAAGTTTTGTGATTATTTTTATATAGGTCCCTTTTTTTCCTTAGGTTTCCAAAATAAACAGTTATAGGTTTCCCAATAATATTTTTACTCCTCTAATAGTGATATACTTTATTTGCTTCAATCCCTACTGTACTTAATTTTCTGTTCATTTATCACTAATTCAATCCTACACTCTCCCTAACTTATGTAACTATTCTTTCAGTATATACAAACATGATAGATATTTTACCAAATTCTTGCTCTGCTTTGATGTGAATTGAATGTTCTTCTGAGGATTCCATGCTCTATCTTCTGTACTGGGCCTTCTGTTTCCTAGATTTCACACAATCTTTCTTCTTGGTGTCTCCAATCAGACCAATGCTTATATAGGCCTTGTCATTACATTAGAGGTGTTGATAGAGGTCAGTGAAAAACACTTTCCAATAACTGGTGCTAGGTTCGTTGGGATCATATATTAAAAACAGTAAAACTGGCTTCTTTTTCAACCACACACAAAAATCAATCCCAAGTGGATTACAGATGTAAACGTGAAAGATGAAACAATAAAACTTCTAGAAGATAACACAGAAGAGTATCTTCACGATATCAGGATACAAAAGGAGTTTTTCAATAAGACACAAAAAGCACTAACCATAAATTTACACTTAAAAACATCTGCTCTTCGGGGCACCTGCGTGGCTCAGTTGGTTAATCCTCTGCCTTTGGCTCAGGTCATGATCCCAGGGTCCTGGGATCAAGCCTCACATGGAGCCTGAGCCCGAGGACGGGAGTCTGCTTCTCCCTCTGCCCCTCCCCGCTGCTCTTGCTTGTACCCGCTCTCGTGCTCTCTCTCTCTAGCGTGCTCTCTCTCAAATAAATAAAATCTTTGAAACAAACAAATAAAAAACAAAAAAAATCTGCTCTTCAAAAGACACTGTAAAGACAATAACATGCAAAGAGTGGAAGAAATCTGCAATACATTTAATAAAAGACAAGTATGAAAAATGTTAGAACTCCTCAAAATCAATGAGAAAAAGACAAGCAATCCAACAGAAAAATGGACAAAGGGCAAGCACTTCACAAAAAAAGAGGTTATCTAAAAGGTCAATAAACATGCAAAATGGTGCTCAATCTGATTAAAAAAATCAGCAAAAGACAAAATAAAACCATAATGACACACCATTCAGCTCTGATTAACCAAAACACACAACTGGCAACTGCAAGTACTAGCAAGGACATGGAGCAAAATGAACTTACACACATTTGGTGGGAATATAAACAGGCATAATGACTTCAGAGAACAATTTAGCATTATCTAGCAAAAGTGAAGATTTGCAGAACTTATGATCCAGCACTGCCACTTCTGGATATATACTCCAAGGAAAGCTTGCCTGTGGGCTCTAGCTGACATAAATAGAAGAATCTTCATGACAGTTTTGTTTGTAATAACAAACACTAAAACTAATTCAGAGTTCTAAAACAGGGCAATGGACATATAAATTATGAGTTAGTCAAAGAGT
This sequence comes from Halichoerus grypus, assembly GCF_964656455.1. Taxonomy (NCBI): domain Eukaryota; kingdom Metazoa; phylum Chordata; class Mammalia; order Carnivora; family Phocidae; genus Halichoerus; species Halichoerus grypus. Next base: position 12,145,112 of record NC_135720.1, on the reverse strand, counting down.
GGGTAGTATCTAGCTACACAAATAAACTACAGCTATGAGCAGCATGAGCGAATCAGGATAAAAAGAATACATGCTATATGAATCCATTTGCATAAGTTGAAAAATGGAGAAAACTAAAGTATATTAATTATACAGCTAAGAATCTATGGGATAAACTAAGCAGGGAATAATAAGTCCCAAATTCATGATACTGATTACCTTCATAGCATCTGGAGAACAGGAGACACGATCACATCACAATGAGCATACAAGGGGGTGTCAAAGATGTTGGGACTATAACTACTGACTCGAGTGGTGGGGACTCGGGTATTCTTCTTAAGCCACACAAATACATCATATACTCTTCTGTATTTGTAGGTCATAATAAAAATTTTTAAAAAACACTTAACAGTCTGCAGATCCCGTCATTAAACCTCTGCAGCTCACAAACTGCCCCTGCCTACCCTGTAGGATTATTTTCTAGAGAGTGAACCTGGAACACTCCTGTCATGGGAATGCAGGCATAGCAGGCACAGCTGAAGGAGGGGATTAAGGGAAAGCCTACGTACGGCATAAGGAGACACCAACCCCCTTCCCTCTCTCCAAATCGATTACTACATTCTTTAACTATCATTAGTTACATCTTTCTCTCATTGATACGAACTTATTAAGTTCAATATATCAATCTCAACATATCACATGCCAATCCTTATGTATTCCTGTATCACCAATATCCCACAGGTTTTATCGGTCTCTAATTGTTCTATGGCCCTATTGAGTCCCTGCATGGACTACACTGCCTTTTTGGTTGGTGGCACATCATTCGTTTCTCCATGGAGAGCTTAGAGCAGTTACGCCTGTCATCATCATTACATGTTTAACTTTTGGTTGAGCTGTTGTTGGTTTGTGTGTGTAATGGGAGTATTATCTTAGAAAACATAGTCTGTGACAAAAATGCAGTATTATTGTGTTCTGGAATTTGATCAGGTGATAAAATAGCCAAAAAAGTTAAAACTCACCTCTGCCACTTCCTTTTGAAAAGTCAACGTCATCTGGGTTCTGCCATAAACAAAAGGTCCACCTCTACAAGAAACATTTTCAAGCCACTTGATAATCAGCGGAGTTGATACGTTAAAAGGCAGATTTCCAATAATATGTACATTTGGAGGATCTGGTAAGCAGGAGAAAAAACAACCTGTAACGATTTTATTAATGGATTCTGAATACAATGTTAGCTAAGAGTTAAATCAAACTGGATACTAATAGTATCAAACAAAAATATATAAAAAGATATGGCTAAGTATTTTTCAGTCCATTTATTCTTCAAAAGCAATGTTTTCTCACAATCAGCTTTGAATTATTGCGAAAAAAATTCTACCTTAATTAGTGCTCAAAGTCCTTAGGTTTTTTAGCTTAGGAAAAATATGAAAAAGACTTGGTTTGAGGAAAAAGACAATTTGATCTGGACATGATATGGTCAAAGTACCTGCACCCAGATGATGCTGTCAGAGGGTCAGATGACCAGGAAGGGGATACTGGCTGCATATACAGACAGAAGTGTCTGCAATATACACATGGTCAGTGAAACCACGGGAGCAGAGTCCTTCAGGCCAATCTGCAGCACAAGGAAGATGCTCAAAAAAGAAAAATCTCAGGAACAACATCTAAGAGGTGGGTGGAAAAATAACCACCAGCAAAGAATAGCTAGAGAAAGCTCACACAATGTAAAAGGAAGAACAGGAGAACCTGGTATCAGGGAAGACAGGAGCAGAGATAACTTTTGGAAGAGAGTAGGCAACAGTCACATAAATGCCTGAGAGCTCAGTCAGATAAGGTTTGAAGAGGAAACCAGGAGGTCAGTGTGACTCCAGCATGGCTGGGGCAAGGCTGGAAACCTGGAGTCAGTGTGCTTAGAAGAGAATGGCATGTTGGAAGGCGGGGACAGGCAGTGCCGACCTCTCTGAAGAAGCCTGGCTGTGGAGAGGCCGGAGACAGGAGGCAGTTAGATGGAGGCGCACAGCAGCACCTGCGTCTGCTCCGACGGGGCTCACAGGCACGTAAGACACCTCACCTATCTCTGTGTCCCAGCGAGCTGGCACACGGCAGGCACCCAGTAAACAGTCTACGGATGAAGAGTGCCTTGGCTGGTCACTGAGTGGGAGACTGTGGAAATTCGATGGGGCGTGGTTTACTAAAACATTTCTTTTTTCACCATTTGGAAAAAGTTAACAGTTCATAGTTTATCCCATCCTTATATGGTATCATAAAAATAGCAAGTTTATTTGAAGAGAATTCTGAACATTTAAAAAACATGAGACAAGTAAATTAGAATTTAAAAAAAGGAATTAGATTTATTATTTTGGAAAAAAAGTAGAAAAAATTACAATGCATACCACCTATTTAATTCTGTTCTAGTAATATTTAATATAAATGTATAATAACATTTGTAACACATAACAACACAAATATTTGTACTATAAATAATAAAAGAAAATAAGAAAACAACCCCAAATCACTTACCATCCTCCCACTGTCTTTTAAGACTTCCTGGAAAAGCCCTTTCTATCTTAAATGTCAATACATCTCCATGGACAATTCTCAGTTTTCCAGGTGCTGCATCAGAAAGCATCTAATTTACAAAAAGGTCAATAAAATGAGCTCATACTTTAGAGGATAGTGAAACACACACACACACTCTCTCTCTCTCTCTCTATATATATATATTTTTTACTTCAGATCTGTGCATCATTAAATCAGTATGAAAAGGTAGAGACTAAGAGTGATCACTAATGAACTATGAGTACACCGTGTCTACTGTAATAGACAATCATGGTGTTTCATTTCTAACACATATGAATGACCCGTGATGGTAACAGATTATAGTAGAGCAACAGCTTATAATTTCACAAATGATACATTAACATAATTCTGACCCCCAGAATAACCTGCATTTCTGTACAGATTTAGCAAAAACTCAACTCCTATCTGCAAGGTTTTTTTTTTTTTTTTTTAAAGATTTTTATTTGAGAGAGAGAGAGAGAATGAGCAGGGAGTAGGGGCAGAGGGAGGGAGAGAGAGAAACAGCAGGGAGCCTGACTCAGAGCTCGATCCTAGGACCTGGAGATTATGAGCTGAGTGGAAGGCTTAACCGACTGAGCGACTCAGGTACCCCTCTATTTCCAGTGTTTTTAAATTATAGACTAAGGACATTATAATATTGAGAACTATTTGGGAATAAATCATAAAGATGAACTTAATTCAACAAATCTTTATAGCCTAAATACATACAAAGAATTTTACATATTTTCAAGAGCTATAACCTAATCTACCAGTAGATTCAAACCAAGTAGAAAGTCATCTGTCATTGCCAAGCTACATGGGGCACTCTGAGACACTCCCCTGACATTCCTAATCTTACTATTTCTTGATCCACAGGCACTTTCAACCTAATGAATTAACCATCCTGCATGGTTTTTTTTTTTTTTAAGATTTTATTTATTTATTTGATGGAGAGAGAGACAGCGAGAGAGGGAACACAGCAGGGGGAGTGGTAGAGGGAGAAGCAGGCTCTCCGCTGAGCAGGGAGCCCGATGCGGGGCTCGATCCCAGGACCCTGGGATCATGACCTGAGCCGAAAGCAGATGCTTAACGACTGAGCCACCCAGGCGCCCCAACTATCCTGCATGTTTTACCAAGAGCTACCTTCCAGCCTATTTCTACTTTCCAACTACTTGTTTTTGTTCCTCTTGCTTTAGTCTAAGTATAAAAGGAAAAAAAAAGGGGGGGAAGTACCCTTTTCTTTCTTATTTTTCTTCATTTTATCCACCTTAGCACCATACCTTAAGAAATGCTCTCACAGTACTAAAGTGTTGGCACCCATCTGAAAAGAGCCTTGAAGCTAAGCCATCTATGTATTTGTATTGCTTTAAGGGCTCCTGTACCCAACACAAAACTTATTCTTAAAGTCCTTGGCTTAAAACAACAACAACAACAACAACAACAAAAAACCCCAAAATCCCAACCCAGATGCAGTCCCTGACGCTTACAAAGTTTACAATGCAGGAGTGAATGCAATCGATGAGAACAAACATCCCTGCTAATGTAGATTATAAGGAAGAGGTGACCCTCTTTCCACATCAAGTCTCACCTCAAGGAGCTCAGACACCCTTGGCTCCGAATCAGGGAACTTCTGCCCTGAGCACCCCTTACTTCTCTAGCTCAATTAAAGCTGATTCTCTCTACTAACCCTTCCCTTGCCTAATTCTGGCAACTGATAGGAAGGATGAAAGAAACATCACAGAAGCCAGAGAGGAGACCCTGGACCAAGGCACCCAGTTTGTGAATTACTCCTGCCTTTGGGTTAATGCTGTGCCTCGCATATGCTTCTTTACAGCATTTATAACATACTATATTGCGACTGTGTACAGAGAGGCTTCTTTCCCATGTAATAACATATGCTCCTTAAGGGTAGTATCTGTTTCTCATCTACTTTAATGTCCCTTGCAGCTACAACAGCACGCAGTAGGTGCTTCACATTTTTTATAAGTGAATGACCAACTATAAAACTGGAAACTTCCCCTCCCAGACCGAGATTTGAGGGTCCCAAAATCTGTAAGGTCAAGAAACTTGCAAAGATTTATTTCACTGATAAATCAGGTAGAATTATATAAGTAACATTTCAGAAATTCAGAGCTCAAATGCTTATATTGGTAAGAAGCTAAACATTTTCAATTTGGGAATCATCTAGTTTGGTATGTTTCATCATGGCAGTTTACCAAAAATAACTGCGTACTTCTGATATTAATGTACTTATGGATTATTTTAAATTACCAAGATTTGCTAAAACTTAATCTGATGAGTTCCAGACAATAAATCATCAAAAACATAATATCCTCAATACACTATGAATAAAAAAGGAGCTAGCTCTCTGTGGGACAGGCTCTTACTATATAAAAACTGTGTATTTAATGATAGCATTTACTATCAATGAAGAATTTGTTTTTTTCTATAATTATGCTTCACATAATTAAAACAAATTAACATACCAAAAACAGAGAGGCAGAAGAACTAAAAGCTTATGCTTCATGATATCAATATATAGAAAGTAATAAAGTAATTAGTAATTAAGACTACAACAAAACACTGTAAACTTGGCTCTTTGGCATTAATATACATGCTCTGATAACCACGTTTGAAATGTTCATTTTTTTCTACAATGACACATATAGCTGCATACCAGAAAACTGATATAACACACATTAACCTTCCTTTCCTAGATTTAAAGTTGCATTTCTATCCTATTTCTTTTGGATGCCCCTTCAGGCTTAAGTCTCAGTCAATGACAAAGCAAATCCTCCCCTTCTTTAAAAGGTACATCTTTTAAGACCACTCTGTAGCTTGATCTTCCCCTTTCAGACTCCCCACTGCAGAAGGAATGAATACTGGTGACCACAGCTTTAAGTGAAGTCCTTGAAACAATTATGGGGGAAAAAAACACTACACAAACTGAAATTATAGTATGATTACAGACAACAGCCATTTAAACACCTAATGATATTCAGCAATGACACATGAACACTTTCTAACCAACCACTAATAGAGAAAGATGTTTTCATTATCCTGACAATATTTGGGGGATGGTGGAGAGGTGGGAAAGATCACTGTTATAGCCCTTCAAGAACACTGCTACATTACACTTTAAAACCCTGATGGTGTTAGCTCATAATGTGCTCAAAGGCACAGCCTACTATGAATGCAAGCACTTGATTACAGCCAAATGAGTATTTTTACAGACACTCTTAAATTGTTCTATCATTTTTATTTTAGTTTTCAATCCTATATCCTTCCAAAATGAGATTTAAGTCAGCTTAGAGTAAAAAGCATTCATTAGCTAAGGCTGTAAAAGAAGAAACAGAAAACCAAACCATGAAAAGGAGAAGCATGTATATAAATCCTAGAGGTGTTAACTCACAATTTATATACTGAATTACAGAATTCTTAGTCTCTACTGGAAATAATTATACTAAATCCCCAAGAGAGAAAATAGTTTTTTTGTAGCATTAAGTTTTATAAGGGATATAGGGAACAAAATAATGGCGAATGCCTTTAATAAAAATGAGGAAACAAATGCAGGAGAATTCTTCATTTGGTGATTTAAAAAATCTCTCTCTTCTAAGTCAAGGTCTTAGAGATAGCTTTTCCACAGGGGGCAAGTTACTATGGTCCACCTAGGTAATTTGTTGGTGATCTAATCTGATGAGGAAATAATTTATTCAACTCTTAGAACTTAGACACAACTAGAAATTCCTTGAGAACAAAGAACTATATTGACTGGTCATTTTGTATGTTTTATGCCACCTTCTCATCATGAGGGGCTCATGGCAACCAGCACTGTACAGTGAGCTAAAGCATTAATTACACAGCCTGGTGATATTACCTTCTTCCTGACTTGCTACATAGTGGGAACCCAAACATTGTTGAAGTGCTGGGCAAAAGTGTTAGGCAAACTATATGAGAAATGTAATACAGAACATGATAGGTGAAAGACAAAATTTGTATTCTTCTAAAGAACACATAAAAAAGACTAATGCTATTATTCAAAAGAATTTAAGACAATGTTATAATAGACTTTTCTTTAAGGTGAATATTACAGCATGATTTCAAAGTCAACTTGTTTTGTTTTTTAAACAGGACCCAAACACGTATAGCAGAAATTAATTTACTCAGCCTCATCAAGGATTTAGAGATTTGATTTAGTAAACTTTCTATTCAACCAGCGGTTAACATTTCTTAAAAAGAAACTTACGTAGTATCATGTCCTATCTTTTTCTTGTCCAGTTGCTATGGCTAGGACTACCAGTAATATAACAAATAAAAATGGGGAGAATGGACATACTTGTCTTGTTCCTGATCTTAGAGGAAAAGCTCTCTGTTTTCCACTATTGAGTATGACATTAGCTGTGGGTTTTTCATAATATCATGTTGAGGTATGTTCCCTCTAAACCTATTTTGTTGAGTTTTTATCATGAATGGATGTTGTTCTTTGTCAAATGCTTTTTCTGCATCTAGGATCATATGGTTTTTATACCTTCTCTTATTAATGTCATGTATCACATTGATTAGCGAATACTGAACCACCCCTGCATTCCTGGAATAAATCCCAGCTGATCAAGGTGAATGATTTTTTAATGAATAACAATGAAGCAGCAGAAAGAAAAATTAAGGAAACAATCCCATTTATAATTGCACCCAAAATAACAAAATGCCTAGGAATAAACTTAACCAAGGAGGTGAAAGACCCATACTCCGGAAACTATGAAACACTGATGAAAAAAATTGAAGATGACACAAGTGGAAAGGTATTCCATACTCATAGACTAGAAGAGTCAACATTGCTAAAATGTCCATACTACCCAAAGCAATCTACAGATTCAATGCAATCCCTATCAAAATACCAACATTTTTCACAGAACTAGTACAAATTACCCTAAAATTTATACGGAACCACAAAAGACCGCAAATAGCCAAAGCAAACTTGAAAAAGAACAAAGCTGGAGGTAACACAATCCCAGATTTCCAGATATACTGCAAAGTTATAGTAATCAAAATAGTATGGTGCTGGCAAAAAAAAAAAAAAAGGCACAGAGATTAATGGAGCAAAATAGAGAGCCCAGAAATAAAACCATGCTTCTTTGGTCAATTAATCTTTGACAAAGGAGGCAAGAATATATAATGGGGAAAAAGATGGTCTCTTCAACAAATGGTGCTTGGAAAACTAACAGCTACATGCAAAAGAATGAAACTCTACCACTTTCTTACATCATACATAAAAATAAACTTAAAATGGATTAAAGATCTAAATGTGAGACTTGAAACCGCAAAACCCCTAGAAGAAAACATAGGCAGTAATTCCTTTGACACTGGCCATAAAAACATTTTTTCTAGATACATCTCCTCAGGCAAGGGAAACAAAAGCAAAATTAAACTACTGGGACTAACCAAAATAAAAAGCTTTTGCAGAGTGAAAGAAAACATCAACCAAACATAATATCCAAAATATATAAGGAACTTCTACAACTCAACACCAAAAAAACCAAATTATTCTATTAAAAAATAGGCAAAGGACCTCAGTAAACATTTTCCAAAGAAGACATATAGATGGTCAACAGACATGAAAAGATGCTCAACATCACTAATCAGAGAAAGGCACATCAAAACCACAGTGAGATATCACTTTATACCCATCAGAATGGATAAAATAAAAAACACAAGAAATAACAGGTGTTGGTGAGGATGTGGAGAAAAAGGAATCCTGTGTACTGTTGGTGGGAATGCAAATTGGTATAGCCACTGTGGAAAACAGTTCCTCAAATACTAAAAATACAATTACCATAAAATCCAGTAATTCCACTACTGGGTATTTACCTCCAAAAAATTAAAACACTAATTTGAAAAGATATATGCACCTCCTTGTTTACTGCAGCATTATTTACAATAGAAAAGATATGGAAGCAGCCCATGTGTCCATGGATAGGTGAATGGATAAAGAAGATGTGGTGTATATATATGAAATATTACTCAGGCATAAAAAAGAATGAAATCTTCACATGTGCAGCAACATAGATGGACCTAGGGGATAGAATGCTAAGTAAAATAAGTCAGGCAGAGAAAGACAAATACCATATGATTTCACTTATATGTGGAATTTAAAGAACAAAACAAACAGAAAAGAGAAAAATAGAAGAATCAGAATCTTAAATATAGAGAACTAACTAGTCATTGTAGAGGGGAACTGGGTGGGGGAAGAGGTGAAACAAAGAGAATTAAGAGTACATTATCTTGATGAGCACTGGGAAATGTATAGAATTGCTGATTATACTGTCCACCTGAAACTAACACAAAACTATGTTAATTGTAGTTCAATAAAAAACTTGTGAAAAGAAAAAAAAGAACTTATAGATAGAATGCTTCCATACAATATCACACAATTCTCTTCCTTAAGTTGAGAACAGTGAACCCAATTTCACCCTTTTCTTGATGACCAGGGTCACTGTTGCCTGTAGAGTAACGGCTTCAATGGTTATGATCCCTTACTACTGAGCAATTTTTTTTTTTTTAGTATTTATGTTTGCTTTTTATAGCTTTTCTGCCACAGTAATCACTGTTACTTCTTGCTGTTGTCAGTGGGTCTGCCTCTAGCATTGATCTCCGTACTTTTAATTTGTAATGGACTAGGAAATCATTTTGGCTGTAGGCCACCTTTTACTTATTTGCTGAGTTTTGATTAACTATAGCTGTAGCTGTATCAAGTAAGTCATGTGTGAAGTATGTAATCATGTCACAGCAGACAGTCAGGCAATCTTTTCTTTTGTAAAATTTGCTAGAGATGAAAGAATTTACAAGTTTTATTATCTCTGTTGAAAAACAGTTCCTTTTGCCAGGATGACTAAAGTATTTATATATCCATTTATAAGATGACAGAGAAGGGGCATCACTATAATAGCAACCATTTACTGAATACTGGCAATATGCCAGGCTCTTTACATGCCAATCTCTTTACATAAATTTCCATCTATCCTTGCAAGGATCACAAATGATAGCTGTTATTCCCATGCTGCAGATGAGAAAGCTGAAGCTAAAAGTGGTTCAATTGCAAGCTCAAGATCACAAAGCTAGTATGTGCTGTTTCTGAGATCTGACACCAATCCTGTGAGCTTTCTATCCTGCCTGTCAAGTAGAAATAATCAGTTTACCTATTATAAAACCCAAAGGTGATACTAACAATAATCATGACTTACTGTCTCCACAATTCCATGAAATAAGCACATAATAATTAAGAAGAATCCTAGAGCTTCTTACTCTAAGATGGAGTATAAAAGACCAGGTAGTCTCTTCTGGTTTAAACAGATAAAAATGGACAAAATAGATGAACAACAGTCTTCAGAAGCTGGACAGCAGGAAATGCAGGAAAACCTGCAGATCCACGAAGCTCAAGGAGCCCCACACAAAAGAAACATGAAGAAAAGGACACCAAGGTGCACTCATCATGAAATTGCTCAAAGCCAGTGATAGAGAGTGAATCTTAAAAGAAGCCAGAGAAAAAAGGCAGAGGGGCAAAGATAAGAATGACAACAGATTTCTTGTCAGAAACAATGAAATGAGAAGATAGCGGAGCAACATTTTTCGACTACTAAAAGAAAATAAACTGCCAGTGTGTTTTTCAAAAACAAAGGCAAAATAAAACACTTTTTTAGACATACAAACACCGAAAGTTCTGTCACCGACAGATCCACAGTTACAAAAAATGCTAAAGAAAATATTTCAGGTAGAAAGAAAATAATACTAAGTGGAAATATGGATGAGGGAGCACTCAAAATAGGAACCATATGGGGGGCACCTGGGTGGCTCAGTTGGTTGAGCGTCCAACTGTTAATTTCAGCTCAGGTCTTGATCTCAGGGTCGTGAGTTCAAGCCTTGGGTTGGGCTCCATGGGGGGCATGGAATCTACTTAATACAAAAAAAAAAGGTAACCAAATGGGTAAATATGTAACATTGTTTCTTATTATAGTTGACCCTTTAACAACAGAGTTTGACAGCACTGGTCAGTCCACTTACATGCAGATTTCTTACAGTACTGTAAATATATTCTCTCTTCCTTATGTTTTTTTTTTTTTGAAGATTTTGAGAGAGACAGCGTGTGTGCACACAGGGGGAGGATCAGAGGGAGAGGGACAAGCAGACTCCATGCTGAGATCAGGACCGGAGCTGAAACCAAGAGTCAGATGCCTAACTGACTGAGCCATCCAGGTGCCCTTCCTTATGATTTTCTTAGTAACATTTCCTTTCTCTAGCTTACTTTATTATAAGAATACAGCACATAACACAAGTAACATACAAAGTATGCATTAATTGATTGGTTATTGGTAAGGCTTCTAGTTAACAGTAGACTTTAGTAGTTAAGTTTCTGGGGAGTCCAAAGTTATACGTGGATTTTCAACTATGTGGGAGTTAGCACCCCTAACCACCACATTGTTCAAAAGTCAACTGTATTGAAATCTTTAATATAGAATTGACTTTTAAAACAAAAATAACATTGTCTTGTGAACTTCACAACATGGAGAAGTACAATGTATGACAACAGTACAAAGGCCTGCAAGGAGAAATACAAATACACTATTTTAAGATTTGTATACTATATATAAAGTGGTATTTTATTACTTGAAGATAAATTGGGATACATTAAAGATGTATAACCATATACCATCAATAAATTACTAAAATAGTAAAACAGAGTTATAGATAAAAATTGCAGCAGGCTGAATACTAGCCCCACAAAGATGTCCACATCCTAATCCCTGTGACTATATTACCTTACATGGTAAAAAGGACATTGCAGATGTGATTAAATTAAAGATCACAAGATGGGGAGATTATCCTAGATTATCTGGGTGGACCCAACATAATCAATCACACAGACCTTAATAAGAGTGAGGCAGAAGGATTAAAGTCAATAGTAGATATAGAAGCAAGAGGTTCAGGGACTAATAAATGCAGGTGGCCTCCAGAAGCTGAAAAAGGCAATAGAGCCCTACTGACCTTCATTTTAGACTTCTTATCCCCAGAACTGTAAGAGAATAAATTTGTGTCATTTTAAGCTATTGCATTTGTGGTAATTTTTTACAGCAACAATAGAAAACTAAATTGAAGGCAGAGATGATCAGATTGGTGAGAAAAAAGCAAGACCCAGTTATATGCTGCCTACAAGAAATCCACTTTAAATATAAAGACACAAATAAGAAGGATGAAAAACTTTATCACTCTAACATTAATCAAAAGAAAGCTGGAATGGCTATATTATCAAGGTAGATTTTAGAGGAAAGAATATCACCAGGGATCATGGAGATCATTTCATAATGACAGAGGAACCAATTCATCACAAAGACATAACAGTCCTATATGTTCATGCAACTAATAACAGTGCTTCAAAATAGATGAAAGAAAAACTGATAGAACTCTAAGGAGAGACAGACAAGTCTGCAGTTAGAACTGGAGATTTCAGTACCCTTCTCTTAATAAATAATAGAACAAGTAGGAACTCACATAGAAGACCTGAATAACCCCAACTTGACCTAACTGAAATTTCTGTAGCATCCAACAACAGAAGAATGCGTATCCTTTTCACCAAAATGCATATCCTTACAGGGGAATACATTTTTTTTTTTTTAAAGATTGTATTTATTTATTTGACAGAGAGAGACACAGCGAGAGAGGGAACACAAGCAGGGGGAGTGGGAGAGGGAGAAGCAGGCTTCCCGCAGAGCGGGGAGCCAGATGCGGGGCTTGAACCCAGGACCCTGGGATCATGACCTGAGCTGAAGGCAGATGCTTAACGACTGAGCCACCCAGGCGCCCCGGGGGGAATACATTCTTTTCAGCAGAATGCATATTCTTTTCAAATGCATAAGGAACACTTACCAAGACAAACCATATGTACACCATAAAACAACTATAAATTAAAATTACTCAAGTCATGCAAAGTATGTTCTCTGATCACAATGGAATGAAAAACTAATAACAGAAAGATATCTGAAAAACACCAAAATTTACAAGCTAAATGATACACATCTAAGTAACCCAACAAGTCAAATAAGAAATAAAAAGGGAAATTGGAGTTGAAGGTTTATATGGGAATTCTGAACTTCTTTCAGAAGTCTTTAGGTCTAATATCTCAAAAAAATTTAAAGTTAAAAATTAGTAAATTTCATTCATTATGAATGAATGAAAATGAAAATACAACCTATCAAAATTTGTGGGATTCTGCTCAGGTTGTACTGAGAGGGATATTTATAGCACTAAACACCTATAAGAAAATAAGAAAGGACTTCAAAGAAACAACCTCAGCTTCCACCCTAAAAAACTATAGAAAGAACAAAGTAAACCTCAAGGAAACAGAACATAAAGATTTCAGAGCAGAAATCAATGAAATAGAAAACGGAACCCAAGACAGAAAGATCAATGAAATCAAGAGCTTTTTTTGTTGTTCTTTTTTGAGAAGATCAATAAAGTTCACCAATATGCAGCCAGACTGATCAGAAAAAAAGAGACACACACAATTTACCAATATCAGGAATGAGAGAGAGGATATAACTGAAGATTCTACAGATGGTTGGTTTACCATTAGAAAAAAAAATAATTCACCATATTAACTAAAAAAAAAAAAAGCCATATGATTATCTCAATAAACTCAGAAAAAGTATTTCTGCAAACTCAACATCCATTATTTAAAACAAAAACAAAAACCAAACAAAGCACCACGACCTCTCAGCAAACTAGGAACAGATGGACCTTCCTCAGTCTGAAAAAGGAGATCCAGGAAAAACCTACAACTAACAACATACTCAATGGTAAAAGTCTGAATGCTTTCCCCCTGAGATCAGGGATAGGCAAGGAGGCCTACTCCTAGTTTTCTGCTCAACATTATACTGGAGATTCTAGCCAAGACAAGAAGAAACAGAGGCAAAGATAGTGAAATGGAGAAGGTAAAAACGGTCTTTATCGCAGATGAAATGATAACACATGCAGACAATCTTAAGAAATCTACAAAATAGCCACAAAGAAGTGAGCACAGCAAGGTTGCAGGATACAAAGTCCACGTCAAAATAGATGGTATTTCTACACAGGAGCAACAAATGGAAATCAAAACTAAAAACCAATACCAAGTACAATGGCATCAAAAAATAGGACATAGTTAGGGGTAAATTTGACAAAAGATGTGCAAGACTTGTATACTTAGAACTATGAAACACTGTTGAGAGAAACTGAAGAAAACCTAAATAAACAGGGAGACATACCATGTTTACAAATCAGAAGCTTATGCCATTAAGATGCCAGTTCTCCTTACAGTGATCTATAGTTTTAGTCCAATCCTAATCGAAGTCCCAGAAGGCTTTAAGAAAAAAAAAAAAGGAAATTGATGATCTAATTTTAAAACTATATGGAAATGTAAAGGACTTACAGAATAGCCAAAACAATTTTGGAAAGAAAGGTAAGATCAGAAGACTTAAATTACCTGCTGTCAAGTCTTACTATAAAGCTATGGTAATCAATACAGGTTGGTCTCAGTGAAAAAAACAGACTTATATCAACAGAAGAGAACTGGAAGTCCAGAAACAGACCACCATTTATAAGACCAGTTGATTTTTGACAATAGGAGCAAGGCAATTCAATGAGGAAAAGATAACATTTTCAACAAATGATGGAAAAAAAATGAACCTCTACTCCTTCCTCACACTACACACAAAAGGTAACTCAAAATTTATTATAAACCTACATGAAAAACTTGAAACTATAAAACATCTAGAAGAAAACATGGAAATTCTTAGTTCTTGTTTTAACAATTATTTTTTTAACATAAGATGCAAAAAGCATCGGGGCGCCTGGGTGGCTCAGTCATTAAGCGTCTGCCTTCGGCTCAGGTCATGGTCCCAGGGTCCTGGGATCGAGCCCCACATCCGGCTCCCTGCTCCACGGGAAGCCTGCTTCTCCCTCTCCCTCTCCCCCTGCTTGTGTTCCCTCTCTCGCTGTCTCTCTCTCTGTCAGATGGATAAAATCTTTAAAAAAAAAAAAAAAAAAATGCAAAAAGCATCAAATTCAAAAGGAAAAACTGATAAACTGTACTTCATTAAAACTAAGTTTACTCTTTCAAAGACACTGTTAAATGTCAAAAATGAAAAGGTAAATCCCGTTTGAGTAGGAAGCACTACAAAACATGTATCTGACAAAATATATAAAGATTTCCTACAATACAGCAATACGAAGACAAAACAAGAAATGCTCAAAATGTTTGCACAATTCTCCAAAGAAGATATACACATGGCAAATAAACACATGAAAATATGTCCGGGGCACCTGGGCAGCTCAGTGGGTTAAGCGGCTGACTTTTGTTTTCAGCTCAGGTCATGATGTCAGGGTTCTGGGATCAAGTCCCACAATGGGCTCTGCACTCAGTGGGTTGTGTGCTTGAGGATTTTCTCTTTCCCTCTCCCTCTGGCCCCCCTCACACTCTCTTTCTAAACATAAATAAATCTTAAGAAAATATGTCCAGTATTTCTGATCAGGAAAATGCAAATAAAAACCACATTAAGATACTACTATATGCTCATTTGGATGGTTACCATTTAAAACATTAACCATACCAAGTGTGAGAAGCGTGTGAAGTTAAGGGAACTCTCATGCATAGCTGGGGGGAATGTTAAATGGTACAGCCACTTTATAAAAGTTTGGTAGTTTCATAAAAAGTTTAACATACACCTACCATAAGACACAGACACTCCACATCTAATTCTTCTCTCAAGAGAAATAAAAGTATATATTCACACAAAGACTTGCAAGTGAATGTTAATGATAGCTCTATACATAATTGCCAAAAAAATGAAAACAACCCAAAGTCCATCAACTAGTGAATGGATTTATAAGCTTGGCATACCCATACAATGGAATACTAATCAGCAGTAAAAAAAAAAAAAAAATCAAACTATTGATCAACACCCCAACATGGATGATTCTCAAAATACTTATGCTCAGTAAAAGACGTAAGACAAAAAAGAGCATATACTGTACGATTCCATTTATATAAAATTCTAAAAAAATGGGAAATATCCTATAGTGACAAAACAGAACAATGGTTGTCTGAAGATAGGGAAGGGGAGGAGGGAGGGATGGATTGTAAAGGAAAATGAGGAATCTTGAAGGTGATGGATGTTCATTACCTCGATTGTGGTGATGGTTTCAGGAGATTTTATTTGTCAAAATTTGGTAATCTGTATACTTTTAACATGTGCAGTTTACTGCACATCAATAATACTCAATAAAGCTGTAAAACAAAGTACTTAGTGCAGTAAGCCCTCCATAAATACGATTGTTTTAAAGATTTTATATATTAATAACAAACAGGAAAAAAAAATGAAGAACCCAGATTATTTACTTCAAGGAGAATGTATTACTTATATTGTTCTCTCCAGTTCAGAAATGGGGGGAAGAACAAAACCTCAGATCCCTGAGGTACCAAAAAATCTCACTCCCCTCCAAAGCACAGAGAATCCACCAGCCATAAAAATGTAACAACAATAAGCAACTAAAAAATAATAAAAAAAAACAAACCTAAAAATGCACAATCACAAGAGAATGCTACAACATTAAGAGAAAGAAACCCTAGATGTCCAATGCTAACTTGAGGAGTTGGGAGAAAGCTCCAACGTTTCCACAGCACTGGGGATTTATATTCTAGTGTTCCAAAGGAATAACTTTACAGTTCTCCTATACCTCTTTCCAGATAAGCAGTCTCCTGATCAATCCTTAATTAACAGATGCCCAAGGCAGAGGGACAATAATTATTTATATCGAAAATTATATTGAGTGCTTAACTAAGTATGAGGCATTAATTTAATCCTCATTACAATCCTATGAGCAAATTGAGGCACAGAGGACATAGTTACCTGCCCGAAGACATAACCAGTAAATGACAGAGCCCAGAGTCAAAACCAGACAATCTGACACTTAAGTCTGTGTTCTTTACCACAAAACTATCCTATTATGTGTTCACATACTAGAAGAGACATGTTTTTTTACTTTACAACATGCTGATGATGAAACCTGTATGTTAGCACTATGTTCTTTCCCCTAAGACCCTAAGATGCCTCACGAGGATATCATAAGAATTGGATTAGGATACAAATGACGTAGTTTCAGCTAGAAGACATTTTATAAATTATTACAATTTCTTTAAAAAGTAATTCTATTAGCTCAGAAACCACTAAAATGGAATCCTTAAAATAGATCACTCCTTCTGCCTTTATTAAGTTTTATGATTAATTTAGTACCTCTAAATGAAAGTGGTTTTATATATTGAAACATTCTTTATAGGAAAAAGAAATCTATTTGATATTTTAGTACCCAACATTTCTTTTTAAGGCAAATTCCTTTCCTGCAATATAGGACACTAAGAATTAACTTTGCTTCTACAGAAACAGATAAGACAAATACACATTTCTTACAGAACAATTTACCTGGAAATAAATCTTTATATTTAGAAAAAAAGAGCACAAAACTTTTAAATAATCAATGCTGCACAATTATTCATTTTCACTATTAAATGACATATTTAGTTGGTTAATTAGATACATATACATTAGTCAACGTTTTATTTTCCCATAGAAGACATTATTGAACACCTGCTACATGCCAGCCACAGTTACGTGTGGTAGACAGAACAGAGAATGAAACACACAAAAATCTCCATGCTCTTGGCACTGACATTCCAGAGGGGTAAGATAGACAACAAGTAAGAAAATAGAGTGTATCAGATGATCAATCTAATGAGACAAAACAAGGCAGGGGTTAGGAGTGCAGGGTCTTGGTGGGGCAGCTGAAAAGAGAAGCGTGTAGTTGCCTTTTAAATAGTCTGTCTTCAAAGAGCTTAGATGAGATCAGGAAAAGAGAAAATGTAAATTCAGGTGGGGATGAAGAGAAATTTGATTCACCTCCTTGCCGCATAAGAAAGAATTACGTATAACAGATGGTAAGATTGAGGGTTAGGAAGTCTCTTCAAGTGCAAAAAAGTCAGATGAGTATTCCCCATGTCCAGAAAGGGCTAGATGAAAAAACCTAAAGGGAATTACATAGTGTTATTCAGCTTCTTTTCATTACCTCATGATCTCACCAAAAATAAGATATTCCCATTTTCACCTCTAATTGAGATACAGTTCTTCAAAGAAGAAAGTAGTTCAAAGCAAAAATCACTATTAAAATTCCACATCAAGGAATATGTACCATATGAGAATCCCAAAATAGTTATAAATCTGAAACTAATTCTGTCAATAGAGTGGTAAAATTAGATAAAACTAAATATTACATAATTTTTTTAAAGCATAAAACAAAATGTAGCCCAATAAGAAGAAAGAAATCACTAGGTTTCTTTAAAAAAAAAAAAAAATCAGTTGCATGCATACAAAGCCCTAGATTTTCAAACAAATTTCCTCAAACTGTTCTGGTAGAAATGAAACCTTTTTCAATTATTGCACATACAAGCATTAGACTGTACTAATTTTAAACCAATTTGTCTCTTGCGTGAAAGTAATAATGCAGATAACTTTATTATTCTGTTGGACTCACAAAATAAATTGCTATTCATCTAAGCCAAAGGCTAAGGGCTCTTCTAAAGTTTTAGAATTACAGAGGAATCAAACAAAGGCCCTTTAGTCATTAAGTGCCCCCCTGTGAAGAATTGCCTTTACAAAATCCCTGACATAATGGGTTTCACTGTTTGCCACCATTTAAAAAATATAAGTCCCTCCTTATTTTAAATCCACATCAGCCTCCCTCAATTCCCACCTATTTGCATTAGTTCTTTTTTTAGAAATCAAAATAAGCTATCCTCTTCACTGCCACCTTTTCAGAGACAGCTATGAATCTCCTCACCCAAGGCTCCTCTTCTCCAACTCAAACATGCCCAGTTCCCTCAAATATTTCTCATATACCAATGGCACCTACTGTTTTAAAGATGCATGTATCACTTCATTCAAACCTCATCTTAAATCTATGTGTACAGTGGTACAACTTCATTTCTTCACTTAAGTTCTTACCAAACGCTTAAGCTTAACAATTAATCTCTTTAAAAAGCATGTTTTCTCCATTTTTTGCTTGTAGAAATGATTTTCTGAATCTAAATGAAGTTCTCATAAATCATGCCAGTAACTAAGTCATTATTGGCATTATTTACTTATTTTTGAAGGAATGGGCCAGAACATGCATGGCTATTAAAAAAAAGATCACACAAAGCAACGAGTTTGTCTAGCACTGACGCATAACGCAGGTTTATTCAGGTAGTGGTCAACAGACCATGCTGGGATGCTTGTTAGAAATGCAATTCCTGGGGCACCTGGTTGGCTCAGATGGTTAAGCGTCTGCCTTCAGCTCGGGTCATGATCCCAGGGTCCTGGGATCAAGCCCCACGTCAGGCTCCTGGCTCAGCAGGGGAGCCTGCTTCTCCCTCTCCCTCTCTCTACCTCTGTGTCTCAAATGAATAAATAAAATCTTAAAAAAGAAAAAAAAGAAACGCAACTCCTAGGGGCACCTGGGTGGCTCAGTCGTTAAGCGTCTGTCTTCAGCTCAGGTCATGATCCCAGGGTCCTGGGATCAAGCCCCGCATGGGGCTCCCTGCTCAGTGAGCCTGCTTCTCCCTCTCTCCCTCTGCCTGCTGCTCTCGCTGCTTGTGCTCTGTCAAATAAATAAATAAAAATCTTAAAAAACAAACAAAACAAAAACAACAAAAACTTAAAAAGTAAAAAAAAGAAAAAAAAAAAAAAAAAAGAAATGCAATTCCTAGACCTCTCCAAACTATGGAATCAGAATCTCTGGAATGGGGCACGGAGATGTGCAGTTTGAAGAGCAACCTATATAATCCTTGGGATATCCTGAGGTTTAAGAATCATGGCCTGAAGATTTAAATCGTTTTTTTGCCTCCTAAAGAAGACATTTTAAGTATCTTACCTGTAATCCAGGAATAAATCGACTATCCTTTTCAACCACCAAAAGTTCAGCAACATTGGCATTGAGAATGGATCTTGTGATTCCCCCTGGCCCAGGGCCCACTTCATAAACATAAGCATTTGTCAGATTCCCAGATTTCCTTACGATTTTATCTAGAAAAAAGAATGTTTTAATTGTCTTGATAAATTTCAATGTGCAAAATTTAACAATAATCTCCATAAATTCTTATCAACCATTACTCAACTAATCCTTTACACCATATTTGTCTGATTATTTAACTCTTAACCTAAACCAATATATAGTGGCCATTCCCTATTCTACCACAACAGTTTATCTGTATTGTCAGTCCTTTAACAAAAATAGGATTATCATGACAAACTTCCTAACTTAAATATAGTTAATACTGTATTTTCTATCTGTTCCTCCACCAAACCAATCAATTATATAGTTAATACTGTATTTTCTATCTGTTCCTCCACCAAACCAATCAATCAATTCCTAAGAACTGACCAGGTGAGCATGCACCATCTCTCTACAGTTGCCAAATACTGAATATTTGAGTAAGTAAAACTAGTTTTACATCCCAAAGCAAAAAGTGCTGGTAGTCTCATTTTTACCTACAGACATCTAGTTGGTCAATAAGGCCACAGCAACAAGTTCTTACCTACTTGTTCCTTCCTACTCTACTCATAGGACTAGCAGAAATTTAGATTCTTGGTCATTTTTAGGAAAAAGTTAAACTTATCAGTGGAGGTGTTTAAAGCTTTGCAAATATGCAAATTGATATGGAAAAGTTAGTATTTTAAATTAATCAACCTCTAAGTTAACAGAGCTTAAGAAATCATAAAAAGGTTATTGAGGATTCATTGCAACCAATTATCACTTCTGGAAAAACATATAATGGGCTGGTCTTACTGACTGAGATACTAAAATCCAAGTAACTGGGCCTCCTGGGATAGTGGAAATTTAGCCACTGAAAACATACCAGCACTTCTTTGCAGTGTTCAGAGACGTATACTACCATTTTTGTAGGCTTAAAGGCAAAAATAATTGTCTTTTTTTTTTTTAAGATTTATTTTAGAGAAAGAGTGAGGGGGAGGGGCAGAGGGAGAGGGAGAGAATCTCAAGCAGACTCCCCGCTGAGCGTGGAGCCCCATGCTGGGCTCAATCTCACCACCCCAAGATCATGACCTGAGCAGAAATCAAGAGTGGGACACTGAACCGACTGAGCCACCCTAAAATAGTTTTGTCTTTTAACTGGTGCTGGGAGGGAATTAGTAATATGCTCACCAACCATTTGTTTTAGGTGCTTTACATGCTTTCTCACTTGCATCTCACAATTCTTCCAATCATTCCAACACATTAAGAACTACTATCCCAATTTAACTTCTCTGAACTTTTCAATTTCCTTGTCTATTGTTTGATTTGTGCAAGGTCATCTAGAAAGCAAATGGAAGAGAAGGGACTCCAGCTCAGGTGTAAATTCGAAAGCAATCCTTCCTCCACTCCAGAACAATGCCTTTTAGAAGGAATAGAATTGATACCTTAAGCACAGGCATTATGAATTTAATATTCTCATTTTCCTAAATGGAGAGCTAGCATAGTTGAGAGGTCAGGGGCTCTGCCCTCAAACTTTTCAGGCACATTCAAATACAAACGAATATCAAAAAAGCACTGTCAATTCAGGAAGCATCTGCTCCCACCTGAGCTTCTCACCTCAGACAAATACTTTAATCTCCCTTCCCTTGGGTTCCCGAATTGACTCCTGAGAGTGAATAAAGGCGCACACATGATACTGTAAACGAAGGATTTTTTTCTACATTAAAAATATAAAGACCTATATTTTCCGTCTTAAGAATGGTGCTTTGTACCTGCAAAATGTGACTAACGACTTGCAGACAAGGCTGATTCTAGTTACTACTACAACTAAAGAATTTTAGAGGTGGGTAACCCTTTAAAGTTCTTGCAGTAGGGGCTTTCCTCCAATTAACAAATGAGAAACTGAAGCTTAGTTAAGCTATTTTACCCAAAATCATATTTCTACTAGAATAAAGACTCCACATCCAAGAAATAAAACATGTTATTCATGGTTTGTGGACTATACTTCATTTAACTGAAAATGAACTTTTTGGGTGTGATTTACTGATCTTTTCAGCTTCTCATGAGGGGCCAAAATGGAATTAAATATGAAAACCTCAAATACAGTAAATACCCCAACAGTAAATTAGTGGACATACTTATAATACATGTTATTCTTGCAACCTCACCTTTTAGAAGAAAAGATCACCAAGAAATGGGGGTACCGGTTAAGCGAATGTATATGTGTGTCAAAACTCATCAAACTGTGCTCTTTTAACTGGTTCATTTTATTGCACGTAAATTTTACCTCATAAGAGTGACTTAAAATAAAGGGTGGAAATGTAAACTTACTAAAAATGTAAGCTCCCTGACGACAGGCTTGGCCTTGTTCACTCCCGAATTGCATCTCCAGTACTAGCACATAGTAGCTTGTCTGATATGTATTTACCGAATATTTGCGCCTCGAGGGTTTTGGATTCACCAAGTAAACGTTTAAATAACGTAATCCCACGAGTGATTCTTTCTCGACATGTTATTGAAAAACTCCCGCACTAATTTAAATTCTGGTCACTTTAAATTGCATGGAAAATAAAACTAGTCACACATGCAGTACGCTTTCATAGTGTTAACACACCGAGATTCGAATTTCCACAACCGCCTTTCAGGATGCGCGACCCCTGCCTCCCCTAGTGTCTGCTCGACGTCTACATAACCTGCCTTCCCTCGCCCACAGCAAACGCCCGCGAGCACGCCATGCTGCGGGCGAACAACTCATTCCACGCGTCTCCTGGGCGGTGCTCCGGGGTTCTTTCAGCACAAAGCGGTAGAAGGACCTGACCTATGGCCCGCTGCACACTGCCTGACACCAGACACCCGCCCACAGGGTCCGCGCGAAACCGCCGGCCCACGTCCCCGGAGATGAGGGGGAGCACTGAGAAGACAGCCACCTGTCAGCTTCAAGTCCAGGAGAAAATTCTGGGATAGCTGCTTCGCTGCTTGCAGCTTGAATAACTTAATGATTTCTCGAATCGTGGGCAACGGCGGGAGACGGAAAGTGCTCAGCGTCCCAGAGGCAGCCATAAAACCCCGCGGAACCGTCCAAGCCTCACCGCGGACTCTTAGCGCTGCTCTTAAATCATCCACGGAAGGGAAGGGGGGGCGGGAGCGGGGAGCATTAAGGCCCACCTCCGAGCCGACCTTATTGGTCGGATATACCTCGCCGGAAGCGCAGTGGACAGACAGGAAATCTGGGCGCACCCAGAGCGCATGCGCTGCGTCTCGCTAAGCGCAGTGCAGGCTGGGTACGCGCTGCTTTTCGCCCTTCAGAGTGTGGAGGCGCGGGGAGGGCGGGGTCTCTCCTGGGTGGGCGGTGGCCAGAGCGGCCCCGGGGGGCGGGGCGAGGCGGGGCCTGGATAGGAACGCGGAGGGGCGGAGCAGAGGACCGAGGAGCCTAGCAACACCCTTGGGTGAATTCTCCCGGCGGATAGACGTGCCTAATACCTCTCTGGATAATCGTGGGAAAGCTAATGATAGAGGCAACGCTATTGGTTGCTAACGATTTTCTCTTATGGTAGATGTTTTTAGAACGTTAGCATTGTAGGTGCCAGATGGCAGGTTTCTAACTTCCTTCAGCCTTAGTTTTTCACCTGTAAAATGGACATATCTATCTTAAAATCGCAAGACTAAATGAGAGAAGTCGTCTGGTGTGCAGATTCAGAACATAGTGCAATGCATGGCATACATTAAGCCCGTAATCAATGGTGGCCGTTACTACCGTAATGATCTAGCGGATGAACGCGGCCAGAGGGGTTAAAGGATAGGAGCACAGTTTTGCAGTGAGAAGGCCAGAAGTAGAATCCAATTCTTCTGCCCCACCCAAACGTATCCAGTCAATGAGAAAAACCGCCTTGTTTATAGAGCTCAGGAAGTGTTTTCGCGTATATCGAATTTTTTTTTAAACAGTTTTACGATATAAATATTCCTAGTCTCAGGTTAGAGCGGAGGAAACAAAAACTTAGAGAGGTGATATAAATTAATTGATATTCACAAAGCTAGAAAATTGTAGAACCCAGATCCAGTCTAAATTTCTGGACATGTATGGTAGCTGCTCTTTCTAGTCACCTGCCTTTGCTGTGGGTATTATTTGCCACTTCTTGTTTGCCTTCCCAAAGTTTTCTTATTGCCCCTCCATGCCCCAATTATTGCAGTCTCTTTTTGCAGTAACTGGAAAGGTAAGGATGAAAAGGAAGGGAAATGAACATGATAATACTAATAATAGCTAACATTCATTGAGCCGTTTCCCTAAGTACCAGGCTTCACAGTTGAGTGCTTTACAGCTATTATCTCATTAACTGTTACAAAGATAAAGGCTTAGAGAGGTTCAGCAATTTGTCCTAGACTGCATAGCTAGTAAGTAGTGGAATCAGGATTTCAATCCACAAGTCTATGTCCAGAGCCTGCTTTTTAAGCAGTACAGTCAATGTTGAGAAGTCATTTGACTTGCCTAGGATGGTTACCTCTAAGTACAAAGACTCAAATCTGAATTCTGTCTATTATAACAGAGGAAAAACAAAGCAAAGAAAGATTGAAATCTCTGCTATATAGGAGAATTTAGCTTTTCTGACCCTGTTCTTTTTGCAAATTGCTGCCTTGATCACAAGTGAATCATAACATTTTTTATTTCTCAGAGTAGTAAGTTTAAAATAAAGCTAATGGAAAACCAAGTAGCTGTGGATATGATATGAGTGAAATCAAATGAATGAAATTTTCATTGGAATCTCAGTGGAAAACCCAACCACCTTCTGTTATAGCTATATTAAAAAGAACTGTGAGATAATCTGACATAGCTCCAAGCTTTAGAAAATTGGAAAGTGACTCTCAAAGAGGTAAGGTGATTTGCCCAAGGTGGCATCGAAGTGTAGTTTGAAAGCCTAAACTCTTGATTCAGAGTCCTTATATTCCACAGCATATATTAATTATTTCATTTACTCCTCATAGTGTTCTTACGTGAACGAGATTGTTATTGTTATTTTACGGTGAAGGAGGTAATTTGACTTACCCAGGATCGCATAGCAAAGTACAGAAAGAAGATTTAACTAAAGTTTTTTTTTTTTTTCTGAGTTCTGATCTCATGGGCCACAGCCCTCAAGTTAAATTATTTTTAAGTTAACTAATGTATGTTAATTTTATGATCTTATTTAAATAAATGGAATATGAATCTGAGTATAAGCTTAAGTTTACAGTTTTCCTATGGCTATTTAACTAAAACAATCAGTAAATATATGCAAAGCTACAAAATCAATATAAATGATGCAAGGTGTTAAATCACTGCTTTTAATGCAGACCGGCAGGATTTTGTTTTCTTAGAGTTCAGCTTACTAAAGTTATAGTGTGCCATGTAATGATTTTCTCATCAGTTTTTTGGATCCAAATTACCACCAAATCTGCTCAGAATTTTTGCCATCGTACCCTGCCTTTCCCTTGGAGGAACATGGAAGCTACCTATTAAAGTCTGCTTGTATCTGTTTTCATTAACTTGGAAACAAATGAAGTTAAATTACTTGGCGCTAGTGCTATCCTGAATATATATGTTGCGTGGCAGATATAAGGAGGATATTCAGATGATCTAGAATGTGCTTACATGAACTTTTTAAAAGATTAGCGCCAACAATCATCAGGTTGCCTGGGTGGCTCAGTCAGTTAAGTGTCCAACTCTTGGGTTTTGGCTCAGGTCCTGATCTCAGATTCCTGAGATGGAGCCCAGCGTGGGGCTCCGTGCTCAGTGAGGGGTCTCTCTCCCTCTCGCCCTGCCCCTCCAGCTCATATGCTTTCTCTCTCTCTCTCTCTCAAATAAATAAATTTAAAAAAAAAAGATATAGCACCAAGATAAAAAAAACAAAATTAAAAGGTGTAAAAACACATTTACATGGAGAATTTGTGGATTCCTGAGAATTTATCCTTAATCTGAATAGGAGAATTACTGTCTTATACCATGCTACATCAATAACCAACATTTGTGAAGTTACAACCTATTACTTACCAAGTTTCCCAAGTTATCTCACTTAATTCTCATTTCAATTCTCTGATGTAGGTTTACAAAGGTATCAGGTAAGCCCTGTTATGGTGCTGGTAAGTGTGCAGCTGAATCTCAAATTCTGATCTTCTGAGTCTACTCTGTTCTTTTACCTCTGGCATATGTTAAATAATTGTTGAGCTGAATTTTTAAAATTCCATTTTAGAAGAATCTTCCAAGTTTCTAATAGTTCTTGAGATCTAATTTTTATCATCATAAATACTGATCCTCACTCCTTTAATTTTCAGAAAATTATGCATAACTCCCTGCAAAGCCTATGAAATCAGCAGGGGGTATTTTAGTAGTGTATTTCATATATTAATGCAAACAGTTTTATCCCTTAAAAGAGAAGTATGCAGTTTCATCAGTTTTGAAGCTTTGAAGTATCTGCTTCATCTAGATACAGATTTTAACATGCTAAAATATTATAATTAATACAGAAATTACTAGCCCCACCTATCAGTGAAGATGAAGAACTACAAATGATTCATACTGCACTGTAATACAAAATTCTAATTTTCATAGATCCCAGAATGGTTATATAGCAAAATTACTTATTATTTTAGTATTTATTTTAATGAAAATACATATGTGACTTTATTTGGCAAAGTGATTTAGTGTCTATTTATAGAAAAAGGGCTAATTCCAAAAGGTTGTCATTTTACAGTTCCCTGACATAGACTTGAAAGCCACAAAGAGCAATATCTTTCTGCCGTGTGGGAATTTTCAGAGGAAATTAAATGTGGCTTGGAATTGCCAAATTGAACTTTATAAATGACTCTTATGGTATGTAAAGTGCCCTTTTCTGATAGTATTTCGTAATTTCACATAATCTGACTCAATATGACTCAATACTTTTGAGAAATATTAACAGCTGCATTTTGCACATATTTAGGGTTTTTTTTTTAATGGCTGTTTGATGCCCACTGTTCACAAAGGAATCTAGTGACCTACCTAGAGGGAAGAAGGAAATACATGATAATTCTGAACAGACAGACCAAATGCTTACTCTCTGGGGATAGAAGCAGGTTAACTTGTGGCAAGCAACACAGGCTAATCGCCTGAGGGAACCATGTAACAGTTACACTATTTTAAAAAATATAGTGTTTATCACTATTCCAGGCAGTATCTGAAAGCCTGCGGATTATCCACAAAGATCTGTGAATTATTGTCAAGTATCCTAATGAGGTGATGAGGACAGACAACTCTGTTCGACTCAAGATGACTCAGAATGCTGTGGGTAGGTTTTTTTTTTCTTTTTTTCCTGCACAATAAAGCAAAAGCTTTTTGTGAAAGAAGAAAAAAACCCAGCACATGCTAAAGGCATTGTAAAAATAATTACCCTCTTTTATATTACTAGTTTTTTAGTCTAAACCTCAACATTTAACTGGAAAAAAAGCTTAACAATAAATAAAACTATGAATATGAACACATTTGCTTTTAAGTCTTTTGTATGCATTTAAAAATTGCTGCAGGAACAAACTGCTCTGTGAATGGAGAGGCTCTGGGTTCAACCAGTTGTGGGCTTCCCTGGACATCTTGGTGACAGCTCCATCCCTCCCCAGCCAAAGGACTATGGGTGGACTACTAAATAAGGCCACACCTAGTCCTTCTTTCTCTGTTGTAGGTCCCCTCTCCTTGACCCTCACTACCTCAAGCCTCAGAGACCAGAGTATAGGCCGAGGCCACAGGAGAAAGGCAGTGCCCCCATGCACACACCTGGCCCATGATCTGCCTTTTTCTGTACAAGTTAGTGAGTTGGAATTCATTCACAGCCATTGGCTACCTATTCCTCCAATGGAGAAGGGGTAGGTGAAAACAAAAGGAGGAAGGATGGGGGAGGCTTGCTCACCCTTGAGGGGGAGAGCCAGAGCAGGGTGTTGGCATGCTCTCATGTCCCTTTTGGCCCACCTAGAGCCTGGAGGCCTTCAGACTGCTATTGGACTTATCATATTCCTCTACCCTGCTAGCCTTCCCCTCCCCTCAATCATCCCGAGTTAATACTTCCCTCACTATTCTCTACACTTCCAATTCAAACTATCATTCCCAGACTGAGTTTCAGCTATTGGGTTAAATGACCTAGAACAAGCATTCTTATTCTTTTCCGGTGATAATGACGTTTCTCCAGTTTGGGAACGAGGACCAAGCAGACGTCCTGGTCGGAAGGCTAAGTTGGCAGCCTCCCCCTTTCACCCAAGATGAGGGTCTGGATGGGCAATTCCTGCTTCAGATATCAAAGTGGATGCTCAGGAGGAAGGAGGAGGCAAAACTATTGTTAATCCTCCCACTTGAGCCTCTGGAAGAAGAGGAAGCCACGCGGCATAGGGTGAGAAGAAAGGAGAACGTGTGGCTCCTAACAGTCATCATAGCTTACATGTGTCTCCTGCCTTAAATAGGTTAATCATACACCATTTGAGCCAACTCCTCTTCAGCTCCTGCCCCATTTCCAGCCCCTCTTCACAGCCAAACTTCTCTAAAGAGTCAGGTATACCTGCTCTTCTGACTTCCTCATTTCCTGTCCACACCATCCTTGCTTCTAAAGTGACAGTTCTCCAGAGTCCCAAGGATCCCCATGTTCCCAAATCCAAAGGACACTTACCTATTCTCGCCTTACTTAATGTGTAACAACAATAGCTAGATTTAGCAATGCTTATTACATAGCCTACCAAATTCTAGGTACCTTTACCCATATTAACTTTTTAAACATATTGTCCTCTTTTACTAATGAGGCACCTGGAGCACAGAGAAGTTGAGTGTCCAAGTTCACCCAGCTCTTTACTGAGAGAGCCTGGACAATATGACTGCAACATAGACACACTTCAACTTTGGGTTATGTGGACTCTCGCGATGGCTGGCAGTTAACCTCTCTTTGGAGTACTCTGTTCTCTCAACTTCTACCACAGCCTGTGTTTTTCTCTTTCTCATATGCTGACTTCTCTTCTACCCAAACTCTCAAGTATATGATTTCTCAGGGCTCAGTGCAAGATCTTTTTTCTCTCTCTCCTGCTTCTTCCTAGATGATCTCATTAATTTTCATGGATTTAATGCCATTTCTATACTGATGCTTCTCAAATATATTTCCAGCTCCAATCCTACATCTATAACTGCCTGCTCTATGTGCCATTGGGAGGTCTCGGATATCTCAAACATGATACGTTCTAATAGAATGCTTGCTTTTCTCCATGAAACATTGTCTCTCCATCAACTTTGCCATACGGTATTTCTAGAAACCTCAGTCTGTCTCTCCCTCCCCTCAACACCATATCCCACCACCATCATTGACACCTGACAACAGATCTCACACCTGACTTCCACTCTCCATTTGTGATGTCAACATTTTTCACATGCATTCCTGCGACAGCCTCCATCTTCTTGCTCTACAATCTATTTATATTCAGCAGCAAATGATCTTAAAAATGTAAATTGGATCACTTCAGTCATCTGCATTCAAGCCTTCAGGGGCCACCAATTGCATTTAAGATAAAAATCCAATTGCTCGCTATGGCCTTAAAGAGCCTAATCAGGCCCCTGCCTATCTCCAACCTCTTTCCAATAAACTACAGCCATGCTGGTCTTCTTTGTTCCTCAGGTTCTTTATTCATGCCAGGTTCTTGCTTCCTCTCTTTTCCTGCATGTGTAGCTTTCTCTGCCTGGAATGATCACCTTCTGCTTTTTGGTTGCCTTCTCTTTTTCCATGTCTTACCATGGAGGCTACCTTCTCAGAACTTTGCTTGTTAAATTCTAACAGGAAAGAAAGCTAATTTGACCTTTGATTACTTTTCCATCAAGTTTGCTTTTACATCGCTCCCTTCAATGCTTTTCACTTCTTTTTTTGGGGGGTGGGATAGTCTTAATAATTGTCATATCAACACATTTCCTCCAAAGGTTCCATTTTGGTAGAACAGACTCAAAGCAAGCAACTGCTCCCTTTTCTCTCTATGTGTTTGTTGATCCACCTACCAACAAGTCAGTGTCTAGCAATCAGAAAGGATGGCAGAGGTCTTGGAACTCAAGCAGAATCCTGGAGGCTCCCCTCAGTCCAAGCACAATTCTTTGTTTGCTGGACAGTGAGGAATTCTAGGGAGTTTCGTGGGAGATCCAGTGTGGCTCCAGTACAAAGCGGGAGTACTTAGGGAGCCTGGGAACATCTATTAAAATAGAATACAACAGGTGTGGCTGTATCCTATTGTAATATTTTAACAAGTATGGTGTGCTTGGGGTAAATATCACTCAATCCTTGTTCTACGCAAGGGATGACCTCCTCTGTGACTCTGTCTTAGTCCTTGTTTGTCTCCTTTGGTACAACTACACTTTATTTTAGTTATTATTTTTGTTGTTTACTTTTTTTTTTGCTGTCTGCCCTACTAAAGTGTGGGACCATGACAACAGGGCAATATCTATTTGTTCACTAATATCAACTGATTATTCACCTAGCATACAGCTTGAAACATAGTCAACTATTTAATAAATATTTGCTAAATAAATGAATGAAAATGACTCCCTCTGGTTAGAGTAGACTCTATTTTCTATAGGAATGTGAAACTCCAAAAATTCACGTTGTTCTCAAACCTTAAAAGTCTGGATAGACTTTTTGTAGAATGCCTGGCATTTTTTCCCAAGAGCACATATAATGAAATGACCATATCAGCCTTTCCAACAGTCTCTCTTTCTCCTGGCTTTCCTTTCTAAACCATATCTGCTCATGCCCTGTCTTTAGCTTAAAATTTTTCCTGGTGCCTTTTCCCCACTTAGAGGAAAAAATTCAAACCTCTACTGTCCCATTCAAGGTCCAAAACAGTGTGGGCCCAAACTCCTTTCTAGGGCTACTTCTGTTATGTCCTGTTTCTTCCCCTCCAGTGTATCCTGAAACTTGCTGCCCCACAAGAAGGCCCCTGCCACTTTATTTATTTCCTCTTCTGGGTGAAATCCTGTTCATCTTTCTGGACCCAACACAGTGTGACCACTTCGGAGAACCTTCTTTATATTGACTACCTTCATGGTACTTCCTGCTTTGGTCCTGATCCTTCTCGCTTTGAATTTCTACAGCACTGCATTTATAAAGCCAACAGAGAACATATTGTATCTCACTATAACATGTATCATAATATACTGCATTATAATAATACAATGTAGAGTCTCCTTTGTTAGAGTCTCAGTTCTTCAATGGGAACAATGTCTTTCATTTTTCTTTGTGTATTTTGCATTAGCACGGTGCAACAGGCACTCAAGATATGTTTCTTGATCAGCCCCTACTGTGGAGATTTTTTTTCTGATTTTAGACATATAAACTGTTCAGCAAGGTGTACTGACTAGAACAGCAGGGTCGCTGAAGTCAGGCAAATTTGAGTCAGAATCCAGGTTCCACTCTGCTTCTACTTATGTGATCTTGGACAAGGTGCTTAAGCTTTCTGAAACTCAGTTTCTGTGGTAGACAAAATAACAACTCCTAAAGATTTCCACATTCTAATTTCCAGAACCCGTGAATATGTTAGGTTATATAGCAAAGGGGAATTAAAGTTGCAGGTGAAATTTAAGTTGCCAACCATCTGGTTTTAAGATAGATTATCCTGGATTATCTGGGTGAGCCCAATGTAATCACGAGGGTCCCTAAAATTGGGGGACAGAATTGTAAGAGAGACCCAAAGAAATGGCAGCATGAAAAGGACATGGTCCAATGTTGCTGACTTTGAAGATGGAAGAAGCGGGTCAAGAGCTGAGAGGATAAAACCTTCAAGGTGTGGGTCTCTAGAAAATGGGAGCCTCTAGAAGATGGAACGACCAGGAAATGAATCCTCCCATAGAGACTCCAGAAAATAACACAGACCTGCCAACATCTTGATTTTAGCCCAGTGAGACCCACTTCACATTCTGAAGTATGGGATTGTAAGATAAATGTATGTTGTTTATGGTAGCCAGCAAGTTTGTGGTAATTTGTTACAGCAGCCATAGGAAACTAATGTAGTTTCTTTAACTGTAATGTGAGTATAGTAATAGATAACATATTGCAAAAATTTTGTAATATCAAAATATCACAAAATGCTATGTATCATTATATCTCATAAGATAATACATATGAGAGACCATTATAGTGCCAACACATTGAAGATATTTCATAAATGTTAATGCTTTTCCCCTTCTCTCTTCCTGTCTGAACACACTTATCTAGCAGATAGATATAAATCTAGCTATATATAATCTACATCGAATTGTTAATACTCTTATGGTATTTAAATCAAATAGCCATTAGAATATTGTTCCTTTATTGTTATAACATATGACAAAGTAAGCTCAGAGAATTACCTGCCCATTTATTATTCTGTGGCTCTCATGAAAGATGACTTTCCCTTCTGCAGATTTTTATTGAGCTTGACAGTTGAATATTAACTCTTTATTCTTTTTTTCATTATTTAGAGACACTGATAACTTTAAAGATAGAGAATTTTCTTAAGGAGAGAATTATAAATGTTATACTTTAAAAAAAATGTGTCATTTGATCTTATTATTACCCAGTTTAAAAACCGCCATCATTTTAGCCTATTCAATACTTCTCTTGTTCTTTTTGGGGAGGGGAAGCTGAGGAAGGGTAAGTGATTCTAATTCAGCAGAAGAATTTAGGTAACAGTTGTACCAAATCAGGTGGCAATGCAAAACATAAAATATTAGATTATCATTCCAAAATGTTCAATTTTGTTGTGAAGTACATGCACATGATGTTGTGACCGAAATCCTGTAATTTTAGGCTTTAAAACAGTTTGCTCAGAAGTCATATGAATGGGAGAGACTATGCGGAGGGAAATGGAAGTGCTGGCTTAGGGCTATACTAACTACAACAGTTAATTTACATTCTATTATGTTCATTATATTACATCATGTCCGTATATTAATCATATCATATCCCATTGTAACATGTATCATATTATAATTTATATATTACCTATATTATGGCTTTCGTGGTTTCAGCTAGACATCCAATCATGACAAACTATTAATTCCTTAGGAAAAATGCCTTCCAAATTCCAATAAATTTACAAATAATCTGCTACAAGGGCGCCTAGGTGGCTCAGTCGACTAAGCATCCGACTCTTGATTTTGGCTCAGGTCATGATCTCAGGGTTGTGAGATTGAGCCCCATGTCAGGCTCTGTGTTGGGTGTGGAGCCTGCTTGAGATTCTCTCTCCCTCTCTCCCACCCCTCTAAAACACAAACAAACAACAAACTGCTACAAATTGCCAAACTGCATTCTGGAAACTATCCCTGTCATTCTTATTCTCTTGCACTTCAGTCTGTAGCCACATCATATTCTTCATATGTATATTTGAAATTTTTTAGACTGTGACTCACAGTCAAAACCCCATCTATATTGTAACCCTGTACACACATCCACACATTCACATACACAAGTTTCATAAAACACTTAACCTATGTGTGATGCACTCTATTCTCTAAACTTTTCCATTCTGTTTTGATCATTTTTTTCTTTTCTAAAAAATGATTGTTACAATATATTATACTAATATTTACCTCAATGATGGATAATGACCTGCCAAGATCTCTACCATTCTTCCTTCATTTATCTGCGATGACTATTGTGTAATTCATAGGACACATTTATTTTGTTTGTTTTTAGATTTTAAAATGTTAGTGGAGCAGATCACTAGCAAATGCAGTAGGTGGGTGATTTTTTTTTCTTGAATAAATGTACATACTCTCCATTTATTATAAAATATAATGACTTATGTCATATCAGAAGATCATATACTGTTTTCTCACTCTCTTAAATGCATTGCTTTTGGGGGGGTTCTTATGGTACATATCCATTTCTGGAATATAAGCAGCATATATAGCATTTTGCTTCTTTTCAGTTGGAATGCATCTGATGCATTACTTTCACTGAGGAAGCTTTGGGAAGAGATGGGCTTGGAAGCTTATACAATTTGGGAGGCTCTCTTTAAGAAAGAGAATACAAAATTATAAACTCACAATTAGATATGAAAGTCAATAGTTATTTGGAATGAGGAAAGAAATCATAAGACATGACAAATATTTAATGACAAAGAACACAAACATCATAACGTCCAGAAAAGTAACCTAATAATTTGTATTATTAACTACTCTCATACTTCTTTGATAATCTTCCCCCTACATTTTTGGAAGCAAACTCTTTGGTTGCCTCTTCATATGATAAGGTTTGGGGAATATTTTCCATAGAAAGAATAGAAACATAACTTAGTTTTTGCTCTACCATGATTGATTAAAATTTGGTTTTTGTTTTTCATAGTTTAGAAACATTTCTTGCAGTTTTACAACTTATTATTGGCAATGCCATATAAATTGTTAGGATTGTTGTCAAATTTGGAAAACCTTCTATTAAGTTTTTTGCATATATGATCTGTATGTTTTTAGAGCATTTTGAGTTTTTTTATACAATGTCTAATTTTAAACACTTTAAATTAATGACACTCAGTAACGAACTTGTCATAGATGTCTTCATTGTAGCGAAATATTGTAAGTTTATATTATATTCATTGATGTCAGTATTTGGTGTCAAGTAATCAACACATTTAATTTTTTCCAGTGTATTTATATGATGCACTTCTGTTTATTAATTGGGTTATCAAACAATCCAGGAGGCTTTTCATTACTTCTACTCAATTTATTTATTCTTCTTAATAAATTACTGCATTTGATATTATGAAATTTTTTTGTTGCAATTCACTTCTTGATATAGGAATAATTTCTACTGATTTTATTGCTCTCTCACTCTATTTCTTTTGTGTCTTACCCCACTACTTTTTTTGATCTAAATTTTCTCTCAGTTCTTTTAATACCTAAATTTAAAGATAACAGAAAACATGTTCCAAATTCACACAAATCAGGTGTCTACAATTTTGTATTTGTTTTATTGAAATGTTCTAAAATATCATTCCACATTTCAATTAAAATGTATATTCCTAATTCAATTTTCCCTTTTGCTGGGTTTTCAAGGGACACTCCAGCACCAGAATACCACCTGGAAAGGGACAATGGTTTTAACTGTGGTTAAAGTGTCTTACTTTTGCAAATTTCACAAAAATATACAACCGCATGAGTACATTTCCAGGGCCTTCCCAGGGCCTTGAAATAGTCTAGTTCAAATGAAAAGCCTGACCACTTCCTGAGTTTCAGGGTCCATCTGCTGTGTACAGGAGTAAGGCCAGACTGAAGGACCTCCAGGGACACCGTCATTAGAGGATTAATCATGCCACCAAGGCAAAACAAGAACTTCTTCTTTTTTTTTTTTTAATTTTTTTTTTGTTTTGTTTTTTAAAGGTTTTATTTGAGAGAGAATGAGAGAGAGAGAGAGCACATGAGAGGGGGGAGGGTCAGAGGGAGAAGCAGACTCCCTGCCGAGCAGGGAGCCCGATGCGGGACTCGATCCAGGGACTCCAGGATCATGACCTGAGCCGAAGGCAGTCGCCTAACCAACTGAGCCACCCAGGCGCCCAAGAACTTCTTTATAATATGAGCATCATAGTTTGTATTCCCTCAAAGTCAGAGTCTAGGGCAAGGACGTGGATGCAGGCAGGTAGTTTATCTGGCAGGTGAGCCCAGGAAGCACAGATGAGGAAATGGGAAACATCAGGATAGGAAAGGGAGAAAAGCCAATTAATGTGGTTAAAAAGTAGTTTAGGAGCACCTGGGTGGCTCTGTCAATTGAACATCCGACTCTTGATTTCAGCTCGGGTCATGATCTCAGGGTTGTTAGATCGAGCCCTAGGTCAGGCTCTGTGCTCAGCTTGGAGTCTGCTTGTCCCTCTCCCTTCTCCAGCTTGCACTCTCTCTCTCTCTCAAA
The DNA here is from genome assembly GCF_964656455.1 of Halichoerus grypus. Lineage (NCBI taxonomy): Eukaryota > Metazoa > Chordata > Mammalia > Carnivora > Phocidae > Halichoerus > Halichoerus grypus. The sequence goes on along the minus strand of NC_135720.1, from coordinate 12,109,605 downwards.
TAAATAAATAAAATCTTTTAAAAAAAGTAGTTTAATGAATGTAGGGCTCTAGAACAACTAAGGCTCAATCCCACAAGAGACCCTTTGAAAACCTTTGCAAAACCCAACTCCAAGTTTTCCCTGAGAACAGAAGACAGCAGGGCAGGGGGAAGCTCTCAGTCTGCCCACCTGCAGTTGAGCTGCAGGTGAAGTCAGGAGGACACGGGGAGATAGGGCAAGAATGTGCCACACCGGCTTTTCTTTGTGAACCTTTTTCCACCTGAGAATTTAGGAACTCACAGTTATTTAGAGTGATAAGGAATCTTCAGTGCTATGGACCTTTCTTATTTCATTATGATGACTGAAGTTAGAAGAGAAGGGGTTGAAAGACAATGTGGAATCATCCCAACTTGCCAAGGAAAGTCCTCTAATCCTGGCAATTAAGTTGTAGAGTCAAGACATTTTAAGCCAGAGATAAGTATTTTCTTCAAGCTCAGAGGGAGCACAGTTAGAATTTCCAATTCTCTTTACTTAAATTCATTATCTTCTAGGTGTAAAGAAAAGTGGTGAAATATTTTTGTATATGCCAACAGGAAACCATTCACTTATGAGAATGAATTTTGCCTTTCTAAGGGCTCCTGTGGTGTGTGGTCATTTTCATTTTGAGGAAGGAGAACAACTTGACCACTTTATTCTCAGTACGATGGTCACCTATTGAAGACTGGAATTATGATGATTTAAGGGAGAAAAATAAAACACTGAAGAATGGTATTGGTTTAGTAGGAGAATGAATGCCAGACTGTATTAATGAAGCTGGGTTCTTGTCCAAATTCAATCAATACCATGAACCTTGAAAAGCCATTTCCTTTCTCTGTACCTCAGTTCCCTCATCTATATGATAGAAGGCTTGGATTGGTTGACCCTGAACTTCACTTCCGTCTCTGAGCTACTGTCATTGGAAAAATTAAGGGCATAGCATGTCGTGACGCATGGGTCTTACTGTGACCTGTGCCCTTGGCCAAATAGGTTAACTTTTTGACCTTCAGTTTTCTCATCTGAAAAACGAAGGGGCTGGGTTAGATAGTCCTTAAGGACACTTCTGTTATATATAATCCAATGAAATAAAAATATGGGGGCAGAAAATCTGGAAGGATGCTCAGAAGGAAGCCCAGCCTGGCCACTGGGTGGTGATCTTGTTCCATGTTAAGAAAGATTTTTAGAGCTTTTACCAATAGTGCCAAAGTTTGAATTAACTAAGCATAGTGAAGAAAGATTTTCGAAAGGATACTGAAATAAAATCAGGTCAGCAAAAACCCAGAATTATGGTGGAATGACAATAAATAGCAATGCCAAATAGGAGACATAAAATCCCTATAGTCAAGGCAGTAAAACATAGAGGGGTCTATGAGAGTAGTGTTTTGGGTATTATTTAAAGGAATATAGGGAGAGGAGTAGATTGTAAATTTATATAGTTTTTGAAAAACATGATTTAAAAGTTAACTCTAACATTTAAAGATTTAACTTGTAGAATAACCAAGTACCTTAAAACTGCTGGAGTATAAACGCCTAAACCTACAAAATCTAAACCAAATCAACAAACATGTTATTTATTTTGTCTAAATCTAAAGGAAACACAAAAGGGAATTATAATCCTGTTCCAATATTTTAATATTAAATAGAATGAACCAATCCACAGGTTTTGAGCTTTCCCACATTTTATAGGAGAACGTGGTCTCTGTCAAGCTGCTAAGCTTAACTTTAGGATTTTGGAATGATCGCTCCTAGAGTTAATGATCTATATTGGTACCTGCAGGGCTTTGAGTCGAGGTCCGTTTCTGTGGAGATAAACGAGCATCAGTAGGAATGCAGGGGAGGATAAAGGCTTTCTGATCACAGCGCTGCCCACCTCTATCTCTAGGAAAGGTTATATTCAAAAGAAAAACAGAACCTTCCCAATAAAGCATCAGTGAACATGAAGAGGAAGACCCAAGGGCTTGAGGAAGAGGGCAATGCTGGAGAACTAGACTCTGGCACGCAACCTTTGCTCTCCCAAATATTGCAGATCACATCTTGTACAGTAAGCTGAGAGCCTGTGGCCGGAGGATGGGTAGGCTCCAGCCTGCCATTTTCCACCGCTGATTCCTCTGCTTGCCTTCCCCTCTAGTTTTCTCCCAGTTACTCCTTATCCTCCCTCTGAGGGTGGGAGCGGGTTTTTCCGGAAGGCCGAAGTGTGGGCCTCTTGGCTCCTGTTGCCATGGCTCCTGCTTTTCTCCCTATTCCTTTGATACATTAGCTATTAGCTTACATAATCCTCTCACAGGAGGATGTCCCCATTCAAAAGAAAAAAAAAAAGTTATATTGCTAAGTAACCTTTAACAATGAATAGCATTCATTATGCATTTGCTTAATGATACAAAGGCATTGTTTGCTCCATTTCAGGTGATAACAGCAGATCAAAGGCACTGGGACCAAAATGTACTTTAGAAGAGGCAGCGGAGACTGTATGGAAATAATGCTTAGCATTTATGTCGCACTTTATACTCTCAAAGAATTCTGCAATTATTAATTATCCCACACAATAGCTCTATGAGGAAGGTCAGTGTCATTAGCTCTATTTTGCTGATGAAGAATCAGATAGCAGTTAGGAGATTCCCGCACCACAACCATAGAAAGATCTCAGGTCAAAGCCGACCCAGGCGCGGGGATTGCAGGTAAATTGTGAAGCAGCTGAAGGGTAAACAGAGCAAAGCGACTCCTTCTGAGGTTCCATTTCCTTTGACCTGGCTTTTGAAAAACCCTCTGAACAGAACTGTGTTCTGGATTTGTACACCACCCCCCATCCTACTCCCTGCACCCCGATTCCTCTTGCTCTAATTGTCTTGTCTACCTATCCAGGCTTTTCTATCTAACTTCATTCCCTTTTCATTCATTCATTCATTCATTCAGTGAATCTTAATTGAGTACTTACTGTTGTTGATTTGGGCAGGAATGTAGAAAGGAAAAAAAAAAAACACCCTGATTCTCAAATGATTTCTGTGTTCAGGAACTTTTATTTTGTAGCAAATACGCCAGCATACACCCCTGGCAGAGGATGCTGAAGGAGGAAGGAGCAGAGTCTCCCTGTGAAGGACCACACTGAGGAGGTGATGGATGCCTGTGAGTCCAGCAGTCGGGCTCCTAGAGACCCCGGGCGGAGGAGATATGAGTAAGGCGTCCTGAATGTTGGCTACTTTACATTTTTGCCCGAGGCCAGGCCTTCTACTTGGCTAATATGACAAACTCATATTCTGTAGTGTTTTAATTATTTCTGGGAACATCTTCCTTTTTTATGGGGATAGAAGCAGTTTGGAAAGAGGTGCTGATTCTTGCCACACATGGCTATTGTAGGAATCACAGCATAAACGGCCACCATGTGTTGTGTGCCTACTCTGTCTCGTGCTTTACAATGCTGGTCTTGGCTAAGCTTCAACGACCTTGGAAGCAGCTATGTTATTATCCTTTTTACAGTTGAGGAAAGGACTGAAAATGTTTAATTTGCTCAAAGCCACATAGTTCTTTCAGCCATTTAAAAGGAATTTGGTGACCTATGCTTTGTGCTAAGCACAGAGATCCAAATGGTGAGCAAGACAGACACGGTCGCTCCCTATTTTTAGCTTAGAGTCCCTGGGAGAAGGCAGACATTAATCAAATAATAACTACATATCAACATAGAATTACAACCTGTAAGAAAGTCCATGAAGGAAAAATGAAAGGTACAATATAGGAGAAGCTCAAACAGAGTGACCTAATCTGCTCATAGGCTAGCAAGGTGGGGACAGATATGGAGGAAATGTCAAGGTCAAGGACGATATACCTGAAGATGAGTCTTGAAAAATAATGGGCCAAGGTGAACAGCATGTATGAAGGCCTTAATGTAGGAATGAGCTGGGAGTGTTTGAGAATCTGAAAGCCGGTCTGCTGTGCAGAAGAGGAGGGAGATGAGTCAAGGCGGGAAGACAACTGGAGAAGGAGGTAGGGTCTGCTCTTGCAGGACCTTGTAGCCTAGGGTAGAATTTGATGTTTAGAAACAATAGGTATTCAAGGATTTTAAAAAATGTGTGCCTTGATCAGATGAAACGTCGATCTGCATACAGTGGGGAGAATAAATTGGAGAAGAGCCAGAGTGTGCAAAGGGACACTGATATGGAGGGTGTTATGATAATTCTGGTGCAGATGATGGTGGGACCAGGGCAGCTGTGGTAGAGATGAGAAACATGCTGGGTTGTAAAATTATTTGGAAAGTCAAGTGCACAGTTTTTGGTGATGGGTGTGAGGAGACGGGGTGAGGGAGGAAAAGGCAGTTGTCGAGGCTGATTCCCAGGTTTCTGGCTTAGACAAATGAATGGCTGGAAATGTGTACAGAAGGGACCAAGAGTTGGGGGCAAGTTCTTAAGTGGCAGAGGTAGAATTTGAATCTAGCTCTGTTTCTTATCAAAATACACTCTATTGCCATAACACATTCCTATTTTTGGAAATCTAGTATTGAATTGTACTTCCAGCTTGCCAGTTGTGTTCAGCTTCCACCACCATCCCTGTGATCTTCTGGAAGAAATACACTTCACCTTTGTTGTCTAATCTGTGGTGACATCAGCAGCCGAAATGTCCAGCCAGGCAGGAATACAAGAGACATCCCTTTCAGGAGGGAGACCTATAATTCCACCAACCTTGCTGTTCAGCAGTTAGGCAGGAAGGTCGGGCTCAGAGTGTCAAGGTTTGACTTTTGTCCCCATGACTTGTGATCTCTGTGTCATCAGGCAAATTACTTAACATTTTAAAACCTCTCTTTCCTCATCTGTGAAGAAAGAATTATAATAGTATCCTCTCCATCATGGGGTTGGTGGAAGAATCAGGACTATTGCTCGTAGGACACCTTTGAATGAATTAGAGAAAGGTTCCTATTTGCAAGTAAGAAGTCTTTTTGAAGTTAATATATGATATATTTTTAATTAATTTCAATTATACAAACATAAAATCATTCTGAATAAATAATACAAATCAAATTATTAAACATAAAATAATATCCAATTTGAGTTTTTAATCACAATAATTAGAAAATCAAATTTTAAAATAATAGATACATAATAAGCTAAAGATTTTAATAGCAGTTAATTATGAAATTTCCATAGCAACAAATAAACAAGTGCTCTAATGTAATTAGCAGCTCATTATATAGTAATCTCTAATTTGTCAATTTAATACTTACTTTGTATATTATTAATGCTAAATTAATATTGGTTATTACCTAGTTATTTGTTTCATAAAGAAAGTGCCTGTATATTTAAAATGGGAACTCTGCAATCCCATTCAGTGCAGAAAACAAGTAGTAGTATGTGCATTGCAGTATAGTGACACTGATAGAGTTTTTTTTTTAATTTTAAGATACTAATCAATCAGTACTTCAGTAAGAAAGCAACTTCTTATTTAGAAACAGAAGTTATTCTGAATGTTGTTAGATCATCAAGTTATTTTAATAATCAAATATACTCTTCCTTTGTAAGTTCAAGTGGAAAGGGATATATACCAATCCTATTGAAAAAGACATTTTATAGTCACCTGCCACAAAACTGTATTAATAAATACGTAGCTTGCTCATCTTTGAAGCTAAATTTGAACTTACAGTAAAAATAAAAAAAAATCTCAAAACTGTAAGATGGCTCAGACATGAGAGTCTCCTTAGATGTGCTACTTTTGTGCGGTGTACAACCTAAACCACTGAACGCAGTGGTTCTGGGCAGGATTACAAGAGATAATTCTATAAAGTACTTAGCGTACGTGGGAATTGTCATACACTGAGTGGTCACAAATGTTAGCTTTTTATTTTTAGTTATTAAACCTACACAGTAATAGAGGTACTGTAGGATAAAAATGCTCTTGCCTCAGTCCTAGTTCCTTTTTCAATTAGTACTGAATGTACATTGTTAGTGTGGATAATGCACTTTAAAGAGTGATGCTCAACTAAATTGCACAAATGCTTTCTCGGTGAACTCCTCTCTTTGGCACCACACTACTGTGGGTGTAACTATAATTACAGGATGCACAGTGCTTTGTTATCAGTTGAAGTTGATTGCTTGTTCTCAGATTCACTGCAGACAAAAGTCCACATTACGGGTTGTTTTGGTTTAGTTCATGGCAGCAGACTGGGAAAGGAAGCCTAATGCTGATCGTTAAAATACAAATGACTAGTTGCCCCAGTAAGTATTCCACATTGGGATATCCAAGGGAAAGAAATGGGAGTCATTTAATGCTCAGTGGTAAGCATATTTAAAGAAGAGGCAAACAAGAGAACCTTGTGATGTGATTTAAAATGATTTAGGAGAAAAGAGGAAAAAGATACAGGAGAGGTTTTCATAGAGAGAAGATGATATTTAGCCAAAATGCTTCCATTATGGTCAGAAGAGCATGAAGACATGAACAAAAAGGAGGAGAGGAAGTGATGTGGGGAGGTCAGGGGCACTGGCTTGGTAAGCAGTGCACAAAGAAAGGTGAAAACTTCACATCAAAATGTAAGGTTGAAAGCATGAGCATGAGAGGACAGCAGAGAGACAGCCCAATTGTTGAAGCCAAGCATGGCGTTCCCGCACGCCAAGCTTGGGCGAGCAGAGATTCAGGGGTTCCATGGTCATTTCTGCAGCAAGTCCAAGAGGAGAACTGGTTGTGGGGGGACAACCTCAATTTTGGTTTTGTTCGTTTGTTTAATTTTTTGAAAAGTCCTTTGTCTTTCCCGCCATGTTGCACTATTTTCAAAGGCTAATGGAGGCTTCTGAATAGCTCAGAGGGCTTAACTCTTAAAGCAACCAAGTCTTCTGTGTTAATTATTTTGGACGGATCATCTTTCTAAGGACTCTTACGTTTGGCCACCCCTTTTTAAACAGCATCTAATTTAACCTTTGTGAAAAGGAAGAATCATGTTTGTAACTTACTATCAATTTTAGAGCTAAGAATCCCATTAGGTATCATCCAACCAAGGGCCCTCAGGAACTACGGGAACTCAGAATCCTGCTCCACCTGTGCAGGTCCCTGCTGACTCATTCAAGGGCATCTGCATCTTTCCAGAAGTCGGCTGGTCAGCAGTTCTCTGGCTGTGAGTGTCTGCGCCCAGCAGCATCCCGTTCCCCACCCACAATCGATAACCAAGGTGATCAGATGATGCAGCTTGTCAGAACTGGGGTTCCCGTGAGTCTCTCTGTTCCTCCCTTCTTCCTGCCTAGCTGCAACCCATGAAGACCTTCCCCTAGCCGCTAGCCTAGCAGGAATTAGAAGCCTCATTCCTGGGTTTGGTATTGTTGCTCTAAATCTGATATTGGGTCCTCAGTTCCCTCGCCGTGTGAATGCCCCAGGAGCTGCTGCTGCCCTGGAGGGTCCTGATACACGTGGCTGGTCTAGAGCCCTAACTGTTTGCTGTGACTCCTACGCAGCTCTGTCCTCTGATGGAACTGGGGATGCTCTGAATTTTAGCTCCCTTCTCCCAGACTTACCTTCTTGCCTTTTGCTGTCCTTTGCTCCTTTATCATGTCTTACCCGTCCTAACCAATCCCTGTAGCCCAAGTACTCCCTGGAAATACTGGGGACAAAGCCCTGAGACCAAGACTCTTCCATTGCCTGACGAAGAGTCTAGACACTGCATGCGTCCCTAGCACTGATTTGACATTTGAATGGGACATTAGCCACAAGTTCACGAAATGCCCTAATCATTGTGATTTGGACCATTGGCCCAATTCATCTGTTTGAGATTTGCAGGTTCAACCTTGTCCTTTTAGGCTGACTCTGTATCCCTCACCCGTCAGCTAGAGGCAGCCTCATGCCTGCCAGGGGAGCACCTCAGCTATTATTACAAGGAGCAAATGATCTCCGAGAGAAGACCTGAAGGGCTTCCTTAGGTAAGGGCACGGCTTCGAGCCATCATCTTTCTAGAGCGACTATATGTTCTGGTTTGCCTGGGATCATCTTTACATTTGCTGTCCTGACATTATAATGAATAGAGCCCCGATTATTGTCCTGACTTGGATGAAATCTTATATGGCAAACCTAGATTTCTCATCTGAAAAATGGGCATAATATTGCTAACCCTTTCTTTCTTAAAATGTTGTTGAGAGGACCAAAAGAGATTATGTTTATGAAAGTGTTTTAAAAGGATTTAAAGAGGGGTGATGGGGTAACTGGGTGACAGGCATTAAGGAGGGCACGTGATGTAATGAGCACTGGGTGTTACATGCAACTGATGAATCACTGAATTCTACCTCTGAAATTAATGATACACTATGTGTTAATTAATTTAAATTAAATAAAATTTAAATAAATATTTAAATAAAATAAGATTCAAAAAAAGGAAAAAAAGGAAAAATGATTTAAAGAAAAGTTGCCCTGGCAACATGAGGTAGCAGTATTATTTTTTGTTGTTATGATCTATTTTGGCTTTCATAGACTTACTAGTTCAATTCCATTTTCTTGGATATGTTTTAGATCATTGAGGTCATGAAACAAGTTATCTCCAGATTAGAGAGGTGTTATTAGATCTATATACGGTTCCCTTAGCAGTACAAAAATCTCATTTTCTCAAGTTAACACTTCATTTAAAAATACGATTGATTTTTACAAAATAGAAACATGCTACCATTATAATTTTTTCTCCACTATTCATGCTAGACTTTTAAATGATAAAACAAAGAAAAAGATATACAAGTAGAATTTTAAGTAAAGGAGGAGCAATAAAGCATTCATTATAGCAATAGTACAAATGAGAAGAAAACCGGAACACAGAATACCTAACCTGTGTGTATGGAGAGTGTGTGTGTGTGTGTGTGTGTGTGTGAGTAGTAGTAGTTGTTGTTGTTGTTTTGATTCAATTTAAGAAATATAAACTTTTAAGTACATTTTCCTGTACCTTTTCATACTGAAATGGACAAATATTCTAAGCAAGAAAGGAGAAAGAGTGGAGCTGGACAGCGAATAAGATGCTGGATCACATCCTCAATGACTGAGAGTTGACTGTCTTTTAAGCAATGACATTTCTTCTCTTTAGCAAAACAAGCAATCCCATCTGTAATTAAACTCCGGTCTGATTGTGTTCTGTCTCTTAGTGTCGCCTCTGGTGTAATAATGTACTTGCTCAAGTGGGATTGCTTTTCTATTGCTCTTTATTCCTGAATGACCTGATCTTTTCTAAATAGGGAGAAAATGTGCTTATCTTAATCAAATAATTATTTCTTTCAAGGCCTGACAGTGTTATTTGGTAAGATATATATTTTCAGGCTTCTGATGATACCTCCAAGCCATGAAGGAGTTAATTTCCCTCAAATGGACAGTGTGAGTTCCTTAAAAGGGAGGAAAGCTTTTACGGACTTCATAGGAGCGTTCTTGATTCTTCCACTAGAGCAACTTGCCCCCACTGTTCACGGTAATTTTGTTTTAACGTGGTGAAAATAATCTGTATTAGAATGCCCCTGAAGCTGAAAACCAGTAGCCTAAATGTTCTATTTGACCTCTAGTTATTAAAAACATTAAAAAATGACAAAATTTCATGTAGAAATATAGATTTCTGGCTTCTCAAAAAAATTGGAATATTTCATGTCAACCAGTTGGCTGGAAGCTGAGTTGTGAGTGGCTGTCCTTTTAATGATGGCCCTCCCTCATCTAAGAGACTTAGTGTTAGAATTTGCAACTCTTAATCTGTATTTTCATTCATTCAACAGATTATAAAGACCTGTTGGATGCAAAATCCTATTCAGGGAGCTAAGCCAGTATGTTCATGGCTCTGCTATCCAAAGGATCATATGGGATGTCAGTTCCCTGAGATGCTTTAGTGGAAAGCATTCCTTGGACACATGAGTTGGGATGGGCTACATATTTCTCTTGTGGAAATTCATAACACATATTAGCATAGCAAAGGCTCTGAAAAGCCCTCAGTAAGGAAACTTGTTAAATATTGCTTATCATTGTTTCTTTATGAAAAAATACTGTTTTAAGTAACATCTACTACCTCCGAAAGGGCTAGTTCTGGGGAACACACTTTAAGAAATAGAGACCTGTAGCTTGGCTCTAACTTGAAGGCTATTAACATTTACATATTTATAAATGTAGAGAATAAATCAGAAACCTGGAAGAGTCTCTTGCAAAAATATTCAAAGGGGAAAAAATAACTGAATTAAAGACTGTTTGTTTATAACATGAAATAAGGCCCATCAGACACATAAGGGCTCACATGCCTTGTTTTGTAAAACACTTATATTGGATGGAGTTTATACTTCCTCTTTTTTTAAATTACCATTTGTATAGAGAATATTTCTAAAATTCAGTTGGTGTGGTAAGTGGGAAGAATAAATAAATGTGACTTGTTTTGAGGGCTGATTCACTAATAAGATTCATGTGTTTGTTTAACAAAGCCAGGTCCTGTGGGTTTTTCGTCCTAAGAGTCCCCGGATGCATACGCTTCTTTCCAACTCTCACGTATCCGTATAGCAGGAACCACTGTCATTTAACTCAGGTCCACTGAAAGGCCTCTTCACCCAAGTATGTCCCTGCAGTGTACCCAGGAAAAGCTTTTAAAAATATGTATCTGAAAACCTTTGAATGGCTTGTAATTGCTCTTGAAGTCCAAACTCCTTGTGAGTTCTGCAAAGCCTCACATGCTTTGGGGCCATTCTCTCCAGCCTTCTTATTCCATCCTTCCATTTTTTTCTGTTACATTCTCATAAGCCTTTCAGTTCTTCAGTGAGAAGTCTCCCTCCTGCCCCAGGGCCTTTGCAGATGATATTTTTTCTTGGCTGCAACTTTCTCCTCCCCCTTGTGATCCCTCCCTCTCAACTTTTGCTGGGTTAATGTCTATTTATTCAAATCTCAGCTCATGTACTCCTTCTGTCTTGACCCCCTACCTCCCCAGTCCTACAGCTACATCAGATTCCCCTGTTTTATCCTTTCATGTAGCACGCTCTACAGCCATCATGATTTGTAATTACATACTTTTTATGATTATTTAACCAATATTTGTCTCCTTTTGTTGACTAGTTTCCTAACACCTGTCATGGTAAGGAACAAACACTCAATAAATAGAAATGAAGAGGTGTGTGAGAGAAGGCAGAATTTTTACGCATATTGGCAAACGAAGTGACAGAATATGCCTTTTTGGAGATTTAAACTTAAGCCAAGATTGTTTTTAAACTGGGACACTGACCCATATATTTTGGTATAAACTTTGTTTGCTGGTGGAGGGAGGTGAGTGGAAGACGAGATGCAACTGATCTAGCAGCGAGGAAAAACAAAATTTTGTTTTCTGGAGAAATAAGTGATGGTTTTCTGGTTGGCTAATTCCACACAGAAAATGATTGATTAAAGCTTCCTGCAAGCTTGGGCTATGCAAATATAGCAGGTGTCTATGTATATGCAAGACTTGAATGCAGTCTTCAATTATTTTTTGGAAAATTTGCCCTGGTTGAGTTTTGAATCATGCTTCCACATCTGTCAGTCTGTTCCAGTCACTACCCACACAGGAATCAGATGTGGCCACCTAGGCCAAAATAAATAAATAAAAAATAAAAAATAAAAAATAAAAAAATAAAAACTATTTTGGCTACCCATATGGAATGAATATTCCACCTTACTTATTTCTGTTTCAATTAAAAAAAAAAGAAAAAGACAGAATGCTCATGGAGGCATAAGTATTGCCCACCAAATTCACTGGAGTCACGGTTGATCCATGTAACATCAGCTGAATGAATGAGCAAATGAGTAAGTTTCAGCAGGGAGAGAGCTCGGAGGTTGCGCTGCATTCCTCAGTTGATCCTACGGTGATCCAACATAATCAATATCTCTTCTGAGAATTAGATCTTCACCTATGGCTTTCTAGTACACCAGGGTTCCTTGGGCAAATTCTTTTTATGTGGCATTAAATGGTACCACCAGGAGCTCTTTAAAAGTTGATGAGAAGAGGTCCACTTTGTTCTAGGGGATGTTTTACCTTTCAGGTAGGTCAGTGGATCAATGTTTCTGGTCCATTTCAGCCTAACTGCTTTCCATTTGCATTATCATTTATTATGGTCATCTTCTGATCTTCTTCCCTCCTACGTGTCATTAAAAGGCACCCCAAGGAGACCGTGACCACTAAAAAGTGGTTTCTGGCAATGAATTCAACAGCAAAAATTTATTCTGACGCATGGGTATGTCATTGTTTAGTTCCTCTTCGTCTTGTGCTGTAAAAAAGAAAAATGCTTGACCATTTAAATAGAAATTACTGAAAATAGTCAGTGATTAGGATGGATTCATATATAACTGGCACTTTCTTTCAAGATCCAATTTTTTCATTATTGGTAAAAATTTCAAGTTGACATGTATTTATTAAGTGACTATGATGATTGCCAAGGTCCCTTCTAATTCCAAGAAAATTCTATTTTTCTCTTCTTGTGTAAACCATTTTAATTTTTGATTCTGTGACCCTGATTTATATGTGAGTCTGAGTTTAAATTCTGCTTGATTGAAGAGAATAATAACACGCATTTCTAGTAGCACAAGCTAAGAAAATAATGAGTCATATTACATAAATTAAATAATTGTATTCACTTTAGAAATGGATGTTAATATTTTGATTTTTTTAGAGTTGAGTGTAGTAATAGCTCTCTGAACACCTGGGTTACTTCAAATCTGAAGAAAGCAGACATGAAAGAAAGTTCAGTTGTTCTCAGCTACAGAAGAAACTTGATAATTCCATTAATATGCACGACTCTTTTAAATACTATGTAAGGGGCACCTGGGTGGGTCAGTTGGTTAAGCGTCTGCCTTCAGCTCAGGTCATGATCCCAGGGTCCTGGGATGGAGCCATATCTTGCGTCAGGCTCCCTGTGCAGTGGGGAGTCTGCTTGTCCCTCTCCCTCTGTCCGCCCCCCATACTTGTGCTCTCTCCCTCTCAAACAAATAAATAAAATCTTTAAAAAATACTATTTAAAATAAACTTCCCAGTTAAATATTATATTTTTTAAAAGGTCAAATCCATGCTGTTTATCTAATGGGTTTCTTGACAATTTAAAAGGAAACATGGCGGGGCGCCTGGGTGGCTCAGATGGTTAAGCATCTGCCTTCGGCTCAGGTCATGATTCCGGGGTCCTGGGATCGAGCCCCACGTCGGGCTCCCTGCTCAGCAGGGAGCCTGCTTCTCCCTCTCCCTCTGTCTCCCCCCCTGCTCATGCTCTCTCTCTCTCTGTATCTCTGTATCTCTGTGTCTCAAATGAATAAATAAAATCTTTAAAAATAAAATAAAATGAAACATGGCTTACTATGCCATGATTTTAAATGCATTTATTTAAGTGTGCCATACTTAATGCAACTTGAAAATCTCTGGGTTGACATGAACACATATTTGTCTAACTCTGATTTGCTCTTCTGAAGCCTGGCCATACTTCTTAGTCTTGCTTCTCTGGCTCAGGGAACTGATAGAAAATTCCCCAGGTCTTAGGATCACTTTCTGTAATATGAACTCTATCCTGAAACTATCCTTTTTAGTTGTATACTTTCAAGCCTGAGATTGACGTACATTTAGTTATTTTAAATTATTGCGTAGTGTCTTCTTAGCTTTATCACAGTAGCTGCCTTAAAAAGGGATACCCCTTAAAGGAAAAAACGCCTTAAAATTTAGTAATAGGCTTGGACATGTAGGAAGGAGATTCTATTATAAAAACAATCAAGGTAACTGGAGAGAGTTTTCCAGTCCTTGGTTGGGGCCATTTAAATAACAATGGAATTCTATGAGAGACGATGGACTCCGAAAAACAAACTGAGGGTTCTAGAGGGGAGGGGGATGGGAGGATGGGTTAGCCTGGTGATGGGTATTAAAGAGGGCACGTTCTGCATGGAGCACTGGGTGTTACACGCAAACAATGAATCATGGAACACTACCTCAAAAACTAATGGTGTAATGTATGGTGATTAACATAACATAATAATAATAAAAAAATAACAATGGAATTCTCAATGTTGATTTTGACTGCTTTAAGTGTAGTGTAATTGTGTGTGTGTGTATCTTTGTGTGTGCACCTGTGTATATTCAATTCCCTAGTCTAATACCTTCAAGCAATATTATTTAACAATTTTATTTATTTTATTTTTTTTAAAGATTTTATTTATTTACTTGACAGAGAGAGGTACAGCGAGAGAGGGAACACAAGCAGGGGAAGTCGGAGGGGGAGAAGCAGGCTTCCCGTGGAGCAGGAAGCCCGATGCGGGGCTCGATGCGGGGCTTGATCCCAGGACCCCGGGACCACGACCTGAGCCGAAGGCAGACGCTTAACGACTGAGCCACCCAGGTGCCCCTTATTTAACAATTTTAAAACTCAGCTAGCATATCATTTCTTCAAAGACATTCTGAATGAAGCTTTGTTGACATCATCCAGAGCAGTTACAAAATCTCTCTGAATAGGTGTCAGGGGGCCTTCTTCCTATTTAGCTATTCTTACCTCTATTGTTCTTCTTTCCTGGGGTCATTAAAATGATTACTCTACATCTCAGTGTTGATTTTAACTAAAGATAATTATGTTGCCTTGCTCAACTTGTCAGGGATCAAGTGAGGTATTTTATAAATGCTTTGAAAAGTTAAAAATTCTCACCATTTCCCTTCTCCCCTGCTTATGGGAAATGGGGCTGGGGTGACCTTGGATTTTGTCATTTTTGCGGGCAGAACAAAGAGAAGGAAAGGAATTTCCACATGAGGTGGGAATCCATGTTGGGGAACAGAGAATGTTTCTATGTCATTAGGTGTCACCGTTATACGGAAGGCTCCTGAAGCTCCATAGATTTATTTATATGTTCGTTCATTCATTCATTCATTCATTCATTCCACAGATATTTGCAGAATGCCTTGACTGTCAGGTGGCAGGATAAAAGACACCTGTGTTCCCTGGAGCTTTTCCTTCAGGGTAGCTAGTTTGTTTTCTGATTTGTCCTGGTTCCTCTCTAAAGGGGCTCTCTGTTCTCACTACCTGTGTTTGCCAGGTTCAAAGTGAGTTCAAGAAACTCTTTTTATTGATGATGATGTTTACAACAAGTCTTTTCACCTAATTTAGCTGCGGAAAATTTCTTATATAAGAGTTTTTCCTTTGCCCAAATCATTTGTCTCCTTTCTTCCTTGTTCTTTAGGATCATTTACGTTCTTAGACGACTGTTGGTCGTTCTTAGTTCCCCTATCCTCTTGAATTCATATCCTTTCTTAGATAACTAAATAAAAATGCTTGGAGAATTTTTTACCCCAATTTTTTTCATCTCTTTTATCTCTACATGACATTTTTCTTTTTCTGAAAGCTCTTTCATTTTAGTGCTTTTTTCTTTTGCCTTTTATTTGGCATTGCTTTTATTCCTGTGCTCAGTGAAGTCAGTGTTTTTACACATTCTACCATTTCTTTTCAAGTTGGCCCGTATCCGCTCTCAGTTTCTCTCTTTTTTCTTCTTCTCAAGAAATCTTTTTTTCCTCTCTGATCTTTTTCTCTCTCCACTTCTTATTCTCTTCCCTCACGTTTCAAATTTCCCAATATACCCTCATTTTTTTTTTCTTTTGTGATTTCCTTCTTCCTTTTCCCAGTTCTTTTATTCTTACTAAGTACTTTAAGGGAAGAGAGATTTGGAAACTTTTTTTTTTTTTAAGCTATTGTCAGGAAAGGGCACACCTTCGGGGCCTGCCTCCTAAGCACAACCCAGGAGGCACTGGGTTTGAGAACTGCCCTCCCCAGCCAGGTGATCAGAGCATCGGTGGCTGAAGAGGCAGCCAGGAGCCCACGCCT
This sequence comes from Halichoerus grypus, assembly GCF_964656455.1. Classification (NCBI taxonomy): domain Eukaryota; kingdom Metazoa; phylum Chordata; class Mammalia; order Carnivora; family Phocidae; genus Halichoerus; species Halichoerus grypus. Next base: position 12,093,835 of record NC_135720.1, on the reverse strand, counting down.
CAGCCTCTACACCGTAGTGCTCTCTCAGCCCAGATGCAGAGTTCGACAGAAAAAGTGATGTCTTTATTGTTTGTAACACCTGACAGATGAATACCCCGAGAGAAAAAAATTGGGAAAGGGAATAAAGCAATAAGACACTAATGGAAATATACAAAGTAGAAGAGAAGGTGTGCAAGTTTTATGTGAAGCAGAAGACTTGTTTTTTCCATGCTGTTCTTATATTTATTTGACCCCTTGATTTTTATACAGTCCAATAGGAGATGAGGCATGTCCTTTCTCATGCTTTTTTTTTTTAATGTTGCATCTTTATTATTCTTAAGCTTTAGGTTTTGATCTCTTCCTTCTGAGCTTTTATTTTAATTACAGTTAGTTAACAGATGGTGGGGGGATATATTAGTTTCAGGTGTACAATATAGCGGTTCCACAATTTCATATATCACCCGTTGCTCATCACATCAAGTGCATTCCTTAATCCCCATCACCTATTTCCCCCATCCCTCCACCCCCCTGCTTATCCTTTTCTTAAAAACACTCAAAATGACTCTTTAGTTTCTTAACTTTCTCAACTTGTCAAAGTACCTCAACCTGATTTTACCCACAGCAGGTGGAATGAGGCAGGGTGACTTTCTCCACTGGAGGGACGGGGTAGCTGAGGCAGAGCGAGGATGAGGGTGTCTCCCGAGTCCTGCAGCAGCCACGTGGGGCCTGCCAACAGCATAGAGCATGTGCTGGACCAGGCTTCCTGCTCTCGGCCAGATGGACATCTCACTATTTGCTCTCATCTATCTCCTGGCAAGGCAATGTTTCTTGCTCTGCTTCTCTCCTCTCCCTTATATTCCTTGCCCCCCATTCTCTGAGAGCATGGTTAATAAATAACATAGTTCGCCATCCGTACATCATTTGTTTGGGGGGCATTGCGCTAGGTCTCACATGCTGTGAAATGGATTCCTGAACCCGGCTGGTGAGCGAGGACCATGGGATTCACCAGCATCTCTGGTAATTCTGTGTTGTACGTGGGAACGCTGGTTGTGAGGATTTTTTAAAAAAACAAATGTACATTCCTCTTGCTTCTATTTAAATTGATAATTCCTTTCATATTTTCTTTTTCTGTTTTCACTTTTCCGGTATTTCACAAACAATTATCCATAGCCACATATGTTTGGATATAGACTGTTATCAAGTACCAGCCTTTTCTTCTCTAGGGCATAACCCAGAATTATACAGATTTCAAGATCGTTGGAACGAGAAAGACCCATAGATAAGATCAAAACTTGCTTTCAGCGTGGGGGCTGGACTCTGACAGTGGTAATGTGAGGGTAGCAACGATCTATTTTCAGTTTTAAAAAGGGGAGTATTTACCAGTGATAAATTGTATAGACTATAAAAATGTAATTTTTCAGCTCTTGGCAATAATCATATCAACTTAATGTGTTAACCCTGGTTGTCTCAAGGGAAAAATAAAAAAAAAATCACCTCATAAAGGGGATTTGGTGGTCCAAAATTTTCCCAGCATGAGCCCAACGTGGGGGAGAAGTAATAAATGTGATCCTTTGTGTTCAAAAGGTAAGAGATGCCTCATCAGAACTTGCTCCAGATCCAAATGCTGGAAGTGGCTGAGGCAAGGAGGCATTCCTGAAGGCAACTCAGGAATTTTGACTTTTACCTAAGTGCTTCTCACCGCAAAATAGAACATTGATTTGCTTTTTCACTCAACAAACTGTTACTGAGTGCCTGTAATGAGTTGGATAGGTAGAAATGGAAAGACACAAGGGACACATGCCAAACAGGAAGACAGCCATGCCACTCAGTAACGTGTGTCTTCTGGGTGACAGCACAGGCTGGAGTCGACAGAGGGGCTGGAGAACCCCATAAACCCTACAATTTCTGCTTTTATTGACTATTTCATGTCTGTTATACATACAAAATGTGCCTATTTTATAACCATTTGTCTCTCTTTTCTTGCTTTTAATGTAGGGTATTAAATCCTCTATGATGATCAGCCCTTTTTCTACTTTTAAACCTCTTTTTTTTTTTATTATTATGTTATGTTAATCACCACACATTACATCATTAGTTTTTGATGTAGTGTTCCATGATTCATTGTTTGTGTATAACACCCAGTGCTCCATTCAGTACGTGCCCTCTTTAATACCCATCACCAGGCTAACCCATCCCCCCACCCCCCTCCCCTCTAGAACCCTCAGTTTGTTTCTTTTAAACCTCTTACACCATAGCTATATCTCCCCTAGCTTGGCGAGTCTTCAGGAAATACTTTCTTGATAGTCATGATAGGCAGTTTAGTCCTCTTCCAATTTAGACAATGACCATCTCTCATGAATCCCTGTTCAATTTCATTCTGTTTACCTCTGTCTTCATTCTCCAACTTGTGATTCTTATTCATTTTAACCAAGATCTTAAAATTGTGGAGCATCCCCTCCAAATTTAATTAGCATGTTCTCAGTTTGTTTATCTAAGTGATAATAAAAGTGTACAATGGAACTCCTTCAGGGGCTGACCCTTGTTTTCTGCCCCAGTCCCTGCTCACCAGCTGGCTTTGTAAGGAGGCTCAACTCATCCAAAACCTCTCTAGAAAGTTTTTCTAAAATTGAGGACAGCAAACAACGCTATTGTGAACTCAAGTTTAATATTTATTGCAGATAACATATTAATTTTAGGCAAATTCATAACATGGTAGAGTTGTATTTTTATGCCATCCATGTTCTTAACTGGTGGGTTAGGGCCCTTTCACAATCATTGTGCGTGTCCTATTTTTGCTCATTTTAGAAGATCTGGGGCCTAATTTTACTATTTTAAATGACTATCAAATTTTATAATTGCATCTTTCCTTTATGACATATTTTTGGTCATATCTGTGATTTCTTGGACTTGAGTCCTTGATCAGGAACACAACCCTAATTATAAACTGGTTTCTATGGGAAAGTACAAAAGTACAGTCTGCCTTATAGTGGTATTTTATGATAAAGATTTTCAGGAACTCATTGTGGTAACAACTGTGGACTACTCACACTTAGAACTGCTTCAAATTCAAATTCCTATCAAGCTTCCCCAAGAGGGAAAAAAATAAAATTTACTGCTACAGTAAATAAACCAATGGGATTTCATTTTTGTTTTGCTCTGTTGACAGAGAAAGATTTGTAAATTATTTTAGTTTCTATGCTTTAAAAGCAGAGAATCTAACAACTTCTTTATCACATAAGGGATATTAACATGTCTTGGCTTTACTACTATGACCATTGAAAGGGACAGAGACAGGAATGATATAAAAGGCAAGAGAAGGGCTGAGTCGGTGGAATGAAGTAGATGGACTAAACCTAAGACTCTTTTGGTCACTATTCCCATTGTTATTGCCCAAAGCACTTTGAACTAGATAATGATTTCCCAAGAACCGCTGTGCACAAAACTTCCAGGGCTGTGAGTCTGATGCTCTGAGGGTGTGGGGTGGGACAACTCAGGCAGTCATTCTCTGGGACATAGTTCCACAATGTCACTGCATGGCAGATGGAGGCCAGGCTGAGGGCAGAGCTGGCACTTGACCAGTGAGATTCTCCCCCCTGTGTCTCTGGCAATGAAGCCACCCACAAGGTGCATTTGGAACAGGCACCAACCTTGTAACTCTAACTTCTGGAAGGCCAGTGGAATCCACGTCAGGCAGCTTGGACAGAGTGGATCCCCTTGGTGGTGGCCTCATGCAGTCAAATCGCTACCTTCTGCACACTTCGTCTCCCCAAACACTGGGGAGAACTCTTCTCTGATCACCCCCACAACTGCCTGGGTGTCCTCTGAGCTTGCTCAATCCCAAGTGAACTGAACTCATCCTCAATAAATAGATAAACATATGATGTTGACCTTAGAGAATTGCTAATGACTGGCATTTGCCTAGCACTAAAATTTTACAAAACTCTTTTTAGCTATGTAATCTTACTCATTCCTGTATCTTTGCAAGGGATACATTATAATTACCATTCCCATTTTATGGATTTAAAAAAAAAGTCTCAGAGAGGTTAAATAACTTGTCTTAATGTCCCACAGCTAGGAAATAATGTAGTGATGACATGATGCTCTGGTTCTAATTCTAGCAATTGTCCTATATGCCTTCAGGACTTTCTGCTTACATTCAAACTAAATATTTGATGATCTATCAAGGCAGAGATGATACAAATAATTCTTTGTAGTAAGAAATACGGGGATCTCATTTTTTTTCTAAGGTTAACATCTCCTACTGGAAACCTCTACAACTTTGTTCCTTTTTTGTCTCAAACACACACGTTTTCTCTTGTGCTCTTATCTCATCAGCAAGGCTCTATACCATTCTCTTCTGCTCTTAGACTGATACATCTGATTTTGCGGAGGGAAGACCATTTCTCTGTGGCTGGTCTGTATTCCAGTTGTCCCTAAGCGCTTCACTTGCTCCAATCCGAGACTGACATTATTTTAGGAACGGCTGAGAGCCATGGAGGGGAGGGATTGAGAGAATCTTATTCATAGACCACCAGGGCTATCTGCAGTTTTCCAAGAAAGCCAAAGTCATGGCCAATTTCTATCCTTAGGTGTCCCTTTCCTTTGTACTATACACCTCATTTCTTCCTGCATCTGGCCTTACTATTGTTGTATTTATGTCATAGATGAATATCATTAGGAACATTAATTTAGTAAATGTTAGCATAAACTACATTGATAATGTCATCTATAACTGTTATTTAAAAATGTTATAGATCTGAGTGACATCATTTTCCAATCACTAAGACATACATGTTATAACACATATTATCATGGTAAATACTCCACCATAATATATTAATAATAATATAATTATAATAGTAATTATATGTAATATATGATCATATAATTGTAAGTAATATATAATAGACAATATTATATACAATATATATATGTGTTGTGCTGAGAAGATATCCAATTTATATTTCATAGAAGTTAATTATTCTAACAAGTCAGATTTCCCTCTATTTCACCAAATACGGTATCTTTGATGATGAGATTAGGAGGGGAAGGACATTTTTTTTTTTATGATGAGTATTTTGGTAATTTAATACATTGATCTGTAATTTATTATGGGGCCAGGAGTAAATATCATACAACGGAAAACTCTGGGACTATCTACCTGCCTCTGAGGATTCACGAAGTTGAGTATTATTATATAGGAGAAAGAATCATGGGGATTCATGCAGTTGAATATGGGATCTGGGCAATTGCCCTTGATAAATGGTAGGAAAGAGACTTTAAACTCATGACTAACTTGCTCAAGTTTTCTGGAGAAGGTTGTTAGTGAGCACAGCACAAAAGACCCTCAGAAGCACAGAAGCTTGGAATGGACAGGGGCAGGTTTGGGGAAATGTAAATAAAACACAGGTGATGCACTGAGTTTACCTAAATAGTTGGAGCAAATATTAGTTAATGACAGAGATAAATGTTTGGTCCTGAGCAACCTGGTCTCTGGGCCTGGCTAACTCAGCCCTCCACTCCCCCTTACGCTTCATGCATGTCCTCATCTACTCCTTTACTGAAATGCTAATGCCTTCAGGGCTTTGATCTCCTGCCTGTAGGTTCAGCTTGCACCAGACAAGACCACGTGATATTTCACTTGGGTGGTTTCCAGTCATTGCAGACTCCACACTGAGTCTGCCCTCCTCATCCTGGCCTCACCTCCTCTTCTAGAAACATTTTTTCCTTTTTCTATTCACAGAGACGTCATGCTTCCAGCCACAGACTCAAGGTCATCTTTGTGTCATCTTGCTCATTCTTGTATCTGGTCAATTTCCAAGTTCTGTCAGGTTACCCTTAAAAAGCATTTTGTCCTTCCTTTTCCTTCCATTTCTACTGTTACTCCCCCCCATGCCTGGGTTACACTTCAGCCTCTTAACAGTTCCCTCTACAACCTCACCCACTCTGTTTGGCCTGACATGAGAATGCCACAATACTATTTTTTAAACACTTAAAAAACATCATGTTGAAAAATTTCCAGAGACTTTGTTTCGCCAATGGAATAAAGATTGCACAAGACCGCACAGTTCAGTAGAGACAGAGTTATGGCTAGAGCCCAGGAATTTTAAACATCAGTTCCAATACTTTTTCCACTAGCGTATACTGTGTCTTATGAATTCCAGCATAGGAATGCATTATCTGTCCTATTTTATTTCGGATGCTTTAGTTTTTTGCACTTCATTTTAATCTATAAGCTGCCTCAGTTCAGTTTTGGAAGTAGGGGGGATCCTAAAACTTAAATAAATAGAAACACATGTTGGTCAAAATAAAGATATTAGATAGATGGACAGGTAAAACTATATCAAACAGGTAGGTGTTTTTTTTTTTTTTCTTTTTCCAGAGACAATTGCACACATACTAAAAGAATCTGGTTTCAGGTGCTATTGGCTACCCAGCCCAGATGATTTCTGAATCAGGATTCTCCCTTCATTGACTCCTGCTTCCAGGGAGAGTATCTGTTCTGACAGCACAAGCCAGAGGCAGCCCTTGGTATTGAGCTCTGGCCCTTGTCATGTTGGGTTTCAAGAATGTCTGGATAGCTCAATATTTCAATATTGTTCAAGAATGGAATACCATTTATCTAAGAAATAGTGACTAAAATCTCCTTTTACCGAAATATAAATTCAAGTTGGAAGCATCTAACATGGCTATTTATAAAGTCTTCAGTTGGCCCTAAGAGGCCTCGAGCAGTGGGCCTCCAGAGAGTCAGAGGAAGCAGAGAACCACAGGGGACCGGGACTCCACAGCTGTAACCCCACAGATGCTTGAGAAACACGTGTTATTCAAAATCCCCAAGGAAGTCTATGCTGGGCTCGTAGCCTCCCGTAGACCAAAAACCCTCCACAGTCCAAATTGGGCAGATATTTTTCTCAGCTATCAGTGGACTGATTTCTTATGCCATCTAGTTATAACAATGAGAAATTGGTTCAATGTACAAAACCCTTATTTGGCGATTTTCATCTTCAATGCTCTTTCCAAATGTTAACTAATTAATCTGCTTGACAGTGTTCCATTTAACAGTCACACATGTTTTATGTTCACAAACTCTTATAAGCTTTTATTGCTTTGATATCTCATTTCTAGTTTTTCTTCTGTGTTATTCCAAGGCCAAATTATCGTAGTTCTTTGCTGACATGGTGCCCTGTTCTCCCCCGTAATCCAGGGGCTCTCACAGTGACAGATCCTTGAGCAAGAAAATGAGATGCGGATGTGGGACGAAGAAAAGGAGGGAAGCAGCCTCACCCAGTAAACATCAGAAATGGCGCTAGGGACAGACCCCGCATTCACACAGCCACGGCCTTTGATAGCGCTACCCAGATCAGTCTAACTGTTGGGTGAGCAACAAGTATTATCGAGTGCAGCTCGATATGTGCCCGGCACTGTTCTAAACACTAGGGATAGAACAGTGAACAAAACAGACCTTGGTCTTTGCTCTCATGGAGCCCCAGGATGAGAGGCTTAGAGACCAACTTCAAACATCTCCCTCAAACATTCTCATAAACTCGATGTCTTCTTTTCTACAGCATTTCTCAGGGAAATGAGTTCCACATGTTTGTTTTTCGTGGGGGTAAAGACAACTTAATTTGTTCTCAGTCTTTCTCGTTCAAGCCTCAAGATAAGCTCCCAGGAGTTAGTGACAAAATCTACATCCTTCCTGTCTAGACCACGAGTTCTTGAGACTTTGAATCATAAACCCTGTTAAGAATCTGTTGATAACTATGTACCCACTCAACAGAAGAAATACATATATATTATAATTATATATATTTTAACTCATATATATTTATGTACAGAGATATGTAAATATATGCATACATATATGCATACATACATGTAGATACACACGCCATTTTAAGGAGTGTATAGACCACCTGAAGTCCATGCACCCCATGTAAAGGAGGATCATCTAATCTCAAAATATCACTAATTTATAGACTTTATCTTGTTTAGATTTCAGCTATCACAGTTAGATTTTGCAGCCCGGAGAATGCCTGATTCTCATAGGTGAGTGTCTTCACTTTTTTGACCTCTGATCACTTTTTGAATTATTCTGGCCCCTCTTAATGCACAGACTAACTGTGGATATACAATTATTTTAGAGAGTAGAATATTGGTTTCTGCATCGTATTTAATCCTTTAGTCAGATCAGTACATTGTCTTTAAGATATGGTGTGTAATGATGTCATGTTCCATGTTCTAGATGTGACTGAAACTTTGGAATCCATCCTTTTCCATGGTAATTAGTCTTACAGTCTCCTGAATGTATTCTCTTGCACTTGCCTGTAAGGAATTTCATCTGCCAGTTTTCTGCTCCCATATGCAGTCTGGTGAAATTTTCACAGTTTCCTCTACATAAATGGCATAATATTTCATTATTAAAAAGAACTTAGTGTCATGTGCAAACCTGAGGATTTTATTGTAAACAGTCTCTTGTTACATCTTAGCATCCATTTGTGAGTTGGAACAGTTTTTAAAATATTTATCCTTGCTCTTCTCTCCTCTTTCAAGCCAGTATCAGTTCTCTTCGACGATAAAATAGTTAATTAAATTCCATGTTTGGTCCCCCAAAATATATAGCAAAATATTAACAGTGGACATCTCTGGTTAGCTGGATTATAGATGATTTTAATTTTATTCATTTTGGTTCTCTGTACTTTCCACATTTTCTGCAAAGAATATATATTGCTTTTGTAATAAGAAATGTTATTAAATATGCATAGTTTTTCATGGAATCTTACCCCAGTCTTACTAAGTATTTAAATAGAGGACATCTATTGCTTTATCTTTCCCACATACTTCCTTAAAAATATGAAGGGGATATAATCTCCCTTTCAGAAGCTACCTTGCCTTTCTTACTACAGATTATTTTACTCTTAAACGCACAGGGAATCATATCCTTTGGTCCTTATTCATGAATGCCTCTCACATTAGCACTTTGGCAGTGCTCCATTAAATTGATCTGTCATTACAAGTTGCAATGGATCCAAAATTTCACCCTTGAGTTTCTTCTAAACTTGGGTAGAGCCCATTTATTTCCAGTGATTACGCAAGTTTGGGAAAGAAAATTGTGACAAAATGCATTATTGATTCAGCCAAGAACATCTAGTTTATTTATTGCTATTTGATTTTGTATCTGTGACCGATATGCTTCAAAAGTTAATTTAGGAGTGGGAATGTCACTAATGCCTTCCTTTATAAACTGATTCATTCTGTTATCTCCTTTTCAGACCGGCATGGTCTTTTTATATTGTGATCATCAATCAATTGGTCTCATTGATTCTCTTGCTGTCTTTCTGCCTCCCACGTTTCTAACAAAGATTTCAATACTGGGGTTGGGTCCTCAGAAATGTCCCCCAATTCTCTTTTAGCTTTAACATTTTTTTTTTAATTTGCATCTTTTCTGCTATATATGACACTCCTTATATTTTTCTACTTGGGCACAGTTATTTTTAATATGATGTCTTTCAAAATAGGATCTTTTCTTCTTAAACTTCATGGGGCTTGCAGGCTCTGTAGAAATAGGCTGTGGGCTGGACTTGGCCTGGAGGCTGGACTCTGCCAAGCTCTGATCTAGATATTTAAGTACGGCATTTCTACCCCCCCGTGATTCTGTTTTATTTCCTTTTCCCATAAAGTTCTGCAACTTGCTTTAAGATGTCCTAAAATACAAAGTTACATCCCCTCCTGTGTGCCTACACCATATCCTTCCTATACAGAGTTTTTGTTTGGCAGCAAGAGGCTATCTGGTTCCTTACATGCTAATTATATCAGAGTCCTCATTTGTTGCTAAGTACTCCCATCTGGCCATTTGGTCTGGTGAGTCTTTAATGTTTGAAGCAGTTTTGCATACTGGATTGGCCTTTCTCCACGTCTCCCATTCATTAGTTCTTAGTTAGGGCATCCTTATTTTATTCTTTTTATTTTTCTCAGGTATGTTCTTCACTTCCTCCCTGATTGCTTTACTTGAAGCTTGGATAACTCAGATATTATGTCTTCCTCCATTTTCCTCCCCATTTCTTAATTTTAAACTTTCTGAAACTTGAAAGACATCCTTAACTATTTTACCTCAGACACTTTTTCCTCGATAGACCCTACTTATCCAAATGATATCCTGGTTCTTGGTGAACCTATGCATCTTTTCCTCTACCATTATCTTGTCTATAGTTTCAGACTCTAGAAATCTGCTTATCTTTAAATGTCTTCACAGAATTGACAATACTTTGGGAGCTTGAACTGAAGCTGCTTGCTTTATAACTTGAATTTAACCCAGATATAATTCAAATTCAGTCCCTATGACTGTTAACCATTTATCCACCCCCCGTTTAGCAGCCTGTTTTATGAAGGGCACGAGAGGTCTTATGACAGGCAGCTCAGGACATGGATCATCGGCCAACACGATTTATTTATGAGCCAGTTATCAAATCTACTCATGAACCTAGCCTCTCTCTGTTCAACCATCCCTCATCTTGGAGAAGTTCAGTCAGGGCGAGATGACTCTGGAAGTCTCTTAAGGGTTGGATTCCAAATAGAGATCAATTTCTTTTCTCACTCTTTAGATATTTTTATTTGGTGTGATGAAAATAGCATAGAAATAAGTTAAGGAGATTTGAATTTTGCTTCTAGTTATACAAACCTTGATTAAGTGAGTCAAACCAGTCTGGACCTCAGTCTTCTCAATGGACAAACAAAGAATTTGATGTAGTTGGCCTCCAAGACTCTATCTTCAATATTCTGAGGCTCTGTAGTGGATTGCATGCTAGGAACAAAGATGTACCCCTGTGGTATGGTAACTGGCATATGGCGTCGTGATTTCCAGGACCATGACACTTTCATGTGAAGCCTTAAGTTTTCGTTGTTCAACTCTTTAATGTAAGTTTTTTTTTTTTCAGTGATGATAGAAATGACTATGTCAGGACCTCAAAGAACTTTGAAAAATACTGGCGTGACTATGTATACAAAGAATCTAAGGCACAGAAAGGCAGACTCTTCCCAAATGGGAAAAAAAGTGCCAGGTTCCAGAATTAAATACAGAGCTTTATATACAGTAGTTTCAGTTTGAGAAATACATTATTGTTCCTGAATATTATTTCTAATGATGGTTTCATGATAGTCAATGGATGCTGTCTGGGTCCAAAGTTCAAACTAGTTTTGACTTCTCTTTGCCAAAGTCACTTTTCAAAAGAGTAATGACTATCCAAGGGGGCAAAAGATTTCTCTTTCCCTCTGGGTCCTCAGACCAAGGTTTTGTTGTTGTTGTTGTTATTGTTGTTTATTAAATAATAGAGTAAGTTGTTTATGTAAAAGAAATAATATAACACTTAAGCAAGACTCCATTCAGATTTTGGATTTGGTATCTCTGTAGGTAGAGATGAGATAATTGAGTTAGGAAATACGATTTAATAGTTTATTAATATTAAACAATAAAAATAGAGAATATGCAGCATTTTCCTAATACGTCTCATACACTGGACACATGTTGCTGGTAGAGGTCACAGCTGCCCCATGTGGCAGGTTGCTGTGCTCCAGTGACGTTGTTGAAAATGCACAGTGGAACTTGCTTTAGTTTTGACTCTGTGATGACATTTATCTTTTTCTGATGGCCTTGCCTCTATTTTCCTGACAACTGATTTTGGCTCTGGGTCCGGCTTTGGCCCCTCTTTTTGACGTCTGCTGCCCTTGGCCCAAGCTGGTACGATGTGTGGGAGACTCCCAGAGATTGGTACAGAGGGAACCCTTTGCACTAGGCGAATTTGCTAGTGTTCTGACCTTATGAATTGAACTTCGAACAAAGCCAACAGGCTATGGCACTGAGGATTTATGTGCCTGGTGACGGCTAGATTCAAAAGTCAATGGAATGATGTAGTCTTCTTAATGTAAAATAGCCTGGCTTATGTGTTGGTGTGATTACGTAGGTGGCTTATCAGGCAAGTAGGCCCATGGTAAGGCCCACAGTAAGTGACAGGCAGAGGAAATGAAAGAAGCCACTTAAAAATCGTTGTCTTTAATCATAAAAAGACAAATACTGTGCTATTCCACTTATAGGAGGTACCTAGGATAAATCAAATTCATAAGGAGAGAATGTGGAATGGTGGCTGCCAGGTGCTTGGGGTTAGGAGAAAGGGGGGGTGATTATTGTTTCATGGGTACTGAGTTTCAGTTTTGCAAGGTGAAAGAGTTCCGGAGTTGGATGGTGGTGATGGTTGCAGGATAATGTCACTGTACTTAATGCCACTGAGCTGTGCCCTTAAAATTAGTTAAGATGGTAGATGTTGTTATGGCGCATTTTACTACAACTGAAAAATATTTAAAAGTACTTGTTTTTATTTGGCTTATGTGCAGATGTTTTGTGCTCTCATCAAAATCCACTGTATCAGTTGCTGTGCCTTGTGAATTTAGTGACGTATCCTCCTAGGAAATTTATCTCCTGATGGTTGAAATTATTAGGCAAGGAAGAGGTCAAGATGGTCACTGGGAGGGCTTCCAGTATGCCATCGACATCTCAACTCCAAGATTGACTTTAGCATTTGCCCAAATCATAAAAAAAAATTAATTACTAAAGGACCTACTAATTCCACACTTGGAACATATGGAGCTTTGTTCTCTTTCTCTTTTTAATTTGAAAAATTAGAATAACTAGGAGAGCTGGTGGCAATTTCATATTTCACTTAGCTTCACTCAGAATGTTTTCCCACTTGAAAATTTCTTAAATATAAGACTCATATAAATCTTTTGCCAAGTTAAGTTTGATATCTAGTAATATCTAGTTTATTGAGCTTATTTAAAAGCATAGAATGGATATCCCCAAACAACTGTGTTGTCCTAAAATTCAGGAATTTCTGGGTATTTCTCTATGACTCCAGGGCAGGACATGGATTGCGTTATGTGAAGAACCCAGGAAAGAACTCATCTCAATAGAAAGATTAGAAGGTCACATGTTTAGTCCAGGATGTTGAGGTTCAAGGGGACAGACACATAATATCCTCTTTCTTGTCCATCTAAGTTCAAAACCAAAGGAGATAATGGAATAAAGAGATGAAAAAAAGGCCAATTTTGATTATGGTCCTGGAGCACATGACTTTGGCATGTGGAAGGCATTCCAGATCACATGTCCTGTGCAGCAGGGCTGAGCTGTCTGTGCCCAGGGCTTGCTCCCAAATTTGCCAATACGATAAAGCACTCCTCCCTCAGAGAAGAGTGAATGAGGAGTAGACCGTATCCAAGAATGTCCTCTCACTGTTGTCCCTTCGTGGGGAAGAGGAAGCCAGGGTTAGGAGCCTGCCCTCCTCCATCCCTCTCCCCCTACAGCACAGCTCACTCATCAATACCTCCAGAGCTGCGTTTCTGAGTCAAGCACAATGCCTGCCGTGCGGGCTCTTCTCCGGTCCAGGTCCTGGGAAAGAGGTTGCATTAAGAACGACCAAAAGCTTAAAAGAAACCAATCTTGGTTATTGAGACCGTAGGCCCCAGCAACACTGGCTTTAGCAGCGTAGGCAGGGATTGGAGACAGCAACCCACACTGAACCAATGCTCTGGCCTTTGGCGGGCAGCGGCCTTTGTGGTCATATTGGCAGGCAGTGGTGGCCCAGGGGTAGCCAGAAATCATAAAAACAATAATCATGATCAAAGCTAATCTTAATATGCATTTGCTGTGTGCCAGGAATTTTGTTAAACAATCATTTAAAATTTTCTTGTTATGAAAATGTACATACAGAAAAGCAGAGAGTGTGAATAAGAACTACCCATAACCCCATCATCCACATTTAATAACTATTCATATTTTTCTGCATCTGTGTCTTTTTTGGGGGATGTAAGTACTTAAACTAAGTCACAAGTATCATGATAATATACTCCTAAATATTTCAATATGCACTTCCAAAAATCAGGACTTTTCTTTTTTACATAACCATAACATCATCCTCGACAAAATTAACAATAATTCCCCAATATCATCTAATACTCAGTCTATAGTCAAATTTCCCCCAATTCTTCCCCATAAATGTCTTTTATTGCTCATTTATTTAAACCAGAATCAAATTTATTTTATTTATTTATTATGCCACATTTATTATGTCTCTCAAATATCTTTTGATCTAAAAACATTTATTATGTCTCTCACATTTATTATGTCTCTCAAATATCTTTTGATCTAAAAAAGTCCTCCCTTCCATTTTTTTTTTACAGTCCAACATTGCCTTGTTTTTCTTTTTTTCTCTAAACCCTGACATTGGCTTGTTGAAGGACCGGGATTGCTGTCCTTTATAATGTCCTTCTTCTGTATTTATCTAATTGTTTCCTTGTGGTGTCATTTAACCTATTCCTCTATTTCCAGTACTTAAAGTCCTGCTTAGATTGAATTTTAAACACTTGTCAAGAACACTTCATAGGCCTCGCTGTGCATTTTATCCTGCATTGTATTCGGGACCACTAATTTCTGGTTGTCTCACTTAATGATACTAAAACTGATTACTGGTTAAGGGGGTGATAGCCTGATCTCCCCTTTGTTGCATTTTATCATCTAAGCCCCCTGACCGTGGTTATTTTGCACATTTTCACTGGCATCTGGCTGCAACATCCGACCTCAGATTCTATGTGCTTGAGTACTCCCTCATCCTGCCTCCCATTAGCTGTACCTTTAGCCCATGTCAGAGGTCGGGCTGACCTTTTATAAGTGATACATATTCCCATAGTGAGCTGGTGTGAGAAAAGCTGAAAATGACAGAGAACTATTCTGGGTTTTCCCAGTTCATCTGATAGAAATTAACAAGAGCAGAATCAGATTTTTTTTTTTTTTTGTAAACTGGTATCATCAATTGAAATTTTGTGCTTGTTTACATTCTAACTCTTGGGTTATTTGGGTGTGGAAAACATGGTTAGACAAAACCAAGTGTGTGAATAGTGACCTCCCCTCCCCCTGGTGTTGTGGATGGGAACGGGTGAGACAGGATACTGGGGCTTGGTATGTGGAGCAGGGCTCAGGAAAGTTGTATGTACAAGCCCCAACTGTGCCCATTCTCTTTTCTCTTAATCATATCCTCCCTCGGGCAGTTTGTTTTTGTCTTCTGTATGCAGAGTGTTGCTTCCCTATTTGATGGTAAGCCCTTTGAGGGCAGGTTTGGGCATTCTGCCTTTTAGAAACAATGTTTATGTGGGAAGAAGCTGGTCTTTGGAGTCAGACCTAGTTAGTCTTGACTACAGGTTACAGTATATTTGCTGATCATGTAGAAATGGTTCAATCTCTGAGTCTGAGCTTCATTAGTAAGACAGGGTAATGCTACATTCATAAATTTGCTGGAGTCATTCATTCATTTGTTCATTCAACAAATATTAACCGAGCCTGTTCTACCTGCCAAGCTTAGCCCTAAGTAGGAGGAATACAATGTTGATTTATAAGACAAGGTTCCTGCTCTTGTTGAACTTCCACCAATTAGGTAATTAGATGCATACCAAGTAAAACATTTTGTACCATTCGAGCACAGAATGGAGCTCGGAGCTGATCTTTTTAAAATTTTTTTTTAAATTTCCTCTGCACTGTACTAGGTGTCCAGCACCCTGTGGTGGGTAGTCAGTTACAGCTTGAGAGGGTGAAATGTCTAGAGGATCATCTACACTGCTGTGGGTGTCATATAAAGACAAATACTTCAACTCTCTTTCAGATCTGTGGTCCACCTGAGGCTTTGACATGCAGAAAGTCTTAGAAATAAGGAAACTGATGGGACGCCTGGGTGGCTCAGTCGGTTAAGCATCCGACTCTTGTTTTTGGTGCAGGTGGGATAATCTCAGGGTCATGAGATGGAGCTCTGCGCTCAGCGCTGAGTCTGCTTTCCCTCTCCCTCTGCTCCTCCCCCTGCTCTCTCTCTCTCTAGAATAAATAAGTACAATCTTTAGGGGCGCCTGGGTGGCTCCGGCAGTTAAGCTTCTGCCTTCGGCTCAGGTCATGATCCCAGAGCCCTGGGATTGAGTCCCGCATCGGGCTCCCTGCTCAGTGGGGAGCCTGCTTCTCCCTCTGCCTCTGTTGCTCCCCCTGCTTATGCTCTCTTTCTCTGCCAAATAAATAAATAAAATCTTAAAAAAAAGAAATAAGGAAACTGAGGCTTCCTAATTGTGTTAAGAAAAAGTGTAAAAACAGACATCATACATGTAAATAAAAATGTATATATATATATATATAAATATAGGTATATAAACACACACACACACATTGTGCAGAGAGAGTGGCTAAATTACTAGGACATTTTCCTTTGAATTTGGATCATTTTAGCGACTCATTTGAAATCCCCCCACTTGCATTGCTAATGATCTCTCTGTGTGCATTGGTTTTGCCTGCTCAGTTGGACTGGGAGCTCCTTGCAGACAGCACCAGTGTCTGATGCACCATCTCCCCCAACCCCGTGGCTGTGGGCATGATCTGTGCTCAAGGAGTACTTAAGCCAGAATCACAATCCGGGCCCCTGCATGAACTGTTCTGAGGCTGCCAGGGTCTGCTCAGCATTTCATTCTTTTACATCGATAGATGACATCCACAGAAGCCTGCAGAGCTCTTCGATAATCTGTATTTTGGCCACTGTTACTATTCCACACCTCCAAGCATTTTCTGCTAAAGGAGCTGACTGAGCAAACCCTTGAAGATATTTTTCATTTCCTTCGATGGAGCATAATGCTTTCATATATAAACACAATAACACAGTCATCACATCCGCACTTACATTACAGGAACGGCTGTGTACTCAGCAGCACTCCCGGCCAGGCAAGGAGCCCACGAGTTCTATTTTCCCATTCCGATCTAAATTATGTTCATAATAAAAGAGTTTTCAATCAAGGCAAATACAATTTCATCCCAGCGTAACATCTACATTCCTGTTCTCTTTTCTCTCTCTTTTTTTCCCCCTTTCTTTCCTTTTATTCTAGGTCACTCACCCTGGCACACGTGAGATTTTTCTCTGGTGGGAATAACAGCCTTGCTCCTCAATGAACTGTAAAGCAGCTCTAAATGCATTTCCTGTAACATACCTCTGTGATTTGCAAAAGTGGGAATAAATCAAAGCAGAGAAGAGATGCACCTTAAGCCAGAAGCTAAATGTTACATCATGTAGCGCCAGGCTAGGGAAGGAGAGAGCCTGCTTTTTCCTGGCTGCACGAGATCTTTGTGCCCGTTACCTCCGCCCCAGCCCCATTAAAACAATCATCCCGAATCTGCGGGGAAATTGTCACCTCTTTCTTTCCTGCCATGGCAGCTGGTATTGGAGGCTGCAGACATTGCTCATTCCCTTCAAGATTCTTAACACACCCGCAAAAAAGAAAATGAAGCTTAATTTGTTAAAAAAGAAAAAAAAAGTGTCAGCTTACCCTCAGGCTCAGCGCAGGCACCAGGGGAAAAAAGCAAAGATAAATGCTTCTAGGTGAACTGGCGCTGACTAATTCTCCACTCACTCTGCTGCTTCGTTCTATGTATCACATTAATCATGCAGGATGGGGAGACATTTCAAAACTTAAGCAATTTTCAAACAAAGATGCACCATTTAAAAAAAAATACAATAACATAACTTTATTTTGTGATGCTTTCTTTGTGCCAGTGTGAATCTGAAAAATGTGCTGCAGATGTTAGTACAAATAATTAATTAATGCCTGGGTGGGGAAGGAGGGAGCGGCAGGAGGAAATAGACGAGCTTAAGCAGAAGAGGAACCCTCTTTCTCTTTCCACGACCTTCCCCAGATCACAGGAGCTGGGCCAGTCTTCCCATTCACCACCAGGCTTAGCTCTGCCCTGGTTCCCGGACTGATTCAAATGACAGATGGGCAGTATTTAAACAGCTCCATTGCTCCAGCCCACGGAATTTAATATGCCAGCTTCCCAGACCCCAGAGCCCTGTGATGTCCCTGGGATCTTGTGTGCTCTGCTTCTCAGAACTGAGCCCGGTTTGTGTCTCGCTACCCTGCACACCTTGAGCAAGTCCACAGATGACTGCCTCTGACACCTAGCCATGTAACTAGTAACCTGATTCCTGGGTCTGAAGCTTCCTGATGATGAGACTTGCCATCCTCAATCTGATATGCTGCCCACCTGGGATTTCTGCTGGCCTGGTCTACTTTCCTTCACGGGATGCGCCTGTCTCTTCTGGCGAATCTTAATGCTCACTGTTGCCTGACCCACAGCTCTTCTTCGGGCACCATGCTTTGTTGTGCCTGCCCAGTTGCTTTTGCTCCTGGGCTGGATCAGCCTCCCAGCAGCCCCCCCCGCCCCACCTGCTGTAGTTTGGAATGTTTGTGCCAGATCCGTTCTCATATTTTCTTTCTATTCTGTGTTTATACCACAATCTGACCCTCACTCCAAAGTCTGAAGAAAATAAATGAATAGACGTGGAGCAGAGGTTCCTAGAACTGCAGATAGTAGGGTTGTGGCCAAAGATACTGAGCACTAGAACAGGACATCTTCGTGGACTGGAGTATCTTGGCATAGTCCCTGAAACTCAGAATCCTGAAGTGATTGAGACAAGTGAATCTGTGTGTTGAGGGAAGGGATAGCAGCAGTGGAGATCCTGGGTCTTTTTTTTTTTTTTTTTTTTTAACCACAGATGTCATTGAAAGATAAGCCAGGTTTCCTTGTCACAGATACAATGACGAGCTGGACTAGCATTTGTCAGTTCCAGAAAACCGAGTGTCCCATAATCACACCTACAATTCACGAGATGTGTACAGAACCCTCGGCAAGGATGAACTTGGGACACTCCATCCAGCGAGGAAAATCCATTGGTTTGACAAGAACTGGAGGAATCATTCCTTGTCTAGCAGGGCAAAACTCTACCAAGAATGTATGAATACTATGAAATGTATCAGGTGCATGCAAAATTACACCTTAAGTAACACAAATTAAAAATCCAATTTAAGAAATAAATATTATGGAGACGATTAAAGCCCTGTGCCTGTTCCCATTCCCTCTTCTCATCAGAAATAGCCATTGTTCTGAATTTGGGGACTGTCATTTAATTTCGGTGCATTTGTGTTTACTTCACATTGTGATGATGTGTGTGTTTGTATGAATAGTATTATTTTGCATTTCTCAATCCTGAGTAGTTCTACTCTATGTATATTCTTCTACAATTTTTTTTCTCAATATGATTATGAGGCTTATTCATGCTGTTCTAATTCTGGGATCTGCAAACTATGGCCCATGGGCCATCCAGCTGGTGCTCTGTTTTTATATACTCCTTGAGCTAAGAATGGTTTTCGCATTGGTAAAGGATTGAATAATAAACAAAAGCAAAGCAGCAGACATGACGAGGCCTTCTGTGGCCAACAAAGCCCACAATATGCATTATCTGGCCCTTCACAGAGAAAGTTTGGCGATTTTTGTTCTTTAGCTTGTCTGAGTTATTCTTATCCCTATATTCTTCTAAAATACATTTTAAAAATTAGCCTGCCAAATTTCATGAACAACCTTTTCAGGATTCTGAATGAAATTACTTTGAATTTATAGATTGTTTTGAAGGGAACTGATGCATTAATGATATTGTTCTCGTCCATCCGTATTAGTTATCTATTGCTGCTATACAAATTATCCCTAAGTCAGCAGCTTGAGACAACACACATTTATTATCTTATCATTTTTATTTTTTAGGTCGAACTCCAATATGCATGTCACCAGACTAAATAATCAAGGTAGTTCGGGGCTGTGTTCTTTTTCAAAGGCTCTAGGGGACACTGTTTCGGTGACTTTCCCAGCTTCTAGAGGCTTCCCGCATTCCTGGACTCACAGCCCCTTCCATCTTCAGAACTGTCAATGACTTCACTCCAGCCTGTACTTTGGCCATCCCGTCTTCTTCTTTGACTTTGGCTGGCTCTTCTGCCTCCCTCTTCCATGTCTAAAGACCCTCGTGATAACCACTGGGCCCACCCAGATAATGTAGGATAACCTTCCCATCTCAGGGGAATCATCTCAAAGTAACTATAATTTCATCTGGAACCTTCATTCCCCTTTGCCACAAAACTTCACATATTCATGGGTTCCAGAGATTGGGATGTGGATGTCTACCTACCACAGGCTCACCTAGTGAGGTTTTTTCTTTCAGTAATTATGTTTCTAGGTTCTACAACTTGCATTTGGTTCCTTGTATATCCTGTCCTTTGCTGAGATGGTCTCTTTTTCCATTTGTTTCACGAGTGATTGCAGTTGCCGGTTGGAACATTTTTATGAGAGCTGCTTTAAAATCCTTGTTAGATAATTCCAACATTCATGTCATCTTGGTGTTGGCATCTGTTGATTTTCTTTTCTCATCTGAGTTGAGATTTTCCTAGTTCTTTGTATGACAAAATTTTTGGATTGTATCCTGTACATTTTAAGTATAATGTTATGACACTCTGGGTCTTATTTAGATCTTTAATTTTAGCTGGCAGTTAGCAGGTTTAGGTTTAGAACATACATCCTGGCCCACTTTCTGTGGTTTGTGGTTCCAATATCAATTTAGTTTTTCAAAGCCTTGTGTTGCTATTTGGGGTTGCTACACTGGGGTGTAACCCAGAGGCCAATCTGCAACCTCGGCAGCAGTCCTCACCAGAGTTCAAATCTCAAATCATTTGCTGTGTTGCTTTGGGTTGGTTTCACACATTGGCCTCTGGAGAATTTGCCCAGGACTTCATATTCAGATTTCTCTTCTTTCTGTAATGGCCACCCCCTCTCATCCCCCAAACCTCGGCTAGATGTTTGTTGGGTGCAGGGCAGGAATGTTTGGCAGGTCTCCACTGGACAGCCCCGGGGTGGGGTGGGGTGGGGGGCGGGGGCAGTGAGGGAGTAACAACCAGTGTTCCTGTTAGCTCAGGGTAGATATGGTTGATAGAGTTTTATAGTTTTCTTTGTAAAGGTTTCGTGTATCTTGTTAGAATTATTTATTGGCACCTTACATTGCTTGGCGCTCTTCTTCTACTTCCAAACATTTTTAAAAAGTAAATTTGAATTTTGAGGTAAGTTGGCTGGAAATTTGGAGGGTGTGGCACAAAAATTATCATATAAATAAGGAATAGTGATGGTTCTTTCCTTAGGTCTTAATTTATTGATCTTAATTAGATCAATAAATTGAGACTGGATCATTATTGAGCCGTTGTTTTTCAAGATCAATCATGAATTTTTATAATAATTTGAAGGTGTTTGGAATTGATAGAGAATTCTTAAACAGCTTTTCTTTTATTCAGTCTGAAGGAAAGAACGGGGAGAAAATAACTTTGAAGGCTGCAGATATTCTTATGAAAATTGAAAGGGAGAACAATTTAAGAAATGAAGAAAAGAAAAAAAAGAAAAAGAGAAGAGAATAAAGTCCAGCATGATAAGGCTGGTAGATGTCTAAGAAGATACTTTAGATTATTTGGTAACAAGGCAACCTATGTAGATAAAAACTAGGATGCCAGCCACCTCTTAGAGAAGGGAAGGACTAGTTAACTGGATAAGCAGGGCTTTCTTTGTGCTAGGAGCATGGACCAGCTTTGCCAATAAGCATGGACAGATTGCCTGTGTTGGAATATACATAAGCAGTGCCACTAACTTGGAATTTCTACTGTATATATTGGAGGTCATAAAAGCACAACTTGTATTTTCTTGAAACATTAATAGGAAAAGGTGGAACCAGTAAGATGATGAAGTAGTGGTTTAGAATAGGTGTTGGAGGGTGTGCTGAAAGCAAGAGAGAAATTAAAGATGACTTGGAGGTATTTTGTGTTTTTAGCCTAGGCGTTTTGGTAGATGATGGTGCCATTAACTGAAACAAGAAAAAAATGGAGGAAGAACAGAATTATAAAGAGAAAACCAAAGTGTTTGGTTTTGGATATGTAAAATTTGAGATGCCTATTATACGTCCAATGGTGGTATATGTAGTTGGATATATCAGATTGGAATTTAGACAAGTCTGTGCTGGAGTTTTAACTTTGGGACTCATCAGCAAACAGATGGTGTTTGAAGCCATGGGAATGTGTTATATTACTCAAGGGAAGAAGGTAGATAGAAAAAGAAGAACTATGACCAAGTCGTAAGACACTCCAACATTTTAAAGTTGGACAGAAGAAGCTGGGAAGAAAACAGAGACTGTTATGTCACCAAGTCAAAAAAAAAGAGAAGTGTTTCAAGAAGGGAGAAATGGTCAACAGTTTCAGTTGCTGCTAAAAATAAAAAGGAGTTGGATTTCACATCTTGGCGGTTATGTTGGACCTTGAAGATAGTTATAGCTGTGGAGATAACATTCTTATTGGATTGTGTGAAAGAGAGAATGTTGTGGACATTCAACTATGGAGAGTTGATTGATATAACAAACACACACATTCATGAGTAGACCAGACAAAGGACAAACCTAACTTAATAAGTTTTCAAAACTTGTCTGCACAAGAACAGGAATAGAGGATCCTGGAACAGAATGGAGACCAGCAGTATCACTTGGCTTCTATCTCACCCTACTAATCTGGAGTCCCATTCATGAGTCAAAAAATTCCTGAGACATTTCACTAAATACTCCCGGTTTTGGAACGGAGTGAAGAGAAAGATCATTCACTTTTTTTTTTTTTTTTAGATCTTCTGATGGGAAGTTGTGAATGAATAGGGAAAGAAATCAACAAAGCTGACATTCCTTGTTGGAAGAGAAGGATCCAAGTTCACACTTAACTGGGGGATGGAGTTCGAAGCCTGGGAGTGTCTCCTTATGGAAATGCATTATATCCTTTTTCCGTTGCCCCCGTTAGCTAGAATGAATCAAGATACAGGACAGTCAATGACCTCAGAAGATAAAATGGAGCCCAGGAAATCTGACTTAGTCTGCACACAACCCAAGCTGAGCTTCCGTCCTCTCTTGCATACTGTGCCATGACAGCTGCTGTTTTCTCAGACCACAGAAAGTGGTTAAACGTGAAATACCCAGGCTAACGCCAAGCTTTAGAAGAGAAACAGGACCCACGCAAACACTTGTACTTAAATGTTCATAGCAGCATTACTTATAATGGCCCCCCAAACGGAAAACAACCCAATGTTGTATACAATGGGATATTTTGGGCATAGATAGAAGAAATGAAGTACTGATAACATGCTACAATGTGGATGAACCTTGAAAACATCATGCTAAGTGAAAGAAGCTAGCCACGAAAGACCTAGTATTATATGGTCCCATTTATATGAAATGGAATCCATTTTTATGTTCAGAATATGCAAATTTATAGACACAGAAAGTACATTAATGGTTAGGGCTGGGAGCAGGTTGAAGGAAAATGGGGGAATGACTGTTGATTGGTATGGGGTCCCTGTTTGCAATGTAAAAATGCTCTAAAATTGATTGTGGTAATATTGCACAAGCCTATACATATACAAAGAACTTTGAATAGTGCACTTTAAATGGTTAATTTTATGGTATGCAAATTATATCTCAATAAAGATTTTATATTTATTTATTTATTTTTTTAAAAGACTGTATTCATTTATTTGAGAGAGAGAGAGCGTGCGAGAGAGAGCATGAGCATGGGGAGGGGCATAGGGAGAGGGAGAAGCAGACTCCCTGCTGAACAGGAAGCCCAATGTGGGGCTCGATCCCAGGACCCTGGGATCATGACCAGAGCCAAAGGCAGATGCTTAACTGACTGAGCCGCCCAGGTACCCCTCAATAAAGCTTTTATAGTAAGAAAAGAGAGGAAGAGAGAGAGAGAGTGAGAGAGAGAGAAAGAAGGAAAATGGTCTTAGAGAAGGCACAGAGAAAAACCCTCCAAAATTATTCACAATATGGAAGAATCATTAAAATGTCTGGGCAGAGTTAGCTAATATGAGCAAGGTAAAAACAAAACAAAACAAAACAAAATATATTTATATATAAAAATATATATATATATACAAGAAGCATAGCAACTGTGCAAAAATACTACAGGAAAAAAGGGAAAATAACCAATGTAGAATAAGGAAAAAAAAACCCAATCTAGTAGAAATTATAACTCAGGTAATTCCTCAATATTGCTTCATATAATGTTGAACTGAATGAGAACAGTAAGTTAATAAGACAGGAAAAAAAAGACAAAATTATGAAACAACAGAATGAGATCAAAAGGGATATCACAGATCTAAGGTAACAAGTTGGGGCTACAAGCAACATCTTTATAAAACCAATTAAAAAATTGTAAAACTTAGTAAGGAATAAAATAAACATTACTGACAGCTGAATGCCAAGTCCATAATCTCTCCCTAAGCTGAAATTCCAAAATCAAAAAACCTAAGAAAATTTAGAGGGTTTTTTGGTAACAAACGTGGTAGCATAATCTGTCCTGAACAGATGTGAGGTTATTTATAATCTTTGCTTATCCCACTTAATTTGAATATTCATATTTATACTTTTCATTAAAAAAAAACATTAAAAAGATGATTTATTTACAAAGGGGAAAGAATGAATTTGGCCTCATACATCACCACAGCCATGTCCAAAAACAGCAAACATTGGAGTCATTTCTACAAAGTAATGAGGGGAAGAGAATATGGTCCAAGAACATGACATCAAGCCCACTATCAGGTGAGTGAAAAAGCAACAGGCTGCATTCTCAAATATGAATTAAATCAGGGAATATAACACTCATGAGTCCTTCTTAAAACATACTGCTTGACAATCCAAAAAATTAGTAGTTTAGGCTCAACAAAACTCAAGAATGGAGAAGTCAGGTTCAAAGAAATGGTGGTCAGCAGGCAATCTGTTCTGAGTTATCCCTTTTAAGTTATTTATAAAACATTACAAAGGCTACATTTAATCAATATTTCTTTTATCCTCCTGAACATATATGGACATTGGAATACCTTAATTCCAATGTCATGCTCCCATCTTCTATACCATTGTTGTCTAGTATTTCCATTTTACTTCTAAAAGCTTTCCTTCTGAAATAATCACTCATTCTCTTTTACAGTCAATGCTTAGAGATTTTGACAAAATGTCTTTCAATGTCTTTGCTTATCACTGCTTCTTGTATCCCATTAATTGAATTTCCTCCTTTCTTAAAATATATCTTTCTGTAGTTGTTTCAGTGAGGGAGATAAATTTTCAGTTTTCTTTTGTTTGAAAATATCTGTATTCTGCCTTCACTTTTGGGTAATAATTTCACTGAGCACAAAATTCTCAACTGATTGTCATGTTCCTTTAGCACTTTGAAGGTATTATTTCATTATCATCTGGTCTCTATTGATGCTTTTGAGAAGGCAGCTGTTAGGTTTATTGTTCATTTGTAGGTAATTTAACGTTTTTCTTTCTGGTTACTTTAAAGTCTTTTCCTTCATGACAATGTCCCCGGATGTTGAATTTTCTTTTCCTTTCTTTCTTTCTTTCCTTCCTTCCTTTATCTTTTTCACATGTGTTTTGCCTCTGTCTTTCTCATATATTCTTCCAGATGAAGTTTAGAATATCTAGCATTTCAAAAAATTGTAAAGAGAAGTTAAATTTTGATTGGAATTTTGTGTAACCTATTAATTAATTTGGAACCAATTGATATTTTGATATTGATATTCCCATTTAGACACATGCCGTTCGTTCCATTTGAAAATGTCTCTCTATAAACGTTTGGTCATTTATCAAATCATCTTGCATAATTCGTGTTAGATAAATTTATAAGCTTGCTATGTTTTTGTTTCTATTTTGAATAGGTTATTTCCTTTTTAAACAAAATCCACATTTTTTAGTTGGTTATTGCTGCATTAAAGAAATCTATTGATTTTTAACAATTTTTTTCTATCAGGATGCGTCAGGTTCTGCATAGTATCCAGGGAAGTAACATAAAGGTCAAAACTAAAAAGTGGATGCAAGGAGCAGAAATTAAAAAAAAAAAACTACAGCAAGGGGCATTGGGTGGCTCAGTCAGTTAAAGGTCTGCCTTCGGATCAGGTCATGATCCTGAAGTCTTGGGACTGAGCTCCATGTAGGGCTTCCTTGCTCAGCAGGGAATCTGCTTCTGCCTCTCCTCCCT
Source organism: Halichoerus grypus (assembly GCF_964656455.1). Classification (NCBI taxonomy): domain Eukaryota; kingdom Metazoa; phylum Chordata; class Mammalia; order Carnivora; family Phocidae; genus Halichoerus; species Halichoerus grypus. Next base: position 12,067,870 of record NC_135720.1, on the reverse strand, counting down.
GCTCATGCTCTCTCTCTCAAGTAAATAGATAAAAAAATGCAGCAAAATCAGTTTTTTTTTAAAAGACTTTATTTTTTAAAGAATGGTTTTAGGTTTACACAAAATTGAGAGAAATGTAGAAAGGTTGAAATCTGTTCTTTTTTAAAAGAAATCTGTTCTTAAGAACAAGTATCCTTTAATTTGTTAGACAAAAATCCAATGGCTCAAGAGTGCATTTTATTTTCAAATAGGGAAAGAAAACTAATAACTGAATACAACCAAGAAAAACCTTTTAATACATTTAATTTTCCTGCTGAAGATTAGATATATACATTGCAGAAAGTTCTTATAAAAGCTGAATCAAACGTAAGTGGGGAAATGAATAAACAGAAAGGCTGCATATATTAAAATTAGTAGAGTTTGAATGCTATCTATCAAATGACACTTAAAGATACTAAGAAATTCCAATTCAGAGGAGTAGAAATAATTTTAGAGACATCAGGGAATATACCCACCTTTTTTCCTAGAGTGTATTTTAAAATAGACCCTAGAAATCATAGAATCAAAGTCAATATCTGAGGATAAAGTAAAAGAACTGATCAATTTATAATTTAGAAATCTCTGAAAAAGCTTAAGTGGCTGCCTGACTTTGTAAAAACAAATCATGTCAGACCAATTTAATCCTCTTTTATGGCATAATGATGGTCTACAAAGATAAGAAGCATTTGTAAAACATAATCTATTTTAACTTTAAGAAATGATTTTGTTCTATTGCATATGTCATGTTAATTATAAGCTAAGAGAGTATGATGTGTATGATTCTCAATAGCTAGTTATCATTAACTTGTTCCTGACTGGGAACTCATATTAACAGGTAGTTGCAAGAATTCATGGTGCAGTTCTTTGGATTCAATAATTTGGTTGAAAATCTAAACAAAAGATTTGAGATATCACTAATTAAATCTATGGATATTATGAAACTAAATACTAGTATTATTATCTGGGGCTGAACTTCAAAACAATCTTGAAACATTAGAAAGAAAAATTCTAAAAGATTAATCAATACTATTAGAGAAAACTGTAAGATGTGAGGAATACCTTAGGAACTTTCTGGGGATCAAGTAGCTGATGGTAAAAAAAAAAAAGATGGGCTCAATGAGAGTATAAAATTAAAAAAACATTCCCAGTCTATTTGTGGGGCAGAAATTGAGTTGGGGAATAAGTGTCAAGATGATCATAGATCAAAATGTGATAGTAGGGGCCCCTGGCTTGCTTAGTTGGTAGTTCATGTGACTCTTGATTTTAGTGTTGTGAGTTCGAGGCTCACGATGGGCATAAAGCTTACTAAAAAAGAAGAAAAAGAAAAAGAAAATAAAATGTGATAGTAATAAAAAGTATGCATTAAAAAAGAGTAAGAAAGGATGTGGAAAGAAGGAAAGAAAGAGAGGCAAATATAGAGTTTAGCTGTATTGAAAAACATGGCACACAATATCTAAAAAATCACTTTTCTCCCCAATACTAGTCATGCATCTATTAGAACGTTATGTCTCATTTTAGTCCACACATTTTAAAAAGATGTGAAGAAATGGAAATGGATTTGAAGAAGAGCAACAAGAATGATTGAAGGGCTAGAATATATATCCTAGGCTGAAAGGTTAAGAATCTAGTATTGTTTGGACTAGAAAAGAGAGAGGTAAGAGATGATTTTATCACTTTCAAGATATAAAGGATTTTTGTGAAAGATAACCCACATTGGTGATTTCTCAGGTCTATAGGGGATGAAAAGAAAGCACAAAGGAGCTTAAGTTTAAGCAGAAAAGATCAGGTTTGGATAGAAAGCAGATGTCTCTGCCATGAGGGTGATGAAATTTGAAATGACTTCTAAAGGAGACTCTGAGCCAGGCAGCCATATCAGTCTCCATGTTGGATGCTCACTGTTGAGCATGAAAATAAGTTTGAGAAAAATGACATCTATGAGGGGTCAGCAAACTACCTCCTGCAGGCCAAATCTGGGCCACCATCTGATTTTTGGATAGCCCATGAGCTAAGAATGACTTGTACATTTTTAAATCATTAGAAACAAAATCAAAAGAATGTTCCATGACAAAATTATATGAAATATGATTTCAACGTCCATAAATAAAGTTTCCTTGGCACACAGCCATGCTCATACCTTGACGTATTTATTGTTTGTGGCAACTTTGGTGCATTAAAATGGTAGAGTAGAGTAGTTGTGACTGAGATCATATGGTCCATAGAACCTAAAATAATTATTACATGGCCCTTTACAGGAAACGTTTCCTGACTGCTGACCTACATGACTGTAGCCACTTACACAACACAAGGAATTTTTTCTCCAAGGTTTAGAAGCTTTCTTTGTTGTAGTAAAAATGGACCCCCCTGGGGTCGGCTGAGGAATATAAGCGGCACATCCTTTGAAGCGTCTTTGAGAGAGCTTTGGGTCCACAGAAGAACACACCAATGCTGCTGCTGCAGTAGGATAAGACAAGGAAAGAATGTGTTATGCAGGAGCAAGGCTAGCCAGAAACCAAGACAGAGTTATAAAATTAGTGAAGTGGTTGGGGTTGTGACTTAATTTATTTTTCTCCACTCACTTCCTTTTTCTTAGATTCTCTCTCCTACTCAGTGCCGTACTCCCACACAGGTTCCCAGCGTCTTGTTAGACCCTGAAACACACAGGCAGGTGGAGCCCAGGAGATCGAGAGTAGCAGGGCCATGATGACTGGGGAGGGAGTTTCAATGACAGAGGTGATAGCACTTGGATTTCTGGTCCAGTGACCCTGATTCATGTCCTCCTGGATTGGTGACTAGAATGTGAGGTTCCTGTTCTGCTCTACTCCTCACTATTCCAGAGCCTGCAATAGTGCTTGGCCACAGTAAAAAATACACATTTGTTGAATAAATGAATAAATGGTTCCATTGATTATGATCTGCAAGATTTGGGGCAAGATCTCAATCTCTGCATGTGCAAAAAGAGACTAATGATTACATTATATGTTTTATTGAGAAGAAAATGAGATAATGCATTCAAAAAGGTTTAAAAAGTGTTAGTTATTATTAATATCTTGTTCAGCCCTGCCTTTTCATAGATAATAAAATTTATACTAAAGTGAGCGAAGCTAGTTTATTTTTCCTGTTGGAATGCCTTTGGTTTTCAAAGAAGGCCAAAAAGAAGAATTGGAAAGGAAAAAGACATTACTGAAAGTGGAGTTACCTGAAAACTGTCCTCTCTAGTCAGGACATTTCAGAAAACTGTGTGGAAGAGGTATTGTTGCATATAGTGAGTGTCCCCGGGCTGCTCAGGCCCGTTGGGACCACGGCTGCCAGCTCTGCTTCTATAAATAAATATAAATAACACACTGGTGCAAGGATTCAGGTTGTCTCCAGAAGTCAGGCGTAACCAGTCTCTACAGAAACTTACAGACCATGCTTCCCTTGTCTTGCACTGTTCTTTTCCTTATAGCATTTTTCCAATCTCTGGCACTGCGCATGAAATCACCTAGGCAGATTTTTAAAATGTAGATTCCCAGGCTTGAATCCCAGGAATGCATTTTTAGCAAGTCCCCCAGATGATATTGAAGCACATGGTCCTGTGAGCTACACTTTTGAGAAACATTGTCTTGGAGAAATTACTGGGACCCTAGGACCAGCCCACCCAGCACCTCTGCTCCTTGATAGCTGGCTGTGGTTGGGAAGTTCCTCTATAGCTCGTTCTTCTTAGCTTATATGCTAACATGGTTCTCTGCCATGTAGTCAATCCACATTTTAATTATGTGTTCCAGGACCATAATAGCCATGGTAGAAATTGATGGTTCAATTATATTTCAAACTCTAGCTTCAAAGGAATTTATCAAGTGGACTCATTTGTAAATGACAATATGCTTAAAACATATAAGGACTATTTTTGAAGCTATTATTCCCATGGCAAAATTCGAGAAAGTGCCTTTTCCGAAAGTATTTTCCACTGAAAAATACGAGTTTATGACTTAATGAAGCAACTTTCAGGTGTTTATGGAAATAGAAGGCACTGATTAAGAATGCTGTTGGTTCTACCCCTCTGTTGCTGAGGAGCTTTGGGCAGTTTATTATCTCCTCAAAGCCCCCCTGCTTCCTTCTCTATGAAATGGGGTGCATGATAGGACCTAGCTCTTAGAACCTCTGAGAGGATTAGACATGACATGGCCGGTAGAACCTTCCGTCCTGTGCTTGGCACATGGCCAGCTTCAGGAACAGCCTACACTCTGACCCACAAGATGTCTGTCTGCTCCATGGAGCTGAACAGATGTGACGTGGGCTGTTAACCCAACGATGGTGACAGTCCTCCTGGATCAGCACTCCAGCACTGGGCTATTTGAATTCTGGAGTGAAACATTTTGAATGATAGATGGGTCAGGCAAAACCCTTCCCAGTAAAGAGTCACAGCTCGGCTTTGTGTCTGAGGCCCAGAGGTATCCCTGCATCCGTGTTCAAAGACGCCTATATGGGTGGTGATATTTTTCCATTCGCGTAGGTGTCACCAAAGCGATTGCCCACTGGCCCATTCCCAACAGGCTAGAGTTGCCCTTTCGTTTGCAGTCGTAGTGACTGTTTGCAGGTCCTGAGGATACCCTTTGATGCTCTGCCTTTAAGACTCCATTTCAAAGGGTTCTGACTGCTAGCGGCCAGGTGAACCACTGGTGTCCCCAGCCGTTCACAGCAACCCTGCCTCTTTTGAAATTGTGACTATTACGCTGCACAACGAAGTACACACTTTGCTGGATTCATGTAACTGTCACGATTATGCAGTCGCCAAAAAGTCTCACAAAGGCCATTCATTATCTCCCTTCACTAGCACTCTGTGCCTTCCTGTCCCCGCACAGGGCAGCCTATCGCTTGCCTTGCTTACCCTCCTCGGCACTTGTGGTTTCAAGTGTGGAGATTTCTTGTCCCGAATGCATACCATGTGACTCACAGAGCCGAGAATCTGCACAAAGTGTGTAAGGCACAGATGCGGCCGCATTTTTTTTTTTTTTTCCTTTTATGAGGCAGCGGACAAGTGCAACAGAACCCTAATGGGGTTGGTATAGAAAAAAATTCTTCTATAAAGTTTAATTACCCACGATTGCTTAGAATTAAAAAAAGATTCCCTGTAAAAGAAGTATAAAAACACAAGGCATTATCCTTTGGTTTACAGCCTGCAAGCTGCAGAGCTTGCACATGAATGAGGACTTGGATCCAGGACAACATTAGCGGCATCGATCAGTCTGGGCTGCTGACTTTGATGAGAAAAGGACAAATTTTACACGAGCTGCAAAGATGGTTTTAACATTAGCAGTATTATTTTTAGCTCTGATAAACAATAAGGAGAATCCTCCCGCTCCCCCTCTTATTTGCTAAATAACTATTGTGCTCTTTTCTGTAGGGTTGATGCATTTTTCAAAACATTTCAGCAATGCCATGCATGAAAGGCATCCAAAATGTCACCCACCAGGAGATTTCTGCTCAGCAGATATATGGGAGAGTGGGTGTGCCCGGGAGTAATCCCACCATCTTGCTGGATTCCCAGGTTCTGCTGCCTTGAGCACTTCTCTCTTTAAATTGTACGTTTGTTTTTATGTGTTGGCTTTTATGCTTGGTAAGTTATAACCCTGTAGGGGCAGACCCTAAACCCCATTTAAAAAAAATCAAATTACTTTATACCCTGAGTGCATTCTGCAAATAAAATCGATAAACAGAAGCTTCCCGTGGATTTATGGAGGCTTAGAAAGAAGACAAGGAGGGCTACAAACTTGGTATCAGACAATGGACACAACTTCTGGTTAATCTTTCCTAGCGAATGTTTTTCATTAGAAATTCCTCCAAATGATTCATCATATAATTATATTTTGTACAACACCTTCTTTTCACAACCACAGATAATAATTGTGTTGGCCAGCTTTTTTTTTTTTTTTTTAAACCCATCTCCCGGTTGATTTGTAGCAGCCTGCTCTGTGACTTTTCTCTGCATCTTAATTACTCAGTGGTTCATTAGGAGCTACAAAGTCCCTAACAGTGCTTGCTCACCGCTGAGAATTAACTTGCTATTCCCACCAACTCCATTTTATTTGGGAAGAATTAGGAATCTGGTCCCAGCTTCCACATCCTTCTCATGGTCCCTTCACTTGCTGATGTTGGCCACTGTGCTCAGCTCCGTGGGGGCACAGAGAAAGTTGCTGTCTTTGAGGATGGTCATGGTCCAATAGAAAATGAAATAAGAGAGAAATAAAAGTAGGTGACTTGTAGCGTTAGATGCCAGGGAATGGTAGGGCCATTTTTCTGCCCATCCTCTCTCTTCCCCTCTCTGATAAAACACAGAAATGTATACACCTTCATCCAGAAATATGCTAATATAGTTGCCATATCTAATGATTTTCTAGGTAAAACCATCAAAGATACTTAGCAGAATAATGACAAATCCACTTGTGCTCACCCAACCTCCCTAATCTTTGCTACCAAAAATAGAGTAAAGCCAGTAATTTTCATTGAATCTTCACCTGACTCTAACTGGAGGGAGAGCTGGATGTCCTCTGGTGGAAAGGTACTATTGAAACATGCTAACATTATCCCAGTCATAAGTTAATGGTGGCTTTATTTTTCTCATAAAGCTATAATTTATCATGTGTGGGATTTCCACTTAGGTCTATTTCTTCGGGTATTCTGAACACTTTAGTCATATAACAAATGTAAAGAATATCCTATTAGATAGAGGGCCCTGTATGCTATCATCAGAATGTGAATTTCTCCAAAATATCATTTAAAAACATTTTGCACATATGCATGTACAAATGAGAATTGGAGAGTGTGCACACAAGCAAATGTGGTTCCAGATGGACACATTTACTCGATTTAGTATAAAGGTATTTTTACATTTCTGAAAACAATGGGTGGTCTAAAATACATTCCTGCAATATGGATTAGAAGTTCCCAATCATATGGTAAGTCGGCACCTTTCTCCCTTGTTGGGTTGGATTGAACAGTTCTAACAAATGGTAGTACTCTTCTGAAGTCTTTATTTGTTTCTTCGAGATAAGAGAAACACTTCTACTCAAGTTTTGAAGAAATGGCCGAATCTTCAAAATTTTTATGGTCATTAATTACATAAAGTTTTACATCTACATGGCACGGGGAAGTTATTAGGAGCTAAGTCAAAAGTGGCAAATGATAAATACTTGGTGAAATGTTAAGACCAAAGACCAAAGTCCTATGGAAAATCATTTTATTCAATTAATTAAAAAACAACCAATCTGCAGATCCAGACGGTTGAGTATATGCACAATGTGTACGTATCCAAAAAGTAGCTGGATGTGACAAATATATATATTTTCATTCTGTGTACCTTCTTGGAAATGATTCCCTGATTTTCTGAATATTTTGTGAGAGCTTGGGAACAAGTCGAGACCGTTTACAAAAAATGAAATACAGCTTCCATTTTTGTGAAAGATACACATTTCTATAGACTAGGAAGACATGACTCTCAATGCCTGTATTTAATTAACCTACCGTATTCTAGTCGGGAGAATTGTTTTCATTGTTTTGTGTTTGAACTACTTTTCTGGGCTTGTCCAACATAAGCAATGTACAGTGAATGTCACGTGCCCATGAGTTTGGGCCAATCAAAGGCTTACTTTCTATATATTCACTTACTAGTTGGTGATCTTCTTTTAAAACTATACTTGTGTTCTGTAATACAGCTGATAAAATTACAAAAATTAATTGCAAATAAAAACAATAGAGTACACTTTCCCATTTTTCTACTTTCAGTCTTTGATCACTTTTTAATTTTTTCCTCCCCTTTCCTTATTTGTATTCATTTTGATGCCCATCAATTTGTTTCTCTATTACTGTTATTTTTGCAATTTTCTGGTTCCTTTGGAGCTTGCACTATTCTCTTTGATCTGCTTCCCTTCGAGCTTTATTTTTGGTGCTGTTTTTCATGTTCTGTAAAAAAAATATTTTTGCCTCTCTTGCCTTTATTCTTTTGATTTAACTCCTTCTTCTTAGAACAAGAACAAACTCCAGCTTTGAGGGAACAGGTAAATGTTTTTAAAAGAGTAAGCCCTAAGAATCCTTGGCTTCGTGCTGATGAATAGAAATGGTTGAGAGCCTACTTCAAAGGCCCTCAAGAACAAAGAACCTTTTCTGAGGCCACTAACAAATCCACCAATTCTTTCTGACCCATCTTTGCCAAAAGATATGAGCTAATGACAGGAAAGACCTGTCTTGTAAGAGTAGCCAAGTAGGCTTGGGAACAAACATATCCTTGACATAATCAAGGAAAAACATACTGTTTATCTCTTTAATAACCATCTTGAGGAAAATTAACGTTACTCTGTCCTTTGTGCGGAACAATAATTGGATTGTGTGTTTCATTTATATCTGGACAAAGGCCAGGATATTGAAATACCTCTCAAAATTAGATTTTCTTGTTTAAAAATTAGATTTTATTGGCATTCTCTTTCTGAGATTTCTTCATTAAAAGCTTCATTAAACATAAATCTTCTTTTACACAGCAGAAAACAAAATTATTTTAAGGAGGTCATTTTAAAAGTCTTTTGGAAGGGGGGTGCTAAGCTGTCTACTGGTGACTTGTCTTGCCCAGGATCTGGCATTCCAAGGAAGAAATGATCATTGATCTTTGCCTACATGTGTCTTATATTAATTACATCGATAGTTGGAGCTATATAACAAGTTGTGTTCCAGTGTCTAAGGCTATTACAAATAGGCTACTTTTAAAATTTGGGGGCTAAGAAGTATGCTGTAGAGGCTTGATTTGGTGACAATCTTAGGGGGCCTCTTTTACTCAGGGGGAGGTGAAGTCATCCATCAGCTAATGTGCTGAAAAGCTCAATTGGGTTTCAAGTACATTTACATACTAAACTTTGATTACAGCTTCTGAACAGGAATGAGCACACTCTTCACAAGGGCAACAAGAGAAGTGACAACTATGTGGTTTTCCTGCCTTCAAACTGTTTCCTACTCCTCGTTCCCCGCATGCTTGGACAGACTCGCTTCCCAGCCACTACCCGACATAATTGCTTGGGCAGCGTTAGTGCAAACTCAGTTCTGCTCTCGGGTCTCCTGGTGCTGTTTCTGGCTCACACCTTTCTGAGGGAAGGATGATAATTAAATGGTTTGGTTTGAAAGGCCTTCTTGCCCACTGGGCCGCAAACTTCACGTGTAACAAATAAACAAATACAACGTGACTCGTCAATAAGGGGCAATCCTAACAAAGAGTGTTCCTATCTATAAGAACTCAGAGTAAAGATGTATGTGTCCCTGTAAGAAGCCTGCAAGTGGGAACATTCATCCTTTAATTGAAAACTAAGTGTAAAACATTTATCAGATGAGTAGATGTTTTTTTCCAAAAGGAGAACATACCAACAAAGAAAATCCTGGTCGTGGTTGTAACATATGAGCTTGTATCATTTTGTTAGTGTTCCACCCACCATCTTTTTAAGGAACTCACAGATAAAACGATCCAATCTCTGCCCCTGGATAAGTACCCCATGGGTAGGAGATGAAGGGTGGTGACTTCAGGGCTCAGAAGAGGCTAGGGCTCTAGGAGTTGGGACAGGACGTTGAGCAGATAGCACAAGGGAACCAGATTCTGAGGCTCTGGAAGCTGGGATGGGTTCTAAGCACCATATTTAGAGAGAAGATGGGACACTGGAACTGGATTCTAGGTCAAGTGTCAGCAAGAGTCAAGGTAAGAAACAAAGTGGAGCCAGCAGTTTTCAGAAGTGGTGCCTGGAGAGTCCCAAGGCCACTTGCCATGGGCTTGTCCAGCTCTCCTAGGGCATCTGAGGCTGAGCCTGAGGACAAAACAACTGTGTAGTTGGTCCATTCCTTCCCTCCCTTAACCCTGAAGTTAAAGGTTAAGCTTTTCTTGGCCTCTCTTGTTGGAAATCCTTTACTCTCAGGACAATTCAAGGTCAGGAGAAGGTCCCCACTGCTTCCAATGGATTCATTCCTGAGCAGATGCAGGCACGGTGTGCTCAGGAATCCAGAGCCTCTGCAGTGAATGCTCTCAGTTTGGGTCTGGTGTTTCTCAGGCAGGCTGCCACAGCATAGGGTATAGAGGGTTGGCTGGGGGTCTCACAGGGCTGGAACTGGACAGGTTATGAACCTTGGACTTGGTCACTCCTTCCACACTCCGTGTCTCACCATACTTTCTTCAAACAGCTGGTCCAAGGAGGTCTCAAAAATTTAGTAACGATTAACAAAAAAGAAAATGGAAAAGTTTGAGCACAAAGAGTATTAGAAAAATGTAAAAAAGAGCAGCCAAACTGACCAAAAGTTAATTAATATTCACCAGAAGAGTATCCTATAGAGCAGAAAGCATGCAAGGGAATTATGGAAGGTTTCAGGACGCAATGACCCTGATGAGAGACCACAAAGCAACAGCACCAGAACTTCTGGGAGAGATGGAAACAGGGAATTAGTCAGAAAGACCCTAGTAGATTTTAGTTTACTCTTAGTGGTTCAATACCAATAAAGTGGACAGAAGAGAGGTCAGGCTATAGAAGATGTAAATGACATGATTAATCTGATAGCTACGAGTAATTTATATTAAACTCTGTGACCTGCAAATAGAGAATGTGTTGTCCTCTCTTCTGGATATGGTGGTCCTTTAAACTCCTGTCCATCTGAATTGGCTTCTTTGTCTATTTCATTCAGTTTCCTGGTTCTAATACAGTTCACATCTAACATCTCCCACGTGTACATCTCCAGCCTGAACACCTCTGACTCCTGACTCATAGTCACCTGTCTGCTTGACTTCTCCACTTGGTTGTATAACAGCCATCTCAAACTAAACATGTCAAAAGACCGAACTCTTGACATCCTGTGCTGGCAAACCTGCTCTCTCAGTCATCCCCAAATTAGTAAGCCTAAGTCCATTCTAGCTCGGGTCACACCATTCTCCCATTTAATTCATCAATAAGCCATGTCAGCTCTACCTTCACAAAATACCAGCATCCAACTGCCTCTCAGTACCTGCACTGCTCCTAATTCAAACCACTACCACTGTTTACCTCCTCCTAGCCTCTCCACTTCTGCCTTAGGGCACTTATAATTTATTCCCTCACAACAGCCAGAGGTGGTCTCATTAAACATAGGGCAGATCATGTCACTCTTGTGCTCGAACCTTTGCATTTGAGTGGTTTCCTCTCTCAGAATAAAATCCAAAGCCTTATAATGGTCTGTAATAGTCCCCCAGTTATCTCTCCTATATGCCTTCTGCCCCTCTTCCTCTTACCCACTCTGTTCCAACCTCACTGGCCTCCTGGATCATGCCAGGAACAGTGTTTGCTGCCTCAGGATCTTGGCACATGCTGTCCTTCTGCTCTTTCCCAGTTATCTATGTGGCATACTTCCTCACTTCCATGGCCTTTCCTCAAATATGGAAAATATTCTTTAAACAAGGACAATATTAGGACATACTGACTTTCAAGAGCCATAGATGCTGGGATTCAAAACAGAGACTGAGTTAGGGGACATAGAATAACAATGATAAATATTTGCATTAGTGCTTTGCACTTTATCAAGCTATGTATTTTTTGAATTATGAAAACAACACTGTGGCTGCATGGTATCATTCATGTTTCTACAATGGGGCCCAAAAGCTCAAACAAGCTACCTTGTCTAAGGTCACATAGCCAGTAACTTCTAGAATTAGAAAGCACAACCTTCTATTATTAAGTGCAGCTTACAGAGAAGGAGACTAAGTCAGTGGCAGGATACATAACCTGTCCAAAGTAAGCAGGTGGTTATGGTGGAGCTGGGATTTATACCTAAGCACTCAGGCTCCAGATCCTGGGTCTTTAGCCACCACATTAAATCTCTGCTTGGTCTTAGAACAATTTTTGTCTGCTTTGCTGAACATGTTAGATACGGTTTACAGTTGGACATAAGTGAATTCTCCAGTTGGGTAAGTTGAGATCAGCTGTGTTCACTGAACATTTCTTCAAGACCTAGGTAGTTTAAGAAATACCATCTTTAAAAAAAAAAAAAGAAATGCCACCTTTGATTGAATTTAAGTGTGAAACATTTCAGCACAACCGCTAATTGTCAGATGTTGAAAGCCAGTCAAGCAGAGAGGTTTCTGGAAAACTCCATGACCACCCTTTCTAAGGTCGATGTTTTCTCCCTAAACAAAGTGCTCACTACTACACATTGAGCAGCTCGTGCCCTAGACTTTTCCACCTCAGCAGCAGCCTCCAGGGAGGCTCCTACAGGCAGAGGAAAGAGAGCGCCTTACCTGGGGTGAGCGTAGGCCATCTGCCGGAACTCATTGCTCCAGTTAGGTCTTCCATAGAATGTTTTCTGCTTTAACCCCGTGATCACGTCAGTACTTTCATCCCAATGTAAAGCAATGTGAACGGCCTAAAATAAAAATTGTGGCATCAGGTGACATTTAGAAAAAAAAAAACACAACAGGAACCTGCTTCTAAATAAAAGATCAAGTAATTATGTTCATTTGTAGATAGAATACTCAAAAACATTTCTTCATGCAGCTAGAGATGCTTATCATTAGTATCAGAAATCACTGATTTTGCATTTTGGGATAGACATCACATCTCATTTATCTTTGTATTCTACCTTGGGCACTACTGAAACAAAGGGTTTGATGTGTGCCTGGGTGAGGTACAGTAACATGAACCTGGGAGGAATTTTCTTGACAAGGATTAGAGTGGTATGGTAAATAGGGTTAAGGGACAGTAAGCATTAAGCTACTTCCTTTTTTCTACCAAACTGCTCAGAAATTAATCTCTGCCTCTGTTCCCACTCACTTAATATGAAACCTTAGGGATTTGAGAAGGGCACTGCCAGATTAAAATGATAGGAAACGTTCAGGAAGTGGTTGGATCTTACAGTCAGATCTACCTACTGGGTTGAAACGGTTTGAAGTGGACTGTCCAGGTTCCTAGTGCTGGGAGGAGGCGGAGCCTGGCAGACAGACCTGGTGGCCAAGCACAGAGAGGGGCAGGATTGGAGCTCCGTGCCCAACAATTTGCTTTCAAATTATATAAAAGCACCCAGGTATCAGGTAAGTACTGATTGATAAATAAGAGCCTGGGGCATAGCACTGCCTACTGATGATGTTTTAGGTTGCTGAATCCTGGTAGCTACTTTCTTCTTACCTCCTGGGATTTGTGTGTTCTATGCTCACCCCTTAGACACCGATGCAGCTCTTGAGTTCATGTGTTTCACAACCTTTGGTGCTCCATTTGCTCATGTCCTCTGACTCATCTTGCTCCTGACCAGTTTGGCTAACAACCCTGCTGGGCCAAACCTTACCCCAGGTAAGGCCCCAACAGACCAGCTGGTGAGGGTGGACGGTGGTGGAATCACAGAAGTCCGGGCTGCAGGAAGTTGCCATCAGGCAGGTCTGACCCCAGGTGGCAGGGATCCTATCGGCATGGAGTTTGGGAATAGGGGACTCCAGGAGAGCAATAGTGAGAGTACGGCAGGATCCTCTTCTTGGGCAGGTTTATCAAGACCGAGAGGGAAGCATGAAGTAGGAGACAAGAGCTCAGGGACAGGAACTGAGGCAGTAGTTGAGGATTGAGCCTTGAAAAGTGGCAGAAGCCCTGTTATCAGAACTGGAAGTCAAGATCAGAGTTGTGTCAGCCTCCAGATTAGAGCAGCACAATTGCAGCCCCACAGCCCTCTTGCTTAACAGTAGGATTGACTAGTTTCAGCTGTGGGCAAAGAAGAAGGCAGAGGCAGCCAATTTACTTTTGACTAAGTGCCTAAGCTAATGACCAGCTTGGGCCTATTCTCCTTGGCTTCTCCACCAACCGTGTGGCTGAACATTGTTTCTCCTTGATTTTATATGCATTATAAAATACTATTTCTTCTCCTTCTCTCTGACTCTTCTTTTCATTCAAGGACGAAATGTTAGATTTGTTTTCCTATGATCTTCTCCTGTCTCACAATGCAGCTGCCTTCCCAGTCTCCAGTCCTTTTTGGACCACTACTCCCCAAAGAACTTTCATTTTCATGGTCCCAATGAGCATCGTCTACAAAGATGACTACTAACTTTCTCCCCCACACCCTCATCTTCCTGCCGGAGTAGAGTCCTGGGTCTTGAACTCCCTAAGCATATTTTTACGTAAATTTTTTTCTGTTCCTTCAAATTGATCATCATAGCTCAAAATGAATCTTCAAATACTGTGTGACTTCAACTTCCTTCCACATACAATTGTTGAGTGATTTCTATAAGCAGGCAGGGTACTACGAGTGAGCAGTACAAAAAGAAAGAGAGAAGGTCTTTGCTTTGTGAAGAACTGGTCATCCAAGGGAGGGGAAGCCCACGTGCATGACGTCAACGCCATAAGTTAGACCAGGATCCTTCTTTACTGGAGATAGAAACAAAGTGCTTTTGGAGAAGTAGACAAGTTACACTGCTGAAGCTCCAAGTACTTTTGACTAAGAGAACTGGGGATGGCCAGGGCTTCAAAGAACCATTGCATGTCCTAGGCAGTGGGGAGGACAGAGGACGTTAAGTGACGGTCAGGGAAATGGGACAGAGAGGGCAGATATGGAGGCATGCAAACACAAGGCATTGTCTGGTGGCTCCAGTGCCAGAGGCATGATGGAATTGCAATAGTTGGTTGCCGTCAGTCAGGAAGGGCCTTAAAGTCCTTGAGGAGAAGTTTGGGCATTATTTAATAGAAAAAAAAGGTCCCTTTCTACTTATGTTAGTGGTACTGTCAAGCTACCAATCAGTGATGTTCAAACATTTGGAATTATATTTGTTCCATATTTTTCAGCCCAGTGTTCAATTAATCTTCAAACCCTGTTGATTTGCCCTTCATAATACCTTTTCCATCTGTCCCTTCTGTTCTTGTCATTCTGCCACTTTGAGGTTGTTGAATTCAGTTTAACAATTGGCTATTTCCAAAAAAGCCTTTTGATTCCTCACTGACAGAATGCACCAATTATTTTTTTCCTGGAATTCAAGCATCTAAAGAGTTTCAACGTGTCATGACAAAAATTTAAGAACACGTCAATTTTAATTTACTTGTATTCAGTAAAAAAGTATATCTTAAAGCATACTTTGAGAAGGGGCAGAGATAGGATGGGGCAGAGTTGTATTGTCACAAAATCAAACAGGGCCTCAGTCTCAAAACTCCCAAATGACTGGGAATTCCGAGATGGACCCTTGAAATCAATTCACTTCAGAAGCTGAAGAGCAAGCACAGTGCTCGAAAGGAAAAAAAACCAAAGACTGTATCTGTACTTCATCAAATGGATCATTAGTCAAAAATCCCATTTGAATAAGGAAAATTTCTGTTTGGAAAACATAATTAACACTATTTAATTCGTTATGGAATATTATGCAGCCATCAAAAACCCCCGAAATCTTGCCATTTGCAACTACGTGGATGGAACTAGAGGGTGTTATGCTGAGCAAAATAAATCAATCAGAGAAAGACAAGTATCATATGATCTCACTGATATGAGGAATTCTTAATCTCAGGAAACAAACTGAGGGTTGCTGGAGTGGTGGGGGGTGGGAGGGATGGGGTGGATGGATGATAGACACTGGGGAGGGTATGTGCTATGGTGAGCGCTGTGAATTGTGTAAGACTGTTGAATCACAGACCTGTACCTCTGAAACAAATAATACATTATATGTTAAAAAAAAAAAAAAGAAGATAGTAGGAAGGGAAAAATGAAGGGGGGGAATCAGAGGGGGAGACGAACCATGAGAGACTGTGGACTCAGAAACAAACTGAGGGTTCTAGAGGGGAGGGGGTGGGAGGTGGGTTAGCCTGGTGATGGGTATTAAAGAGGGCACGTATTGAATGGAGCACCGGGTGTTATACGCAAACAATGAATCATGAAACACTACATCAAAAACTAATGATGTAATGTATGGTGATTAACATAACATAATAAAATAAAATTAAAGAAAAAAGGATGTTTTAAGGCTCGTTCCCAAGGAACCTGTATTTCAAATTATCCCAAAGGAATAAATATTTAAGGCCGACTGCAAATAAGACCCTAAAAATCATTTAGCTACTGAATTTTAAGCTAAGTCTTAGCCAAAGGTACAGAGTCAAATTTCAGCAATGTCCCATAGGGCCTCTGTGTGTGTGTGTGTGTGTGTGTGTGTGTGTGTGTGTGTGTGTGTGTGTTTATGAGAGGGAGGGAGAGAGCAGGAGTACCCACTCTCGGGAACACATTCGTTTGTAAATTTAGTGATTAATATAAATCTTGGCTCAAACATACTTTCCTTAAAGTAAATATCAACAGGAGCAGCATACATTTCATAAACCTAGTGATTACCTCATTGTTAGCATCCATATTTGAGGAGTTAAAAAAGATTTAAAAGGTAGTAGTTATCATTCAATATTATCAACCCTGAAATTCTACCCTAGTGCAATATTTTGATATACATTATTTCTGGTAAACGCAACCTTACTATTTCATTGATACAATATACTGCAGAACATGTGCCACAAAAGAAGATCCTCTTGATCTTAGGTGAATGAACATATGTGCACATAATTTCTAAGAATGTCTTAAGAAAAAGAAATCTCTAGATAAATCATGTATTCATAATGATTGTTTTCTGTAGATGTTCACATATGTCACAATACAAAATGTCGAATGTAAACACTTTGGCTTTTTTTCTTGCTAACTCTGAATAGCTCAAATCATAGAATTAGAACCAATCAGGAGCTGAACAAGACAATACAGCTGATCAGTAATATTCGCCTCATGTCACTAAAATGACAAATGCAACCTTTAGTGACAGAATTCTTCTTGGATTTCCATGCTTGGGATTCTTTTATTGCTATGATTTGAATACCTCTTTCTAACCTGGTTTATTTTATTTTTCCTTCCTTTTTAAGAACATACACATAATTCTTTCATGCCACCAGATAACTATAGAGCTCATTATTGACACCGTTCCTCTGCTCTTTGCTCTATTATTAGATGACTTATGTAATACTGATTATTCTGAATCTTGTCAATACCTGATTTTCATCCCAGCCCGTAAGAAATATATGATAACTCAGAAAATGAGCTTTCCCTCGCTCATTCATAAGTGTTTCCAGTGAAAGTAAGAGATCAGCAAACCACTCAAAAGCCTTTGGATCCCGGCAAATCCAGTAGAAATACACCTGTCAAGAGAGAAGACAAGAGAACAGATCTGTCCCTCTTTTCCATAATGTGCTGATAATCACAGACTACTTTATCTCCATTAAATTATTTGAGCTCAAATGGGCACTTCTGCAAAATGACATGCTTCTCTCTGCCAGGGAACAGTCACACTGTGATTTCTTTTGAAAAATTTCACATCGTGTTTGAAAAAGTCCAGAGTGAATTCAGAGTCAGGAGTCTGTGGGCTGTTGCCAGTTTCATTGGATGAGGATCAATTCACCACATTCCTGGCTGTGCTTCTTTTGAACGAGGTTAATAATCATAACTAGCTGTGCCTTTCATGGCTCCCAAAGGGGGATAAACCATTAGACCAACCCCCTTCATCTTTACTCATGACCTAAGCTTGGGATTTGAACTCCCTTCTCCAGAGACCCCAACGGCTTGTGCAGTAATCCACTTCACCATCACGACTTCCAACTTCTGGAGGGTGGAGATTATGGCAACTGCAGAGTTAAGCCACACAGGCCAGAAGTTTCTCTCATCCAGACATATCAGTGTCCAAGAAAGCTGGGGGGTGTTGGTTATGGTTGTGTGTCAACTACTACAATGGAATTATGTCTAGGAACATTTTTTTTTTTAACTCTCTGTGTTTAGCAAATGGCATGTGACAAGAAGTAGTCTGGGTTTGCTGAAATAAAGGCTTAGTTTTTGCGCTTTGAGTTTTAGGTAATTGTATCTAGAAGAAACCACAGGAGAACGATCTATTAATTCTCTTGATTTTTCTCACTCTCCTATTCCTTGCTGCTCACTACTGTTTCCTGCACCCCCTCCCCAAAGAGACTTCTGTATTGCTTAACAAGATCTACCAGGAGGCTGGCCTTGACCTCCGCTGGGAAATATCTCCTCCAAGAGATGGTGTATACTCCTGCCTCCCCTCTCCACCAGCCAGCCTGCAAGCTCACAATCATGATGAAAGTTATACATGAGATTTAATTAACAGATCAAGTTCATGAGGAAAAAAAAATTCACAGAATGTATTTCAAGGCTAAACATCTTGTCTATTTTCTCCAGGTTTGTGCAGGAGTTTATAATATTAACAGTCAGTAAGAGCAAAAGCTAGTGAGGATAAGACCTTTTCTCTTAAGAAAACAGATGGACATAGGGGAAGGGAAAAAAAAAGAGAGGGAGACAAACCATAAGAGACTCTTAACTATAGAGAACAAACTGAGGGTTGCTGGAAGGGGGGTGGTGGTGAGTGGGGGATGGGCTAAATGGGTGATGAGGATTAAAGAGGGCACTTGTGTTGAGCCACTGGGTGTTATATATAAGTGATGAATCACTAAATTCTATTCCTGAAACCAATATTACACTGTAAGTAAACTAACTAGAATTTAAATAAAAATTTGGATAAAAAAGAATTAGAGCCCAATATTGGTTGGACAGCTACAGCTCAGAAGGCATTTTCAATACTACTCCCAGCTCAAATAATAATCTCTAAGTGTGTTAACCCCCAAAAGGAGTGCTGTCTCTTTGCAGTTGTAAATCTGAGCCAATGGTTCCTTCCGTTGAACTCCACATGGCCCCCCACAAGTATAGTGATTGTGTTCATCCACTTGCTTGTTGACTCAACAAATATGTATTCTGTACTGTTCTCTTCTCTGGAAATTTAAGAGCAAACAGAAGAGGCAAAAATTCACCGTTCTAGAGTTTGCGTGTAGAGGGCGAAGAAAGATGGTAATAAGTAAAACATAGAGTACATCAGAGAATGATAAGTACTATGGAGAAACGCAAAGCAGCCTGGAAAGGGCTGCAATACTGAGTCAAATGATCAAGGGATAGGAACATTTGAGCAAAGATGAAAGGAGGCAGAGGAATCATGGTTGGGGCAAGAGCCCTACAGAAGGAATGGGGCCTCTGGGGAAGAGCCAAGGGGCTGGTGTAGCTGGAGCTGTGAAGGAGGGGAGGGCAGTAAGAGATGAGGTCTGACGGGAAGGCTGGGAGGTACAGATGTGGGGTTTGGGGCCATCTTAACTTCTACTCTGAGTGAGCTGGGAAAGCACTGCATGGTGTTGAGCAGGGGAGCGACAGGGTCTGAGGAAGGATCAGGAGGAAGAATCCCTGGGAGAATGGAGGCCAGGAGGCTGACTTTATATCCAATGTTGGTGATGAGTACTGCTATCATCTTGCTTTTCAAGTTCCATTGTGCCTAATCTAAATTATTCTTTGCAAACCTGAGCCCTCCTTTTGACTTGCTTTGCTCCCGGTGGAAACAGAAAATCTATTGACTGAATTTAATACCATTTTTACTGATGCACCTCCCCTTCCTTCCTGCTCTCAGTAGGTTGTTTTACCTAGGAACATTGATGGTGGCATTTGGATGAGAACAAACATCATTGATTTATTTTCTTTTATTTCCACTCCTTAAGGGACGTGCTTCAAATACATTCATATAGGAACAATATCCCCATTTACTTTTTAGAAAACTTGTCAATTTCAAATCCAATCTCAATCACATCCTTCCTTGAAAAATGCCCACATCTTAGCTTCCTGCTCATACTGACCCTTATCCTTTCAAATAGAAATCATGCCTGTCCTTGCTTTCTTGTGGCTTAGCAGTGTGTCAGCCTTCTTAGGGCTTGCCAAGCCTTTTATACTTTTTACTTCCTTGTAATGGCTTTGTGTGTTTTTCCCTCTGTAATTGACTTAGAGGTGACACTGGGCAGCTTTGGTGCAAGAGGCAATGAAGGAACACTGAATAGGCTCAGAAGTGCTTCAGGCAGAAAAAGAAGAAAAGAGACTTTGAACAGAGAAAGAGGCTATTGACTTTGACTCTCTTTCATCCTAACGGTGAGGGACACTCACTGTGAAGGGACAGGGCAGTTCCACTTCTGCATTTCGTCCAGTAGGAAGGACCTGGTCACTGGTAGAACAAATATCCCAAACAACAGACTACACCTCTGTGATCTGCCCAACACTCGCCCCTCCTCGGTGTCCACAAATAAAAAACCTGAAATCATTCACCTGTCTAAAGCCTGGCTTCCAGAATTCTGTAGCTGATATCAGAGGCCCCTAATACTTAAGGTTACTTTAAAAAGTTTTGTTAAACAGAAAGTCATCCTCCATCAAGAGATGAAAGTTCTGAACTTTCATAGCAACAAAGGTACTGGTTTTAGCAGGACTCATACCACACGTTTCTGTAGATCTAATGAAGCCCCAGATCTTTTAGGAGATGACTCCAAGAGTGGACAATGGCTTTAGGGAGCTCTGTGTGCATGTGGCCTGTCACAGGTCTTCAGGTCACATCCTTCCTGGCATGGACCACCATCCCAAACTCAGCCACCTCCACCTCGGAGGGCCTGGGTGTGAGCAACACGCAGTGCTATGTTCTCTGTGAGCACCACCTCTTCCCCCATGCTCCTGCAGCTCTAAGAATTCTGCAGACATGCACATGGACCAGGTCAAGGCGATCTGGGGCCAGAAGGAAATGGACCTGTGCTACTTTTTGAGAAACAATTTCAGAAAATGAAATAAGAAAAGCTACTCATCTATTTGACTAGCAGAGTCCACAGATGCTCCTGTCTCATGGCCTGGATAGGCATCCCCAAACACAGACAGAGGACACATCCACAGGTACAACCTGTGTTTCTTTAGATCCCAAATCCATTTCCTGAGGATGGATTGGGGACAAAAATATTTATTTATATACCTATTTATTTATGGCCCAGAACCTCTCCAAAGAAGGAAATTGTACATGAGGACACAGTGTTATGATGCAGAGTAATTAAACATTGTGAGCCCTTGAGTCCTTTAAGCTGTTCTAGACTCCCAGCTTCACCATCTATAAGCTGGGTAACTGGGGGCAGTTTTTTTAACTTGAACCTAGATCACCACGTATATAAACAAACAAACAAAACCACCTCTAGAACAACAACCTATGAGATTATTGTGAGGATGAAAGGTATGGTTCATGGGAGCATTTGGCACAATGTCTGACACAGGCAGTAAGTGCTCAGAGCTCTTAGTTGTGATTGCTGCTCTCCTTGCTGTCGTTTGGAGGAGCTTACAGAATGAATAGCACGTTTATATTAGAGTCAGCAAGGGGAATCGTTTGCCTTACGTGGGGGTCTGTGTTCCCACTGGGCACTTGTGAATTATAGAGGTGGTGATCACTGAGAAGAGGTGAAACCCAGCTTTATCCCCAGCACCAGTCTGGGAACCTCAGCATTGGTTGTAAGGGTGTGGTCCTGACAGAGGAATCCCTTCACCAGCAAAGCGCACTCCACGCTCTGTGTGTGCTAAACCCACAGGAGGCATTTTACGGGGTGCCAACATTGACCTTGACCTTGACCAATGCCTCCACCTAGGAGAAGGCCAGTGGAGTTGCACTGTGACCTTGCCTCCTGGACAGTGCCCTCTGTTCCCCACTGTTAGGAACTGAATGTTTGTGTTGTCTCCAAATTTGTATGTTGAGAACCAATGTGATGGTATTGGGAGGTGGGCCTTTGAGAGGTGGTTGGATTTAGAAGAGGTCATGAGAATGGGGCCTCCAATGATGGGATTAGTGTCCTTCTCAGAAGAGAAAGAGACCAGAGCTCTATCTCTGTCACATGAGGACATAGTAAGAAGGTGGCCATCTGTAAGCCAGAAAGAGAGGCCTCATCGAAACCCAACCATGCTGGCTCCCTGATCTCAGACTTCCAGCCTCAAGAACTGTGAAAAATAAACGTCTGTTGTGTAAGCCACCCAGTCTATAGTATTTCTGTTATAGCAGCCTGAACTATATGCTGTGTGCTAAGATATCCATGCTGTACAAAATAACACAGAACTGACAGAAACTCCAAACAAGTAGGGTGATGGAGACTTTCCCCTGAGGGAATTGTGACCATTTCCCAAAAAAAGAATTTTTCTCTCTAAAAAGATAAAGATTGTGACTGATTAGAAAACAAAAATAAATGTTTATTATCCTCAATAAATGGCAGCTATTATCGTCCCGGTTTTTTATTTTGTTGTTGTTGCAAAGGTCTTCCTGGATGATTATAATAGCAAACAAATTTTGAAGCAGCTATTCCTTCTTATTGAGAAACTTCCTTAATGGGGCTTCCATGTCCCGTTTTAAGGAAATGTAATTATAAAACAATTTTTCTTTGTCAATTATTTTTAGTCTCTAAGACTTTTTCTTTAAAAGATCTTTAAAGTTAATTATTTCATGGCTGTACTACTGTTTTGCCCGATGAGGGAGGACTGACCTCGCTGGTGCCTCAGTTTGTTCTAAGTATAGTTAATAAGACTTCTTGGGCAACCAAAATGTTCATTAATAATAAAATCATTACATCAAGTGGGGGATATCCATACTTCGGAATACTCTGAAGACACTAAATCAAATGAAGTGAATCAGTAAGTATTGACACGGAAGATGCGCTAAGCCATATTATAAAAGGCAACGAAAACAAAACAAAGTGCATCTTTCTCTCTCTCTCCCCCTACCCACATCTCTATTTATGTATAAATAAAACAGCACCCTGTATATGCGTATGGGTGCAAATGCATGGAGAAGGAATGGAATGATACACGCTCCACTGTTTAATGGTGAACCCCTAGAGAGCAGAGTGATGGCGGTGGTTAGTTTGGGGAGGAAGGCTGATGAAGGGACAACTTTTGACTGAGTATTTTATTTGAATCTTTTTACAAGGACATTATACTCTTGTATGGCTTGTGTGGTTAATAAACCAAAATATTAAAACTATTAATACTGGTCACCTCCCCACAGGGCAATGGTGATGCCTGCTGGGGGACTGAAGTCTTTTGAGGCTGTCTAGTGAAAGATGGGGGGGCGCAGTTGTCTTCTGGAGGGCACATGTGGCCTTGTGTGCCCCAGTTCAATTTATTACAACACCGTCAGTGTTTAGCAGAGATGATCACTTCCAGAAGGAGCCAGAGCTCCAGTGTGAGGGAAAGCGAAAGCAAATAATTTCTCAAACTAAACAGATTAAATTAAGTGCATTTTTCATTCATTAGAAAAGAGAGCAGGCCCTCCTTTGTTTTATTAATATATTTAAGTAGAGTATGGATTTTTGCCTTTCTTGGCCTCTTTGCCCTGTTCCCACTGGCCTGAGCTGTCTTTTTATTTGAATTATCTCTTTATTATATTAGGTTAAGGACCCAAGGCCATCTTGCATGGGACACACTATAAATACCCATTATCATGGTTATGTATTATTGGGGTGATGAAGGAAGACAATTTATGAAGAAATGAGATTATTTCTTTTTTTCTATAATCTATCTTATTACAGTCTGCGGATTACATATGCAGTTCGGAAAAGGAACCAAATCTTCCAGTTGGCGGTTCTCTTTGCCCTGTCTACACGGCTGGGATATTAGGGGAACGAAAATGTATAAGCCAATACATTTATGCCTGCCGTCCCCCCTCCCCATTTGCACACACCTATTTCATTCATCATTTTGACAGTTTGCTTGTGCAAAATTTTTTTCAAGAGCTCTTTTCACAAATTGAGTGTGATGTGGAATTAATCATCCCGTTAGGCAGGCGTTAGAGGACGTTCATTGCGATGGGGCATTTGCACCCCCAGTGCTCAGGTCCTTTGAATTGCATCACAGACATTCCTCAACCACTCACACCCCCTTCCCTCATCCTGAAGGAGCGGTGTGTGCTCATCTGCCTCCAACTAAGTGAAGTTTGGCTCTTACTCCTGTGTTGAAAATACCCCTTTCACATCTTACAGCTTTCCCCTCCCCCCACCCACTCCCAAGCCATCATTCCATTTATTTTTACTTTGCCTTCTTGGGAAATTTCCTCCTAACCACTTCTCCCCCTCCTCCCTACCATCTTTAAAAATAAAAGATCGTTAGAAAGAAATTTTAAAACACCAGCTTCAAATAGAAAGTGCTACACATGATCCCAGACAAGCAGCAGGCATCCTATTGGCTATTCTCCTGCATTTTACTTAGAAGTGTTCTAGAATAATGTGGCAGAGGAGAAGGGTAAAGAGATATAGTTTGCAAGGGTAACAACCAAGAAAACTTTGCAGTTTTTTTTTTTTTTTTTATTGTAGACTTGCAACATCAGGCTTGTATGTAAAAATGTATGCCTTTATGTCAACTGGTCTTGTATACAGAAAGAAAATCCCACCTAATTGCAGTTAACCCTTTAGATTTAAGTTTTCAGCTCTGAACCCCTATGCTGCATTTTCCCTTTTGCTTGTTACAGAAGAGAACTATCTGAAAACTATAGCCCAGGTCGATAATTGTTAGGATGTTGTTGGATAAATATGTACTGCTGTGCTCTCCTGCACTTTAAAAATTATATAGATGCTGACAGTTTCGTGGAAAGAGTATTTATATCTCAAACACATGTAGGCGGCCCTGACAAATATTAGTTACCTAAGCCTAATGATAGCTGTAGTCAAAACACACACAAAGTGGCTTTAAAACAGAAAAACTTCTTAAACTTTTTCTCTCGCATGCACACTCTAACCAGGTGGGTCTTAAGTGGAATTTTCAGCGTAAACTTTTAATAGCATGAAATCTCACTTTTTGCAGAGTCTTGAAGGCAGAAATTAGAAATGCCCGCTCCCATCCTGACTCAGTAGCTAACCAACTAGATGACTTTGGACAAATCACTTCCCAGTCTCAGTACAGATGCTGACTTTCATGGTCATATGCAAAGCTGGGAGGTTAAGACCTCTCAAATTATTTTGTGATTCTATGCTTTTAGCTTTTTTTCTCCCATATGCCATTATCTTGACCTTTATTTTCAGTGGAATATTACCCCAATATTGCCACCAATTTCTGTAAGTTATAAAAACATTTTTTTAAAATTTCTAATTCTTTGGTTTCTTTTTTTGGGGGATAGAGATCAATGTCCCTGTTTTATAGTTTTGTGGTAACTGCTTAACCCTCCCACTGAAACAGCCTTGAGAAACCCCATAAACAGAGCCCAGAAATAACAATGAAATAGTGAGGGAGGAGGTGGTATGAGGATTTTGCAGATTCCTATATGGACTTTTAAGATTTTGTGGGTTCTTACAAGAATTTTTCCTATTTGTAGTAAAATAATTGGAATATATTCTTTGAGTTATAAAATTACTGAACAAATAGTCTTCTTGGTTAAATAAAAAATGAATTAATCTTAGTAATCTAGAATTTTACAAAAATTACATAGAAGTCATTTGTTCATTTTGGCACACTTATTGATTTATTAAAAAATTGTAGTGTGTACATGCGTGTGTGTGTGTGTGTGTGTGTGTGTATCTTATAAAGATACCCAAAGAAGCCTCATGCAAGGAGCTCAGAATCTATTAGGAGAAATGAGATCCTTTGTGAACATGACATGAAAGCACATGGATAACAGATTATTGAAAGAAGGGTGAGGTGTTATAAGTCTGGTGTGAGGAGAGTGAGAGGCTTGTCATGTCAGTGTCAAAGGGCCTGGCACATAGTAGGTGCTCAATAGATATTCATGGAGTGAATAAGTGAATGAAAGCGAGACATGTAATCCATCACGTGTGAAGTATAATGTGACCTTTAGTGTTGTGAAAACCATGAAGCAAGAAGCTGCGTCTGTGGATGGGTTTTATGTGGTAGACAGTGAGAGGAAAGAAAAAACTTAGGGGGATTGAGAAATCATCATAAATCATAACAAAGCATTGCTGGGTCGGGGGGGTCTGAATAAATAAAAGAGTAGCTGTGTTGCTTGTTTTGTACCATAGACTGAATGTCTGTGTCCTCCAAAATTCATATTTTGAAACCTAATCCCTGATGCGATAATATTCAGAAATGGGGTATTTGGGAGGTGATTTGTTCATATAGGAGGAACCCTCATGCATGGGATTTGTGCCGTTATAAAAAAAAGACTCCAGACTTCTAGACTTCTGTATCTACTTTTTCCTCATTGAGTTGCAAACTGCAAGTCAACAAATTTGACACTTTCTGACCAAAACAAACAAACAAACAAAAACTCAAAACACTACCAAGAGCTACCTCACCACCCTGCTATGGGAAGTTAGAGCTAGAAGATGGTCGCCTATCAATCAGGAAGCAGGCTCTCATCAGACACCAAGTCAGCGAGTCTGTTGATCTTGGACTTCCCAGTATTGGAACTGTGAGAAATCTGTTTTTGCTGTTAACAAGTGACCCAAGTCTATGATATTGTGGTATGGCAGCCCAAATGGACTAAGACACTTTGTTGAACTTATTGTGGTATAGAGGAAAGATGAGTCTGCATTCAAAAAGTCTAGTTTTGAACTCTCGTTCTACTATTTATTAGCTCTCCGTGCTTTGGGTTCCTCAGTAGTAAACTGAGGATGTTACTTATCCGAAAGAACAATTATGATAATTTGATAGTATGACGCTATCATTCCTATGAGCTTTGTGATCAGCTTCAGTTCATCTGTACATGGGAATAAAAACGGTGAGTTCCTTAAAAAGATGATGTGAGACTGTATGTATAAAATGCCTAACTTCCTGCCTGCTAGGTAGTCAAGGCTTGATGAATCTAAGCTATTAGTAACAGTAGTACTACTAATCTATCTACATCTTTGGCAGCTATAATGAACTTTTATATCATTTTATACAAATCTACATTACATTATTTACACATCACATTATTGATTTGTCCTACTTGGTGTTAAAACTCCCTGTAGGATATGGACTCTTATTTCTCCATTGTGCAGATCAGGAAACCCAGCTCAAAGAGTTGACCTGAGTCACTCAAGACGATGCTTCTAGTGAGGGTGGAATCAGGCTGAGGCGGATTCTCTGGCCCGGGATCCCTCAGTCTGCCTACAATACAATGGTGGCAGTCATATCTACCATATGTTGGTTATGTCATGGAAAGAGCCAGATGGATCTAAGTTTGAATCCTCATTCTGCCTTTTATTACCCATGTATTTTTAGGGCAGTCACTTTGGTTTCTCTAAGCTTCAGTTTTTTTTTTTTTTTTTAATGTGAAAAACAGGCTTGCTATTATCTGCCGTATAAGGTTGTTGGGAATTAGAACAACCAAATGCGAAAATGTATGTCAAGCACCTATCACTTGGAAACTCATGAAATGATAGCTGATTTTTCTCTTATTTCTTAGTTGGAAAAGCCCCAACTTTAGAGATCTTCTGGTATTGCCCCCAGGGCTTCAAAGAATACCATTCCTTAATAAATGTTAGGTGGAGAAAGTTTCCATGGCTAACTAAGCTTGGGAAGGATGGGTGAAACAAAACTGAAAGAGGTTCTTTTCTACAGAACTTATTTAATAGGCTAATAGATGATGTGAATCTTCTAGATTGGGATTTGTAGTAGCTTAAGTTCTTTTGACCACTGAATTCTCTTTAGTGGACCATAGCACATGACTAATGTTCATACCTAACTCATGTTAGATAGACATGCTAATCTAATCAAGCAAATTCCTTTGCTAGAGGAGGAAACTGGAGCCAAAGTGTGAACCAGAGAAGTGGCAGAATCAGGCCCAGAACCAGGCTTGCCTGACATCCTGAGTCCTCCTGAACGGACGCCACTCGGTGTTAACATGGCTCCCTTTCTCCTGCGGCTCCTCAGAGGGTTAAAGTATGGACCATCTTTGGGTAGGACAAAGGAAGGAAGGCAGCTATGGAGGTGTCTTGTCAGAGAACATTCAAGAAATGACCAAAGAGATTCGGAGCTGGGCAACACCAAGCAAGCAGGCCAATGAATCCCAACTGTGGCATTTTTGCTTCTCGTTAAGACCCCGAGTCCACGAGAGGAAGATGCTGAATCACATACTTGCAGCCATAGTATCAGGCTAAAGAGACTAAGGAAAAGGCCGCCTGTTAATGTCACTAACAGCAGCCCAGTCACAAAGCCGTTTGCAGCCTGTCCCTATTTTACCGACATGAGCAATTACATGCCCTGTAATGGCAATGAAGCAATAAAATTTATGTCTTGTCATCTTTAACAAGATTAGACATAACCCTTCTCATAAATGTAATACCGAATGGAGATTTTTAAGAACATAAGTATAGTTAAGGATCCCTGAGTTTATCCCTCATAGTTAATTAAAATCCTCCCCAAGAATTGGCAGATGATAGATAGAAGGATGTTGAACCTTTTAATCCATGGGAGTGTGAACTAATGATTTTTTCCATACCTTGCTCAGCTTCAGCTGGGTTTGTGACTCACACTTGTACCATATAGATTTCAGAAGAGAGGCGAAGGGAGTGACCCCTATTCCCGCAGCGATGCACACGCTCACTGGATAGTGAAATACGTCCGTCAGTGCGGTTCCGAACGGCCCGTCCACCGCCAGCCTGCAATCACGAAGTGCAGCCCTGTGACATTTAGAACGCTCTGCTCTGGAAAACAAAGCCATCCTCAACCGATGCTTTTCATAGGATGTGTTCGCAACTGTGCGCAGGGGGTTGGCTCTGTGCTTGAGGATGCCATGTTAGGAGAGCCTGGACTTAGCAGGAGGAAATGGGGGCCTGTCTCCTAGGGGTGGGGGATGACCAGACAGGCCAGTCCAGGTGCCATTCACGGGAGGACAAAGCCTGGCTTCTCTGGCTCGAGCTCACACCTCTTCCACATGGCAAGCTCTTACAATTCTTAGATGCTTGTTTTGGCTCCAGGCATCATGAAGCCTGGTAGAAGAGGCTTTTTCTTTTTCTTTTTTTCTTTCCCTTTCCCTTCCTCTTCCTCTTCCTTTCTTTCCTTTCCTTTCCTTTCCTTTCCTTCCCTTCCCTTCCCTTCCCTTTCCTTCTCTTTCTTCTTTTCTGCAGCTGCCATCAGAAGAATAAAGCAGAAGCAGAAGGTGGTTTAGAAGTCTTATCTCTTAACTCTTGCTAACGTGCTTCTCCTGTTTTTACTTATTCAGTCCCACATCTTAGTATATTCATATAATTTTAGTCTAGAAGCCATTCATTTGGAATAAATATGATTTTGAGATAATTTGTCAGTTATGTGGAATTTCTAAAGCTTGTTATTTCAGATGATGTGAACTCAAAATCTGGGTTTTTGTCTGAAATGGCACTGATGTCTTTGCTTAGCAAATTTTTCTTTGTAAGGATGAAGCATATTTATTGAATAAATACAATTGTCTTTAACATGGTCCGGAATAGACCAGCCCCTGGATTCTACTCCCTTTCTCAACAACAGTTCTCCACACTGGCTTTTCTTTCATTTCCTAAAATACAGAGTAACCCCACCCCCCTTTTGCCCCAGAACCTTTGCATGGGAAAATCCAAGTAACCAGAAATACTCTGTCCCAGTTCCTCCCCACTCTCCCGACTTGGTTATTAGTTATCCTTTCATTAGGTCTTATCTGAATCATCATTTCCCTGGGAAAGCTTCATGGACCCTTTAGACTAGGCTAAATCCCCTTATATAATTTATAGCCCCATGTACCCATCCTCTGGAGTCCTCATCACATTTGTAATTTTACAGTTTTTTGGGTGTGTGTGCATGATTTGATTTGCATCTATCTTGATCACTGGACCACAAGTTCTCTGGAGGGAGGAGCCAGGTCTGTCTTTGCTCCCCTCAGCATCCCAGGGCTGTGCATGCTCTCTGGCATGGAGCTGTTCAATAACAATTCATTGAATAAATTGTAAAGGGAATATTTAAAATATTTCAGTCAGCAGAATGTATTAAATAACCTCAACTATTCCAAAAGCACACATTTACATATGAACAAAGATATGCTAATTAAAAGGCTTCTAAGTTATTCATAACCATTCCCTAAGGGGTGTCTGTTGAAGGCACCCGAGGTTGGCCCATTTGGGCTTACTATGTGTTCATGAAAGTTCAATTGGGTTTTATTTTTAAATATTCCATATTCCAGACCTCCTAATAATTCAAATTAACTCTCCTCAAGTTAATCTTAATTA
This sequence comes from Halichoerus grypus, assembly GCF_964656455.1. Taxonomy (NCBI): domain Eukaryota; kingdom Metazoa; phylum Chordata; class Mammalia; order Carnivora; family Phocidae; genus Halichoerus; species Halichoerus grypus. Next base: position 12,037,865 of record NC_135720.1, on the reverse strand, counting down.
ATAAGGCTTTATTACATATTGATATATGGAAATGGAAGAATAAAAATAAAAGGTCATTAACCAGAAAGGGTTAGTATCTCAGCCCACTGTAGATTAGTTTATAAATAATTAGATAAGGGGAATCGAGAGAGAAAAAATGAAACTGTCCAAGGATTAAAATGTCTTATTGTTAATTGTTTTTATAATTAGTTGTATTTGGGATTTATTTGACACTGATTTGAAAAGATAACAATGAAACCCAAAGAAGAATTGTGTTGTATAATCCACAGAAATACATAATAAACACATTTCCACATAATTAAAATTGAGAATCTAAGCTGGAAAAGGCAGGAGAAAATATTTAGTCCAACTTCCCTGCTAATATAGTAATCCTTCCTTCCACAACCCTGAGAGTTGATCCCATTCTGATGTTAAATTGCAGGGCACCTTGTTCCGTGTAGGGGCAGTTCAAAGCAGGAGATAGTTTTTCTCATGTCTCACTGAAATCTGTCTTCTGACAACTCACGCCGCTCGCCTTCCTGAGAAACACATACCAGGTCTCTTCCCTTTCTTGTCTCAGCCCTTTAAGTGGTTGATTGTGGCTATCATGACACCCTGATTGTTCTTTTTTGGACAAAAATGTCTCCATTTCTCAAGACCTCACAATCCTGAATTGGCTTCCTTTGCACAAATTCTTGTTTATCTAGTTCACTCAGCTACTTCCTCTTTCATTCGGACACAGAGTTTAATGATGCAGCTTTTCCAGCATCTACACCGTGTGGTTCCTTGTTGCTTTCAGTCGGGAGCACACCCACCCACCTCATCGACCTCCAACCTCGACTCTCTGAGCCCACTGCCTTTGCTTCATCTACATGTTCTCCCTGTTGATCATCACTTTCATGGACGTCTCTGCAGTACTTGACCTTTCATAGTTTGCTCATAATAATAACTAACCTTTTCTTACTATGCAATATGTGAAGGGCTTTATAAGGACATTTATTCTTAAACAAAGTCCTAGATACTATTATCATCTTTATTTTACAGATAAGGAAACCGAGACACACAGTTACATACATTCTCTAAGATCACACCCAAAACTGGGCTTTGAACCCAGGCTGTTGGATGTTGGTGTCCTTGGCTCTGGGCAGTAGGTTAAATCACTGAAAACTTTAGCATCAACTCTGAGAAATTCCTCCATTTTATCTCAGAAGGCAAAAGCTTTTATTTTTTTATTTAAAAAATTTTTTAGATTTATTTATTTATTTGAGCGGGGGAGAGGCAGAGGGAAAGGGCGGGAGAGAATCCTCAAGCAGACACTCCACGGAGTGTGGAGCCCCACACAGGGCTTGATCCCACGAACCTGAGATTATGACCTGAGCTGAAATCAAGAGTCAGATGCTTCACTGACTGAGCCACCCAGATGCTCCTTTTTCCTGGGGCTGGTTTAAATCCTTTCTGGGTTCAAAACAGTGAAAAATTATAGTGCTCTCTCCCATGTGTTTGATTCAATTCAAAATTGAAACAACTCTAAGAGATAAAAATCATCCAAGGAAGTCCAATAAAATTCTGATTCTTAATATATTGAGGAGTTGAAGAAATTGTAGGGTTTTTTTGGTTCTACTGTTAATCCGTATGCCTACACATGTACAGAAGCAGAGTCAAATGAACTTAACAAATGAAGGGAAACTGCTCTGCTTCCAACAACTCATTTTTATTCATTCGATAAATATTTATTGAGTACCAACTAAGAGTTAGGGCCTATTCTAGGCACCAAAGACAAGATAACAAAGTGAACCACATGGATAATGTCCCTTTTCTTATGGAACTTCCATTCTAGTGTGGGAAGATATATAGCAAACAGATAAACCTACAGAGATTTAGTATGTCAGGTGGGGATAAGTACTATGCAAAAGAATAAAGTAGGGCTTGGGACAAAGCGATTACTGAGAGTCAGTTGGGGGAGGTGAAGGAGCAGCCTAGCAGAAATCTGGGGAAGAATGTTCCAGGTGGAGGAACAGCAGTGGTAAAGGTGCTTGGTGTGGGAGAAAGCCAAGAAGGCTGGAAGAATGGCTGAGTTCAAGGAGGGAGCAGGAGGTGGGGCAGCGGAGCCCAGGGAGGCCTGGGGGTGGGGGAGAGGGCATATGGTGTCAGGCCATGAGCTGACAAGGCATCCCACAGATAGAAAGCATATTGACCCCTGAGAAACATGTTCCAAGTTCTCATTGGGTTATTGGCTGAAATGCTAGCTGGTTTGTGAAAGGCAAGTTTGGTTGATAGACCGGAGAACTGTATGCACTAAGAGTAGAGACCAGGCTGACAACAGGTTGGAAGTATTGATCTTGGCAATGCCAAAAGGAGGGCAGGGACGTGTGTGTGTGTATGTGTGTGTGTGTCTAATTTTATTTCTGATTTTAAGCATTTGCACCGCATTCTGAATCTTAGAATTCTATTACATTGCTTCCTTTCCATGATTAAAAAGAGAAGGTCTTAAATGGAGGAGGAATCAGGTGTTGTCATCTGACTTGGGGCTGTGGTCTGACAGGATGATGCTTACACTCGGTTTGTTATCATTACCACTCTTCAGTTCCAATGTTTGAAATGAAGGCATGTGACTCTTCCTAGCCACTGGACACAAGCAAGCCCAGAGCTATATAGTCACAGTTCAGTGTCCTATGGGAGGGGGGAAAGAGGGACACTAAGCTGATTAGATTCTGTGCCTTACACTTATTCTAGTGCCTAGTTTGCCACCTCTATATATTTGTTAAAGTAAATGAGCTAAAGCATCCATACTGGGTCTGGTATTTATTAATTTTTCCATTAAATATTTTCTCTGTGTGCAATACATGTCGGACACTGCTCCAGGCACCAGGCATAGATGGGAGGACAGGCAATGCCCCGCCCCCAGGAGGTTCCATTCCAAGCGTATCCTGACAGTGTTCACCCCCTAATTTCTTCTGTCAGTGGCCACTGCTTGCTAGTTTCTGACCCCCTCCAAGGACGGCAGGAGAAGGAATCTCTTGATGCTTCTTTTGAAAGGTCAAATTCTTTCAAAATGTTTTTCTCAACCCATTTTGTGTGTGCCCGTTTTCCTGGGGGCTTAAATATGGGTTTGGTCTGCCTGTTGGGTCATCCTGCTGGAAGAGTGGGGATCAACTTTAAGCCGTTGTCTGCCAAAGGGAGCTAAGGAGCGCTCATTGACACTGGGGCCCATGCTCGTCTGAATAGGATGTTGTCTTTGAATTGTGTCTCCCAGATTTCTAGGTTGAAGTCCGAAGCCCGGTACCTTAGAATGTGACCTTCTTTGGAAATAGGGTTGTTGCAGGTGTAATTAATCAAGTTAAGATGCAGTCCTACTGGAGACGGGCAGGCCCTGAATCCAACATGACTTGGATTTATAAGAGGCCACAGAGACACAGACACGAGAGGGGAGAATATCATGGGATGACAGAGACAGAGTGCACTGCTGCAGGTGCAAGCCAAGGAACGCCACGGATTGCTGGCAAACCCCCCAGAGCGGAGGGGGAGGCAGGGCAAGAGTCTCCCCGAAAGGTTTCAGATGGAGCTCGGCCCTGCTGTCCTTTAAATTCAGCCCCGGGGTCTCCAGAACTGGGAGAGAATACATTTCTGTTGTTGCCAGCCACCCAGTTTGTGTTCCTTTGTTACCACAACCCTAAGAAATGAATACGGATGTCATTTGTGCTTTTCCACCCTTCCCAGACCGACCCTCTGCACATGGACCTTGCAGCAAAATTATTGTCTGTGTGCAGGTTGATGCTGATTGCATTCGGCCTCTCGAAGTTCTAGAGAGAGGAGGCAGCGTTTTGTCATCTCTCTATTTCTGGCACCTAGAGGAGGTTACGAGTACTTGTTGCACGCACACAGGTGGCACCGACAGATTGAATGGCACAACTTTCTGGACCATTCGATCACTTTGTCACTCTATGAGTTTCAATCTGCAATTGTTTAGCTCTTTCTCCAGGGCACGGGGCCTGCCAGCCTCACTCTGACTGTAAAGCATCCTCCTTAGGAAGACCAAAATAACAAATATAAAGACCTCAGCCTGCAAAAGCAAAAAGCTCACAGGGCTGTCTTACTCATTGCGGGCTGCATGTAATTAGTCAAGTGTTGTTTTGGAGCTGAGAAAGCACAATGCTCCTTCTTCCTAGATCACTGCTTGCCTTTGTTGAACATTTGGTTTTTTTTTTTTTTTTTTAAAGAAATGTACTTGCTTCTACTGGAAATCCACTAAATTAGACTCCATATAGGTCCTCAAATTTAAAAAATGGATTAAAACTTGCCATCTAGAATAAAGATATTGCTGGATTTGGGAAGCCTGCTGATGCACGAAAATGACTTATTTGTTATACTTTTCTAAGTTATATGTAAAAATGAAATGGGCTCCAACCTTGGCAGGCTCCAGAGCTCCTGTGGGGCTGGTCCCTCTGCCCCGAAGGCCTTACATAAAGCTTCTGTCCAGTCTCCTGCCGCCCGGATGTGGACACTGAAGAAGTTCTCCTGAGGAGCGGAGGTGAGGGTGAAGGGGTGCCACTCCAGCCGGGATACGGAGGGGCACTGGATCAGGACGTACTGCCCCGGGGCCATTTTAAAGTTCCGCTTTTTCATGTGAAGTTCTAGAACTCCAGACGGGTGGCTCACCACCTAAATCAGAGCAAGAGAGTCGTTTGCCTTTTTTCCTCAGGTGAAGGGAGAAGACAATGACTTTTGTCCACCAGAGGATTTTACATTCTAGAACCAGCTTTTTTGAGGTGTCCTTTCCATCTGCCATTTGCTGTTACCTTCCAAGGATCTTTGCCATCCCTTTTATATCTGGCTTGGCAACTCCAGCAAGCGTGAAGCTTACCTCCTTCAGAGTGCCATCTGAAATTTGGGTAGCTGCACCACGTGGTGTCTGACACGTGACTTCATGTCCCCGATGGCCAAGCTCTCGCTAGCGCAGTTAACCAGGATCAAGAGGATAGGAGCCAACATATGAGACACTGCACTTAATGATGCTTAGGGTTATTAAAATACCCACCGAACCATCTCCATGGTTTTAAAATGTAGGTCCTGTCTGTTACCATTTTCAATGACCTGTATCTTTTCTCAATCCCTGGTTGATTGGGCCCTATTATTTTTTCATTCTAAGTGGAAAACAATCCTCAAATTCACTGTGACATGTTTCGCTTTGTTTTTTTTTTTTAGTCGGGTCTCATCCATGGTCCTGCTCAGGCTCTGAGTTTGAGGTGTATGGAAGTAGCAGGCAAAGACTCTCCTCGCTTTTTTAAGAGCCTTGCCAAGTGCTGCTTATCAGAAGGAAAGAACTGATTTCCCTTCTTCGATTTCCATCTTGTTTCCTGAAAAAAAAAAAAAATCTCTCTAGGCTCCTGTGTCTTCTTTTGTGGTAGGAGGTGAAAGGGAGCAAAAGCAAATGTCTAGATCCTGTGACAGTATTTTTCCATTTGGAAGAGGATCTCAGCGCATTTTAATCATTAGTTCTGTTTCCCATCTCCTTACTGATATTTGTTCTGATTCTGCTGTTAAACTGTCTCCCTAGTAACGGCTCTAGTGGATTTCCAGAAGTTTTACTGTCTGGCTTTTGACGTAGCCTGATATCCTTTGGTGCTTAACTTAAAAGCAGCAACATGGAAACAGCTTAAAACAGAAATATGAAGCAATTTCTATGCATCTGCTTTCATGAAGACAGTTAAGGAGAAAGGGGATTCTGTTAATATTGTATTAGCAATATAAGTTTGGTTAGCAGAGCATTTCTTCTTGGACCTTTAAAACACCGGGGGCCGGGTCTTTGGTACTTTTCAGTCTCCTAGACATGTTTTCCATCTTCCTCCAGCATTTGGTAAACTGGAGAGCTGTGAGGAGGGGTGCAAGGTTGGAAAACACTCCCTGGGGCCCTCACTCACTAGGTGGGGCTTCGCGTGGTCCCTCTCCTCTCACTCTCCCTCTCACTCTGAACCTGAGGGTGACCATTCCCTGTCCTCTGCTCAGTAGCTCCGAGTGGGAGTGTGTGTCCTTGAAAATGTCTATTATTTGGGTGTTTGCAAAATCGCCATCTTTAAGTGTTGAACGAAGTGATTATATTAGAAGTTACCATAACCAACGTAAACCAACCAAAGCTGAGTCAGTCCCCTTGCCCATCCTTCCCAACCCCCCAGTGAGAAATTGAAATACCCCAACCCCCCAGTGAAAAACTGAAATAAAGAACAAAACGGATGGTTCCTGGGCTGCACCGTAACCTTTGTCAAAATTCTGTGTACCGGTCTGGAGCCCTGATCCCCGTCTTCAGTAAAATTAGTCACACTAAAAGATACGCGGGATATAAGCAATTATTAGAACAGAAGATGGGCCTCTAAATTACAGACAGTTCTGCAATAAAAATGGCAAATTAAAAACTTGGGCTAATAAAAAATTTTCATCTCCACTCAGGCTTTTATTCACACATAAAGCTACACGCATACCTTGGTAATGACAACTTCTTGTTGAAACCGCCAGACCCTAATTATTCTTTCACACGCATATAAGACCACAGGGCCTAAAACCCATTTCCAAGCCTGTAGAGAGCAGAAGAGAGAGAGAGAGAGAGAGAGAGAGAGAGAGAGAGGAAATGAAAATAGAATCCAAATATTTTCAATTTGAACGAAATCAATACATAACATGATGGGATTCAGACATTTTCCTTTAACTTTGGGCCAGTTATCAACAATAAAGATATCTCCTTGTATTAAATACTATAACATTCAATTATTCCTTGAAGTCTACAAGCTTATTTCAGAGATTAAACTCTTCTGTATTAGTTTTTGTGCTTACTTGATCAATGATGCCTTTATGTAATTAGAAATAATTGAATTTGTAAAGAAATAGGAAAGCAGATTGATGTTTACGTTACATATGATAGGGTCATAAATGCTCCCAACTCAGCCAAAGTCAAGGGCTTACAGAGTTACATTCTTGAGCCAAAATAGGACATGGAGAATGAAATAAAAACATTGTGAACAGTAATTTTTTGGGCCACCAATGCGTCACAACTTGGGGGTCTACCTGAAGAAGCACCCACACCCGCACACCCACACCCACACACACACACATTCACACACACAGGCATATCCAATGTTATCAGGAATAAGACATAAAGGTAGTGTGTCAGAACTTTAAACGTGGGTTTACAGAATCAGAACAAAATCGTCCACAATCTTCTGGACAATTGTGACAGCGAATATTTCCATTCTTAATAAATCCCTTCCTATGTTAACCTTTCATGAGAATAATCAGTATTACTGAAGATCAGTTTGCCAGCAGGCTAGTCTTGTACCAATTGTTGTGTACAAACATACACTTAAAATGTTTGAAGACTTATACTAGGTCTGATACCAAACAACGCCACGAGGCATATGGTATTCTCTTTGTCTTACAGAAGAAGAAACTGAGGCTCAGCAAGATCAAACAGATTGTCCGGGTCACAAAGGTAATGAGGTGCACCAGAAAAACATGACCCCAGAGGGGTCTGCCCGCCTGGCCCGTGCACTTACCACCGAATTGTGCTTCTTTCTGTCCCGTGTTGACATTGCTACTGAGCCTTGTTTTACAAAACATTAGAGACTCAGTCATTCATTGAATTTTGGGATGTTAAGGGTTCTCTGAAATCTCATCTAATTCTTCATTTAAAGAAGAAAAGTCCCTGACTTTGTGGGAACTGGTAGAGTGGTGTAGGGAGACAGAACTTGATCCCGGGGGAGCTCGGACTGGAACTCAAGCCTTTCATAATTTCCCTAAATCCTCTGCTTGGGATTCTAAATGCACCTCGACCTTCCTGCTAGCACACTAGCTTAGGAGCAGGAACGATGTCTCACCCTTTTGAACTCGTGTTCACTAAAACCTTTCTGGCTGACTCACCATCTTTACTGCTCTTTACTCTTGCCCATTATCTTGTTTTGTCCATTCTGTTGATGGGTCACAAGCCCTTTGGTGTTATTTTTGCTTCTGTTATCTTTCTTGTGTATTTCTCTTTTGTTTACTGCTGGGTCTGTTTGCATGGCATCTCTGCTCACCTACATCAACACTCCTTGCTTTTTCCCTGGGAGCCTCTTGTTCGCCTGATAAAGGCTCGATTTATGCAGGCAACACAAAGCAATTTGACCCACTTATTCTTTTATGCCTCAGTGGGGTTCAGCAACGTGTTCAGCATAGCAGAGAGAACAAAGCCTTTTGTCCACCTATGCTGTGGGTGAGGCGGTATGATGAGCAGAGTAAGGGAGAAGATAGGAAGGGGTAGACATGAAGGATGGGGTTGGACCAAGGGAACGAATCCTTTGGTCTCTTATGCTTGAATGAACCACAAAGTGTTTTGAGAACTGGTTTGGATATTTACAGAAAGGATAGCAAGAATGCAATTCTTTCTATGTGAGCTTAGAGAGATATTTGCAAAAACACTCACATAGTCTCTATGTCCTTTTACAAATAATCTTCCACGCCCATTTTAGAAAGTTTTAGACGTCACCCACTTCATTTTGGTGGTGTCAAGTCAGTCATGGTCTCCGATTCTTCCATATTGATAAAAATGAAACAGATTATTTTTCCTTATATGGTTAGTCAGGAAGGAGAATGTAAGCTATGAATCCTTGGCTCTATCTCTACTCTAGTATTGAAATTGATCCAGGAGGAGAAAGCCCAGTTTGGGTATACCGTGATACTCCCGGAGCCCCTGGAAGTTAGGGAGTGAAGGACAGGAGCGGCCAGAGGTGAATATTAGGTTATCCTTCCACAACAACTGGGATAGACAAGTGTGAGTAAAGACAGAAGGAGGCCAGGCCCCAGGGCAGGAGGGGCTCCTGAACTGAGTCTCAGAAGACCTGGCTTCGGGTCTCGGGGTTACCATCCCTCCACCTATGCCTTGTGGCAAATCTTGGGCCTTTTATGTTCAAATTTTCTGTTTTGTAAAATGAGAGTGTTGGAGAAAATTATTGGTTGGCTTTCCTCCAGGCTCTTAAATGTTTTAGTTTTATTCATGGAGATAAATACAGTGTCAGGGGTATGTTCTCAAGGAGAGCAGTAGAGAGTGGACAAAGTGAGGGGTGGGAGAAGGCTGGAGCTTCAGAATGAATGTTGAAGAGAAGAGAGATGAGATTTCATGGCCACAAGAACTCTGGTTTCTTGGTGTGGCTTTCCTGGGAATGCCTTTTGTGACCACAGGGAAGAAACTAAAACAAGTTCTCCATCTATTACATAAAGGGGCAGGGCTATTTAATATCTAAATTTCTTTAATGCTAAAATACGCTATGGCTTCTTTGCTTTAGTTTTTCTTCTCAAAAAATACTCAAAAAAGTCATGGTACAGTGAATATTTTATGATGGAAATAAAGCTACATTGATTTAAAGCTGCAATAACGAAACTTGTTTCTTCCACTTTCACTCCTGGTTTTTCATTCCTACCAGAAAATAAGAACATGCTGGCTCTGATTTTATTTTATGTGTGTGTTTATAAATGGGCTCTTTTTCTAGACAATAAGATTTCCAGGGGAAGGAACCATGTCTCTGCATCCTGAGTCTAGTGCAACTCCAAGCACATAAAAAAGAAAAAGTTTGCTGTACTAACTCTACCTCAGTTAAAGCTTCCTCCTCTACCGTTGATATCATGCCCTAATAATTTAAAAAGCATTAGCCTTATTATTACTATTATTATTGTCACTTGTTGATGCTGTAGTTAAATAAAATAAGGTGCTTCTTTGGCTAAGGAAGACCAGGCTTCTTTTGAGACCAAGTTCCATGAGTATCTCTATACTCTGGAGCCTCGTATGTGTCCATGAGTTGGAGACAGAAGGGGGCTGAGGGTATAATTGGTTCCCTTGATCAGTTCAGTGTCTCCACGGTGATGTACAAAAAGCATTCTCCCTCCTAACATGGGCAGTAGTGCGCCACTGAAGGTGAATTGATAAATGTTCTATCGATGAAAGAACTGTGAAAAGGCAGTTAGGAGAGGCAAAGAGGAAGAGATGGGTAGATGTGGTGCAGTGAAGCGCAAGAGCCCTTCCTTGTCCTTGGGATACCTTCTAGATTCAGTGTCTACAAGACATCAGAGAGAAAGAATATTGTACATTCAGCCAAGCAGTAATTGCACAACCCACACATGCTTTGAATCAGGATCCATTAAAAATAATGAGAAAGAGTGACAACATGAGTTTGGGTGTGCAAGGAGGTGTAGCAGGGGAGAGTTAAGAGAGAGATGGGTAAGTTCTCCCCTTTTAATAATAATTAATGTCAGCATCTGCTGCCGAGCCAGCTATGGTCTGTATTCATGAGGTGTGGGAGAATATTGATTTTTTTTTTTTCTAATGGAGATGCTGTAGCTGAAGATTTTCGAGAGGCATTCATGTTCCTCATTAATATGCAGGCTGGGTCGTGGTTACCAATAGTTGAGTTTAAGACAGAGACAATCTATACTGACCATTAAAAGAACCATAGTCTAATGGGCACATCTATTCCGGTTCGGTTTTACACATTCCCCCTAGCAGTTTTCACTTTTAAAATCCAGTGCTTAATTTAATATATTCGAGGATTTTAGAAAAAGTCCATCCTTAGAGTCTTCATAAGATGATGACTTCATTTCCTAATCCCCCACCATTTACATACTATTATCTCATTTTTAATGACACATATTTTGGGGCCACCGTTTCCTTCTAGTTTTAATCTGCTGGCTTTATTGATTTGCTTTTATGCATCACCCAGCTGCCCGATGGTTTGCATTGTACGAAGATTCCCGAGGAGACCAGATAGGGTCATTATTTCTATTTACCTATGCCACAAACTATAATGATGACAGCATGCCCAGGAAATCTTACTTTTGAGATCTTGTGGACATTATCGTCTACTCTAATGAATTCGGTCTCCTTTTGTCTACCATCATTATTTTAGTCATGGGAGCTTAATTAGAACAGGAAGTAAATGCATCTAATACCCCAATTTTTTTGCTCCCCAAAGTTGCAGAAAGCAAGAAGGCAAGCTTAATAAGGAGGGCATGCTTCTCATTTGGTTGTTGCTTAACGTTCGTTGGAGAAGTGGTGCTATTAATTCCCAGGATGGCGAGGCAGTTCTGCAGAGGGACGGGGAGTTGAGCTTGCTGAGCTGAGGGTGGCAAGCCAGAGACACAGTTGTTAGCGCTTGCGATGGTGTGCGATCCGCCATAACAGACATCCACATTTAAATGTGAGTGCAGGAGCACATTTCAAAATGGACAGAATAATTTTGGCAGTAAACCTCTTTTAAAATGATCCATAACTAGATTTCTCCATTAGCACACTTAATAAAGAGTTGGCTTTGTCTAGTGGTGACATGGGCTGTTCTTTTTCTCAAGCATATAAAGCTCTAGTTCTTTTAACTATGGAGACAGCTATTTTTTTTAAAAGCTCTTGGGTTCACTCTTACCGAAGGCTCCTTGCCAGAAAATTGAGGCATGGGGCACGGGGCCGCCTTCTGCCATTGAGCATAGTGGTCTCTACAGAAGGTGATGTTGTGCCGCAGTTGACTCTCGGGAGTTTGGCCTCGAACGATCCGACTTGCCATTAAAACAAAACAAAACAAAACAAAACAAAACAAAACCAAACCTAAACGTTTAAAATTGATTTTGTGCAGCCTGGTGATACCACCGACATATATTCTACAGTGGGCCCTGGAGTAACACTTCAACTGTCTTGAAACTCGGGCTGTCACTCATTTCTCTCAACATCTTTAAAAATAGGAATTTAAGAAGCTTCAAGTAACTTTGAAGATCCCAGAAAAGAAGTGCCCCTCTGCGGTATCCTGTGTTAAATTGAAAGTGTCTATATTAGAGAATTCATAATGAAGGGAAATTGTTTGAACACATCCTTTTGTAGACTGTTGAATTTAATTAGGTTACATCTCGTCCTGATTGCTGATTTGGGCTAATTGGCTAACTTTGTACTATTTGGGTCTTTTGCAGATTTATTTAACTTCTACCCTTTTTGGTTTGTTTTTGAGCACCTAGAAGTTTTCAAGTGAAGGAGTCAGAAGAAGTGCCCTGAATAATGATATTTTTTTCCCCCCAGTGACCACAAGCAGGAGTAGTGTTTGACAGGGTCAAAATAGGTCAGTGGGAAGTATGTCTTCAGGACTACATGATGAATCTGAGGGCGAAAAGGAAGGCTGCCTTCGTGAATGGAGCACTGGATCAAGAGTCCTGTAATTCTGCTATATTATATCTGCCACAAATGCAGCTCTGACTGACCTTTGACAAGTTGCTCTGGTGTAAGCTCCTCAATTTCCCCATTGGTGCACCGGGCTGCCAAGCCTAAGAATTGAGGTCATGTAATCTGGGAGTTGTTCAATTCCTAGGTGTTTATGAATAAAAACCATTGACTTATTTTTGAGGAACATGGTACTCAGACTGAGAAACTTTAGCATCACACAGGCTCATGTCCTGGGTAGTCTGTGGAGTAACATGTCCCCTTTTGCATCGTCAGGCATTAGAGGAGGGAGGGGCAATGACCCTGGGGACCTCAGACCTCAGCCTGGAGAACTGACATTTTGGCCCTTGTCCCAATCTGTGTCGTGGAAGGCATCCAAAGCATCCCTTTGCGTTAGATGAGCACAACTATCTGTGACTCTCCCATGAAATGTTGATGCCCAGACATGGGAAGGGTGAATAATAAATAGGAGCCAGAGGAAAAGATTCTGTAAATTTTAACACCATCATTCTCAAGCTCTAGGTCACATTCTCTATATTATCTAAACCTCAGAACATTTCACAAATGCAGTATCTTTTTAAAAATTAAAAAAAGTTATGTCTTCATCTATGCTATCCCATAATAGAAAGATTAGTGGGCTTTAACACATTCCAATAATCCTCCTTTACTTGGCATTTTGTATAGAATTTGCAAATTACTTTTTGCTGTAAACAGTAGCTGTAGAATACTTCAAGCTGAGAGGATTAAATGAAGCCCTTATCCCAAAATAAGCCTTTCAACTAAGTTAAAATGACTAAAATATTTCATCTTATGAAATGTTATTTGGATATTAAAAAAAAAAAATCTCTAACGCAACACTGGCCCATTGAAATCCTCTTGTGTGAATGCAGGGAGGCAGGATCCGGGGACGTGTGCATGATTTTTGAGACGAGGAGCTCTAGACCCATATGGATTATGAAGAGTCTCTCAAACGTGCTACAGGGGTTAATGCCCCAGCATCAGGAGAAGAATCTGCAGAGAAAGGGAGGACTGGCAGTCTTTGGGGTGGAGTACTTTGGGACCATCCATCCTGCTCCCCGAAATATAGAGAGTCAGGGTGGGGGATCAAGCATCAGAAGAGCCAACTGCTGATCTTTTAAAGACCAGAAAGCCATTAGCCAGGCAGCAGCATAAATAGGAACATTGACTGACTAGGATTCTAAGGATGAACAGAGGAATTGGCAGTTTTTTTGGGTAAAAATGCCCCGGGGGAGCAATGCTTCCTTCTACAATGTCTGCGCATCTGACGAGCTGGTGGATGGTGGGGAGCCGTGGCAGCAGCAGAAATGACCTCCTTCAGGAAGGAGAGGGCTGAGCTGGAGGGAGGCCATTAGTGTGGGGAGGAGGAACGGAAGTGGCTTATCACGCAGAGCTGCCCTAGGGCCCTGAGTGAGCCTCTCTGTCACCCTGTCCTGTGTGCCTGGCCATGCCCCACAGTCTCTGTGGCCGAGCTCTTCCGAGTCAGGGCGGAAGCAGAGCCCCCTCCAGGCTCAGCAGCTGCAACGGAGGGAGAAAAAAGTTCAAGAGAAGGGATGTGCTGGTGCACATTCCTGCAGGTGTGGAGGAATGTTTCCCGGGAGCCAGTGAAGAGTTGTTCTGCAGGGCTTGTTATCAGAAAAGGTTGGGTTGTCTGAAGACGGGCGCCCTATGTCCGACTCTGGCATTTATTTGTCCTGGGACCTGGAGTGAATCACTTAACCCCCTGGACATGTTTCCTCCTTATGAAATAGGGCTAATGTCACCCTCTTCATTGGACAGGACTGTTGTTGGGATCAGACGGATCATGCACACGAATGTGCTCTTAACATTGTGAGATGGAAAAAAAAGGCATCGGTTTATGAAATACTTAATGTGGGACAAAGTAGTGAATAGACATCAATGGGTTAGTTGGTCCAGAGTCATTTTGAGACTATTTAAAGAACTGAAAACATTGTATTTGAGCCGCACTACTCTAGTTTCCTGATGCAGAGATTAATAGTGTCAGGCAGGTGTTGAATACCAGAATGGCATTGTATGAGATGTTCAGGCAAGAAGGAATCCTAGAAGTCAGATGGGGAAACTGAGGTCCATAGAATTTGAAGGACTTGCACACGGCCACGCTGATGACTAGTGGCAGAGCCTAGGTCTGACTGCCGTCTGGCACACAGTTCCCTCCCCCACACCGGGTTTCCCAGTGGGTGGTTTTGGTTAGGCAGAAATGACATCTGGGTGTCCGAAATATATATCCTGACTAATCCCATGTAATTTGGATTGCGAAAATATGTTCTGAATGAAACACAGATCTATTGTTTTCTAGCACTCATTAAAATTTCTGCATCTTATAAACATGTCAAGACTCCCCAACAGACTTAGCAAGAAAAATAAAGATATTACTTCACCATCTATGTTGCTTATTTTCAGTTACTAAAAAAAGGTGTTTGCCCCAGTGAATGTTCTTTTCCATACCTTCTATGTGTCCTTTAGTTCCTGCCAGTCGTGTTCCTCCATCCGAAGGGCTCTCTAAGATGATTTGAGGTTCACAGACATAAAATCTTACACTTTGAGCACACTATGGACTTACCCAGCCCCATGGGTAGCCAGACTGATAAAGAAGATGATGAACACATGATGGGTGTACCAGAACAACTCATAGGAGACCTGTCTGATGAATTCGGTGGAAGAGGTCATGATCAAGATTAAAGCCAGAGAGATGATCAGGCCAGTAACACCCGCGATTGTCGTTAGCAATTCAGTGATGGTGTTCTAAAAGAAACAAGCACCATGACATTGATATCTTAGTTCTACTTTTCCATTTTAGGGTCAATATTTGAGAGTTCAAGCAGGGGGTAATTTAGAATGTTCTCATCAGGAGCATATTAGCCTCAAAAAGGGGTCCCCATATGACTCAAGATGGCAGCTTCCTTGTCTTTGCCTTTGCCCCGTTTGATGGCAGACATTTGCTTTGCTCCAATTCCATCAAATGCCACTGATCATTTATAGGTTTTCCATCTGTATAAATCAATGTTCCTGTCAAAGTTATTACGTTGAATTGAAATGAAGACAATATATGAAAATGCATTTTAAGATAAAATCTTGCAAAATAAATCCAAGTCTCAAGTTTTGAATCTTTAAAATAAAAATGTGGATTGCCATGCCTAATTGCATTTTAACATTAATAAACACTTTTTTGGAGAGATCCCTCAGGGGCATTCCTAATAAAGCAGCTGCACATTCTGTTCCCCTGGTAGTTTATCCTTGCTCTTGCTTTTTAATTGGAAGGACCATGACTTGCATTTCTTTCATGCCACCTTGGGAGGCTTGGAATAAGGCTTTGTAAATCCTAGGTGATCAATAAAGATACAGCTCTTCTTATCTGGTAGACGCTGCCAAAAGACCAGCATTCTGACCTACGAGTGTAAGGGATGGTTAAAGAGCCTTTTAGAATATGAATCACAAAGCACTTTGTATTTACTGTGAGTTTTCCATACTCTTGCCAAGTCATTAGTATTCATACATTGTGTTACTATCGTTGAGACGACTGTGAGCTCAATAAACTCACACTGTATCTTTTGTCAGTAAAATCTCATTAATTTGGGCTGCTTTGAGATCTCAAGGTAATTTGGATAGGGACTTCTTGTTTATTTATTTTTTTCTTCATAGAGCAAATAGTTGAAATAAAATTGAAAGGGCTATGTCTAAAACATTTAAAAGATATTTTTTTGCAAGTGTACTCAGGCATTTTAGAAATCCATTTATATCATAGGATGTGCTAATTTCAAATCATCCTTCTTTGCTTATTAAAGCAAATCCCCACTTCCCTTTTCTTGCAACATATTTTTATAGACTGGTTTGAGTAGCCATGTATCTTCTAAAATAATCCCATTGCATCTCTTTAAAAATACTCTATAATGTACACTTTGTGTTATGGATACTTTCTCCAAATGTACCAATTTGTGTTATTGATCTTTCTCCAAATACCCTAAAGCAGAGGGTTTCTTGAACTTAATTAGCACTTACATAGTAGATTGCTACTAAAATTTTGAGAAAACCATATTGGGAGTAACTTAATTATCTTGTTAAATTGCTTTAAAAGTACTTATAATAAATACTATTCACTGTATGGTCTTTTCAAAATATTGAGGCTTATTCTTGGTTGTCTGTAACAGTGAGCTCTCCAGAGCCTTAGTGGGGAAAAGAGTTAACCCCAGTAGGTGTCAAGGTAAATACTGTGGCTCAAACGAGTGACCCCCAAAGGCCTTCCCACAGGCTTATGGCATCTGTTTTTGACTTACAATGTTGAAACTTGTGCTTCTGATTGTTGTCTGCTAAGAAAATGTAGCTCTACTTGATTAATGGCCTGATATTGGAAATCATCTTAGGGTAATTAGGGGCATGCCATAGAAGAATTTCCCCAAAAAGAGACTCTGAATTTTGCTTCTTCAAATAAGGCTGCATGGGCAAAAGTGTCATGAAAGAGATATTTCCATGGCTGGAGTGCATTGTCTTTGGGTTTTTCTTGAGCAATACCAATTTTTTTACCCTGGTCAACATGGTGGATGCCTATTTCAATAGGGTAGTACATGATCTAATATTTTGATCAACCAGGACAAAAAGGGTAGGAGGTGGATGATGGGAGAGGAATATCTTAATCTCTGCAGGTGGATTTCTGGAGCTACATTTTTGGTTTTCTTTTTGTTTCCCACATGTGCTGCCATTCTGTGCACACAGATAATTAGCATTAATGATGTCACTAGCCATGCAGGTCTGATTATGAAATTAGCTACTCTGCCCAGTATCTGATTTGGCAAATCAACCAGGCACATTGTGTGCCAAAATACGACATAGGAGAAGAGATCCAAAAACAATTTGCAAGTTGAAGATGAAGACATCCAATTTATAATCCCTGGATTTAGATGGCACTTCACATTCTTTATGATTCCAACACCAACAAAAAAATATCTAATCATGAGTTGCTTTAAAATTTAAAGTATCAGGGTTTTAACAGGTTACTGCATTTCCTGTTTAGGTGTATTTGTTATGTTTTGCTATAAACTAAGCGGCATCAGTTTTTCTTCTTGCTCATAACCTCTTAGCAACATTTATGAAAAAATAGCTTTTTTTAAAAAAATGGTGAAACCGATGTTAACAATTGGCAGAAACTTCTCTCCAGCTCTTTTATTAATAGCTTTTGAAACACAGTGTTCCTGATAAAGTGATCGGAAAAGGAAGGACTTTTCAGATGAGAAACCAGGTAGCATGCAAGGACTCACTGTGTGGAAGGTTCGGATGGGGTTGAGGTAGCTCTCATTGGGGGCGTTGCCAAGTTTGGAAAGCACAGCCAGAAGTCCCTCTGCGTGGGCCGACTGGCTCCAGTGGAAGCGCTGTAGGTTGCACAAATGGGCGACGATGTGGATGGCTGCGGTCGAGGAGCTGACATCAGACATGTGCCATATGGATTTCTTCCTTTATGGCTACTCAGAAACACAATGCCTCTATGGTCAAGTTTCTCTGTTCTGGTTTTTTAATCTCCAAAGAGTGACTTATTTGTACATCTTTCACACTGTGCTGAATGGAGTGGATTGACTAGTTCTAAAGGTATGCTGGGATTCGCCACATCTATTTTAATTATTTGAAGAAATAAAGTAAATCTCAATTCCCCTTAATTTAATTATAAACACATGCTCACTCTGCAAGTGGAATAGGTATCAGGACGTCACAACATAATTATATACATGTTCCATTATATATATATAACTCCATATTTTATATAGAACACATTCTGTTTTATATATATGTATATAGATTCCATATTTTATATCTTATATAATATGTTTTCCAAGCAATCACAGAGCATTATTCTAGAGTATTGTACATCATATACATGGACATCTGTGCATATGACACATATGATAGATACCAGGGAAGAGTTTTTGTTCTCTTTCAGACATTATACTTTCTATTCTTCCTTTATATATTTCACTGTATATGTATATTCGCTCCTACACATATACACAATATCTTTGCATGTGTTATTCCTTGAGGATAGAAATAAGTTAGTATTTATAGAATTAATCCTCTCCGTATATTCTGAAGAAGAAAACTCAGCTTTCTAATTCTGAGAATTGGTGATGTCTAAATTCTAAATGAAGAGAACAAGCTCAGGAACACAGCATAACTTAGCCTGAGGAGCCTGTGCCCAATGCCACGCTTTTCTGTCTTGTAAAATCTGTGGGGAAGCTAGCAGTCACAACATCCAGACAAGGACCTCCTCCTGATGCTTTTCCTGCAAATGAAAGCCCTATTGGGTGACCCGTTGATACCAGCCATCGGGATCAGATTCAAGTGTGAAATGAGAATTCATTACCCAGGGTGTAGATAACTTCCCATTTGATACCTTTTTTCCCCCTCCACCATGGAAAGAAGCAGTGACTACTACTATTATGCAGTCTCTACACATTGTAGGCAAATTCTGGAATCCTCCATGGCTGTACATTGTGCGTTGAGGTGCTGGGAGTTGAAAGAAAAAGGAACAGCGAAACTTCTGAGAATATTGGTGGCATTTTGGTCCCTGTGGTCCTAATAGCAGACTTATTTAGAAATACCATCTGCTATTTAGCTTTACTCTCTGTCCCCTGAGTTTCTTTGATCAGAGCCATTCCCTTTTGTGCCCTGCAAAGTTGTTTTCATGCTTTAAGACCCAACTCAAAAGTTGTTTTCTATCAAAGTTGTTTTCAATTCCATAGGCACCAATGACACCAATGATACAGCAATGATTTAATTATAACATTTCCCAGACGTTACTGTTATGAGTATTTATTTACATCTATGTTGCCCAGTGGACTCTCATGCCTCAAATTTATTCATCTTGTAACCTCAACACTTGGCACATTGCTTACTACCAGTATATACTTAATAAGAATTTGCTGAGAGACAATGAGCTTACAGAAAGAGAAAGGGTCAGGAGGTTGTCTGCAGATGCAACATTGTTGGAGTGGTGTTTTCCCTGTTAATAGATTTTTTTTTTTTGCACATTTTCTTGCACCCTTTAAGTTAGAAATCAATTCGAATATGCTTTTGGTTGAAGCTCACCTAAAAAGGCAAAGCATGATGCTATTTCTGGGTCCATGATGTGGACTGTCTCCTTATGGATATGGCGTGGGTAGCACCAAAAAGGCATTGTATTTCTTCCTTATGTTCCATTTGTCAATAAATGTGGCCGTGTCTAGGAAGGGGCTGCTTTGTTTAGTCTCAGCATCCATAAAGCTAGAAAAGTTTGTCTAGTAGCCATTTCTCCCAATATGCAATATATAAAATGGAAACTATTTGCTAAATTGAACATAAAGAGTTCAGCAGTATTCTTAATTGCTGTTTTCTGATAATTATATTAAAGTTTTTTTTTAAAAGGTCGTATTTCTCATAGCTAACAGATATTGAATACTTACTATACTCCAAACAATGTTATAAATGCTTTGGGCATATTATCTCACCTAATCCTCAGTAAGACTTGTTAGTCTTATTGCCATTTGACAGACCAGTATTCAAAAAGTTATGGTGCTTGTAGTCCATTAATGGCAAAAGTGGGATAAACCCTGTTTGCCTGAGTCCAGAGCCCCATTTTTGACCTTTAAGTTATATTGCTTCTTTTCACTGATTAATAATTGTTATACTTTACTGAAAACTAATTTCTCCTGTGGGCTTAGCTAAAACTCTTTGAATGGTTCACTTGAGTCTTTAGAATCAAATAGCTCCTAAGACGAATTGCAGCCTTTGGAATCCTCGTTGCAGGTGGGTGGAAACTCACCTTTTACTCTCTGCCCCTTTACCCTTACCCCTCTGCCTCTGGCTGTCCCCAGTTCTCCTCCATGGACTAAAGCTCACCAGACAGAGCAGAGCTGTTCCCATTTTACAGATGTAGATACTGAGCTTCAAGCCAAATTAAGTGACATCATTTCCAATCCCATAATGCACCGGTGTCGGCCAGAAAGGAAGTACAGGATAGATTCTGTGTCTTATATTCTGCATTTCATAGCATTCTCCTCCTGTGTAAGGAGTTGTTGATCACAATCTATTTTCTATTAGATTGATTTCCACATGAGAATTTGACACTGTTAAACTAGATTTAAGTACATTTATTGAATGAGCAAGGATATTGAACTATTTATTTATTCTTATTGCCAGGTCTCCCGTAACAGAGCTGAAGAAACTAATGAAGTGGTATAAGAAAACCCAAGATGCTTTTTAAGAGGTAGCTCCTGAGGGAATATGTTGAAAACTACTCTTCTCAGCTTTTTCTCTTTTCATGTACTTTAAAATTCATGCCTGATATGCTCCTTTGCTCCAACGGCCTCCATTTTGTTTTCTTTTTTATAGGTAATAAGATAACAAGTAGACTATCTAATTTTGTTTATATCAGGAATTCTCAGAAGGAAAACTACTTGTGCCCATTTGGTTTGTCTAAACGTTTTATTTCCTCCGAGGGCTGACCCTAATTTTGTTGTGATCTTGGCTTCGAACTAAAGGTATCCCACCCACCAACTCCATGGCTGCTGGGACTTGGTAGATTCCCAGGGAGAAACAGATTTTCTGTTTTTTTCAGACATTATATGTTCTATTCTTCCCTTTACAGACTTCAGTTATTTTATTTTATTATTTTTAAAGATTATTTATTTATTTGAGAGAGAGATTGGGAGAGAGAGAGAGAGAGGCAAACGGAGAGAGAATCTCAAGTTGACTCCACCCAAACGCCAGGCTAAAAGTTGCTATAACTGGGTCTTTCCACAATCCTATTTTCTCACCAAAGTACTTCTACAGTTAAAAGAGAGCAGCAGTCTTGGACAAACCACAAATGCACATTTAATTGGTGTGTGAACTTCAGAGTTCAAATAAGGAGCTTTTATTGAACAGTGAACAAAAAAATCATAAAGGCTACAGTTAGAGCCAGTTGCCCTGAGAAAGTTTCTTTTCCTTCTTTCTTTCCTTCTTTTTATTTTTCAGGAGATCAAAGAAAGCATAATTGAGGGAGAATCTTGGAAGGGCGGTCAGTTCTTGCTATCTTTCTGCCTGCCTGTCAGTGATAACAGTCATTTTGGAGTTAGTCACCTCCTAATTAAGCAGCCTTCAGAAATAAGGACCCAGGGACAAATCCTGGCATCTACAGCCAGAGCCCGGCCCTCAAACTTTTAAGTGTGCGGTCTGATTTCCGCAGGAATGCACAGTGACTATGGCGCCCTGTGCACGCCACTCATTTATAAATCACATTCAATTATGCTAGACAGGCTGGGGCAGACAGCCTCCTTGGAGGTCCCGATGCCTTTGGCAGCACTGGGTTAGCAGCAATCCTTTAGGGACCTGGTCCTGAAGAATTTGGGCCTCTGGGGCGGTTCTCTCTCCGGGGGTCTCCAAGTCTTTCTATTGAGTACCCTTCTTCTGAGCTCGCTCCTCTCAACCTGTCTCTTATGCTTATTGAGCTTTGTAAGCTAATTTTAGCAGCTCATCAGTAGCTGCGCGTGGGTAATTGTTACCCCCCTGGAGCCAAGCAGATGTAAGCCGCCTGGGTCACTATTCACAGCCCCCTTTGAAGGAAGCTCCGGCTCACGGTACTACTATTCAGTTGGAGGGATTTTAAGGTGCACTGTGGACCACAGAGTCCAAAAAGATCCACATTCATAAGAATGAAGGGGCTGTGAAACTGGGATTTTTATACCACTGGGGTTATAGGTCCCTGAAAATGATTTATTAGTGGTTGAAGAATGCTCCAGCAGCTCTTATCATAGGCAGGCAAGCGGGAAGGCAGGAAGCCAGAAGAAGAGTTTCTGTCACTGCATTTTCGGTGATGCCCTTGATTATAGATACCATTGTTTGTCTCGCCCCTCCTCCCCAGCCTACTTCCACCAGGCTCTAATTACATCCTTTAATGATTTGACCAATTAAAGCCTGCAGTTCAACTTAGAGAGGAACCGATGAGAAATTAGGGGCTGGCACGCAAACTTCGATGTGGATGCACTTCTTCCAAGGTTACACACTTCTATTAAGCCAGTCGGCTATTTGAAAAGCAGCATAATGGGCGATGCTAATAAAATAAGCACGGGGACATTTTCAGCGGCTCCCAAGTGAATATACCAGAAGGACAAAATGTGAAAAGCAAAGGGATATCTATGAAACCAGGGCTTAGCATTTTTTTTCTTCTAAAAGCGCAGTTGCCAGCCGCATTTCTTAGTTAGTGTGAAATGTAATAATTGCTATGTCAGGGTTTGGGAGAAGCAGAGAGCTCTCTCCCCCACCCTCCTGCCTCTGCCGGGAATGGAAACAGCCCCGCGCTGCTGGTTGCCATGGTGGTGGGGGATGAGTGCTTTGCTCTCAGAAGCAGCCTGACCCCGCGAGGGGGAGCCCGGGGATGTTTGGGAGCCCCGCAAAGCAGTGGGGGTTCAAGCAGAAGAGGCCCCCGAGGGGGTATTTGATTCTCTCCAGGGAGGGAAGGAGGGAAAAAGAGCATCCTGCTTCCTCCTGTTGCAGCAGAATGTGAATTTATCTTGGACGACTGGCATCATTTTGAAACTCTTCCCTGCCCACACCCTGTGTTTCCTCCCTCCTCCCCTCCCCCGCGCCCCCCCCCCCCCCGACCCAGCTGCTGCTGGGTCCCTGAACAACTCTGCGCTGTCTTGTACCTTTCCCACAAATTCTCCCAATCCCTTTTGCTGGCTGGCTGACTCCTGCTCATCCTCAGGTTTGACCAAATTTGTTGAGGACCTATTATGTGCCAGGGGCTGGGAAAGCCAAGCCAGATAAGGCACAGCTCAGCCCCTTAGGCGATTGGAGTCTGTAGAAATTTTACTCTGTAGTAGGAGGTGTGACTGAGGCCGAGGCCAGCAGGAGAGGTGGGCTGACAGCTTAGACCCAGAGGGTCAGGGGAAGTAGGCCAGGCAAGGAGCCCCGGATATGGCAACTTCTTATCCACTGAGGAAGGAGAGGAAGAGCATGTAACACAAAGGGGATAACAGGAGCAAAGGTACAGACGACTCAGGGACCCCGTGGCTGGGCATTGCCAGGGGGGGAGAAGGAAGGGGGTATGGAGAGAAATGAGAGTGGAGGAGGGGGCAGGGCTCACTGAACGGAGCCCACCGGCCATGCTAAACTTGGAGGTGATTCTCTTTGCAATAGTGGCAAGTGGATGACCCCGTAGTCCGTGGAATCCAAGAGACATCCTGACAACTAGTCTGTACATCTAGAGATGAATAGATTGTATTCTTGTTCTTTTAATTTCATAGAAGAAAAAGCATAAAAAAACTTATCTGAGATCACAGGACCAGTCAGTAACAGGGGAATAAAATAATTTGGTTGCCTGGTTCTAGTCAATTGCTGTCCCTGCTAAATTATTACTGCCTGTACTACTTTCAGGTTATAGCTTCTCTTAGGGTATCTCGCACATGGGGGACATTCAATACACGTCACTGATGCATTTATCCTATTGATCTAGGATTACACAGAAAGAAATATACATACCCAAAGTTTAAGGATGAAGTAATTGCATAACATATTTTCCTTTATTTTTTTGCTTCCTTTTCTGATGTGTTTTGATGCTGTGGGGTTTTTTTTTGGGTTCCTTCTCTCTTTCTCTTAGAGTTTAGTTCTGTCTTAAACCTATTGCATAGTGATAATATCTTTCCTGCCTTTTTACTATATTTTATCTCCTCTTTTAATGCAGGAATTAAAGATTCTTAGGATTTTAAAGGAAACCCAGAGAATCCTTGAATTCCTTCTCTGAAGAGCCTTCCAAGGAGCAGTCTGAACTCCACTCTGACACCACCCACGACAGGGTACTCCGTATTCTCAGGGATCCTCATTCCAATTTTAGATAATTTTGAAGGTCTGGAAGACTCCCATATCTGAGCTGAAATCTGCTTCCCTGAGTCTTCATTCCTTCATGCGTTCAACTCATACATCAAAGGTTTTTGGCCCCTCTGTGGACGACAGCCCTAAGTAGGCCTTGGACATAAAGATGCATTAGCTTGTTCTTTGCCCTCCATACCTTGGCTGGTTTTCTCTAGGACATGATGTCTTTTTACCCTTATTTCTTAACAAACTACAAAGACCTTTTGCAAACATTTCCTGGGTTGGTTTAATCTGGCAATGAGGACAATCGATGGGGAAATCTCCCCACTTGTCTCACCACACACCCGAAGTTGTGTTAATTGGCACTCAGGCACTGTCTATCATGTCTTGTTGCTTAATTAAACCCACATTTGTTTTGAGTGTTCTTTTTACTCTGCTATTTTTTATGCATGAAAGGATAAAAACAAATGAGGAAAACATTTTATAGTTAAATTAGTTTGAGGGAAACAGTCCTGAACCATAACTCTTTATTGTGCAGATAGCCTTTCATTTCAGTGTATTTGTTGTCCAACAAAACCACAAACGAGTTGGTTATTGCTCAGCTTCTTTTCTTCCTCATCAGAGTTTAGCCTTGGCCCTGGATGCTACTTTTTATTGTATTTCTCTTGAATTCTCTTGTCTTCTTATTCAAAAAATAACAATAACACTTTATATGCTCTAAAGCTTCATATCTTTTCAAGGTCCTTTTATATCCACTAGCTCAATACTATTCGGAACCCTGTTCACCTGATCTTCCTTTTCTTTTTTCTTTTACTGCCTATGATACAATTTTCCCATGACTGTGAATGAGATTTTGAGTATAGGTGAGTTTTATTTCCAATGTGAATCATATCGAATAGCATGGTATTCATTTTGCAAGTAGGTATTTATTGTTGTCTTCTCAACAAGCTTAATTATTCACAAATGACAATGGAGTTTCATAAACTTTTCCCTGACAAATTGAAGGCTTTGTAGGGAAGACTGCATGAGTCTACGTTAGAAATTTAAAAATCCATTTATAGAAGGTTTCTGGGGTCTAATGGAAGGCAAAGATCTATTTAAGGTGAGCCCTTGGTGGAGGGGGGAACTAAAACAAAATTATCAAGTTAAACATTAGGTTTTATAAAATGCACTGGGTGATGAATAAGAAGCACTTACTTGCATTAACGGCTATCCCATAGGCGACCAGTTTGTGGAATTTGAGGTTTTTGTCTAATTGCCTCCTCCATGGTCCTCTGCAGCACTGGAGTAACAGAAAATAAAAGCCTTGTTTGAGGAAAAATCGTAGCAATGACAGCATCCTCAGAGCTAAGAGAGCAGGACTCAGGTTCTGCCTCTATCTACACTCCTGAAGATGGGATGATGGGGCACAGAAGTTAGTGGTCATTAATTAGTCCAAGCAGGCAAAATCAAACGGTTATTACTGGCTTTGCTGACATTTCAGCTCAATAAAAGTGAATGAGGTAGTATAGTTCCCTGACTATTAAGTCCAAATTCTAGAATAAACTTGCTAATCTCCATGCCTCAACTAGTTTAGGAAATGAAGATGGAAACCGTCATCCTCATGGATGTGGTTTAAGTAGTCTCTAAAGCATTCCTTATTACACAAAGAAAGGCACTATATTCATCTGCCTCTAAATATTCATAAAATTATGATGATGATTATATAATAAATTATTTCATCTAGCTAGGGTTATTGACATTCTCATTTTTCTGTATGGCGCATTACTCAGTTCAACAGGAAACACAGTACCCAACACAGTGAGGTCAATATAATTAGGAAATGTCCCGTTACATCTGGTAGGGGTTAAAGTCTACATAATGAAATCTGTGCACTGTGGTTGTGCATTCCTGGGCTGAGAGCTCAGAAAGATGTGTCCTTAGTGGCATTTGGCTCAACTGCTTATTTGTCTCCTTTCAATTAGAAGTGGTAACAGTTCAAACTGCTATAATACTTCCATCTTTGTGAGTCAGGTCAATTCTATTAGCCATCTTTATCCAGCGGAGCAAACATATAAGGGAAAGGCTGAGCAATAGCTCCAATGTCATGTAGGGAGTGAACGGCAAGAACAAAAGTCACACCGGATGTACCAATTTCTGATTTTTAGTTTTAGCCACTGTGTTCTCTCTTACAAAGAAACAAACTTCAATTCAAACAGGATTATTAGGAATTTCACAGTAAAGTACATCTTTGTCTTCCATGGCACTTATATTAGGACATTATAACAATGGAAATTATTTCAAATATTTTAGTACTTACGGTACTTGTCCCTCTCATGAATGAAATAAGGTTTCGACTGATAGGTAATAGAATTAGCATGCAGTTAAAATTCAGGCAGACTGCAGATGCTCTCGCCCAAGCCAGCGTTGACTGTCCATATATAAAGACATAGGAGAGAGATGCAGTGAGAGTAAGGAAACTGGGGAAAATAGAATGTTTTCCAAAATGATAATGTGTAGTCACCAACTCTACTTACACCCAGAATAACTCGCGTGTAAAGGAAAGACTCTTCTTCTTCATACCAACAGAATGTGTCGATAAACAGATATAAATTCACTCCCAGCCATGAGAGCTAGTGTTGAATGAAAAGAGACCAATCAATACTATCTTCAATCTTTTATTCTGTTCAAAACCACTTGGGGTTCTTCTTTTAAAGTGAAATGAAGAGCTTCTCAATATTAATCAGACTTACTCTATACTTATTTCTCATAGATTAGTTTTTAACAGTGATTACAATGTTAATAAATTGTTAACTTTATAAAAAAGATTTTAAACACATATGGGTATACTTTAAGGAATTTAATGAAAAGTATAAAAACCTTCCTAATCAACATCGCTCTAGTGTTTTAAATCAATGATGGCAAAAGGAGAAATCTTTAAAAACAACTCAGAAAGTACTCTAGAAAATTTCCAATTTCATAGTCTAATTCAAAGACTTCATTTGATTTAGAGAAACATTCATACATTATGCAAGAACAAACTACTTGACTTTAAAAATAATTAAAAATGAACTCAATCGAAAAACAACTTTACATGATTCTGTAAGGGTAAATTAAATGTATCTGCTGAATGTTTTCTAACAAGTTTTAGTCTTTTACCAAAGTAATACTTCAAGCTATTTAGCGTTCCTATACAAATTATCTTAAAAATTAAAGACTGTTTAATATATATATTTAAACTTGAATAACAAAAATGATACTTACTACTAATATGATGGAGAGACTCTCATTCAAAATCCAGCACCCCATTGTGACAGATTTGCTCTTTTGCTGTCAGCAAATTATTGCCTTCATTCACCTGAGCCTGGATGCTATATCCTTAGTAAGGGCTTCCCTGCTAAATTATTTTGTCTTTTTGTCTTAGGAAGCACCTACTGGGAGCAGCTCTCGAGGAATTTCTAATTAAGGACTTCTTGCCAAAGGCATATCACCAGGCTGACATGCCTCATGACCTGGGTGAATACAAGGCAAGTCTCTGTCTAATGATTCTCTTCTTCAAAGATTTCTTAAGAAAAGAAAGCTCGTTTTATTAAATTATCCTCATGTACTTTATACCCCATTCATTTTCTACATGATTGCAGTCAAGATGATAATAAGTCTTTATGTAAATTTGAGAAATAACCTCATTGCCGAAGGTCGGGTATAGCAAAACACTTCACTTGAACTTTTCCTACTTTATTTTCTCTACTTCTTTACTCCCCCCACCCCTTTAAAAAAATTCCTTTATGGAAGATATAGAATGGTGGTAAATAAACATGAATTAAGCAGTTTTTCAGAAGATGGTGAAGAAAAATGAAAAAGATCTTTGAGTATGACTCTAAAGAAAAAAATAGATGATATTTGTGGGATTGATAGAATAAATGCTATTTCCCCCCCAATCCCACTTGGTGCATTCATGAAGTAGATGAGACTATCCTTTTATACTTAGTGATTCCAGGAGGGGCTGTGCATGAGCCTGGCCATTCTATGGTTTTGTGTTCCATACAAGAACTATGACTTCTTTGGTAGACAAAGTTGTTCCAATGGAAGCAATTTACTGGTTAGTCCTGGCCCAAGTATTTCATTTAACAATTTCAGATAATTAAGATGAAAATAGGAGGAGATTTGAATCATTTAAACATTTGCCCAAGCTTCTGTTTCTTTATGTGATGAATCTAGTTGTCCTACAAGAATTAAAAAAAATTTAAACCTGGTAGGAACATTAATTTGATATTCATTGACCTAAATAATAATAATAATAGTAATAATAATCCTAGATTTTAAATAAATAATCCAGGCACTAGGTTAAGAAATTTTTGAGTATTGTCCAATTAAGTCATACATTAACTCTATGAGGTAAGTATTAAAAGCTCCATTACACACATGTAGAAAGAGGCCCAGTGAAGTAACTTACAGTAGAAGCAGTTGGGACTTGAATTTGGTTCTCTCTGAATTGAGCATCTTTATTGTTAACCACTACCTTACACTGTGTTTTTTTTATTAAATACTAATATATGAATTTGTGCATCAAACATACTTAAGTACAGATATTAATCTCATTCCTATAAATTGGACACATTTAAGCAATAGGAATCCCTTTAATTTAATTAATTAGAAATAAATAAGTTATTATATGTGGTTAAGTATGATGTCTATTTTAACATAATGATAATGAATTATAGAAAAATGAAAATGACCCATATGATCCAGTAATTCTACTGCTGCATATATTTACCCAAAGAAAATAAGAACACTAATTTGAAAGGATAGATGTACCCCTATGTTTACTGCAACATTATTTACAATAGGCAAGATATAGAAACAATGTAAGTGTCCATCTATGAAGAATGGATAAAGAAGATGTGGTACACACCCCCCAACACACATACTCACACACAATGGAATATTAGTCAGTCATAAAAAAGAATGAGATCTTGCCATGTGTGACAAATGGATGGACCTAGAGAGTATTATGCTAAGTGAAATAAGCCAGACAAAGAAAGACAAATACCATATAATTTCATGTGCATGTGGAATCTAAAAAACAAAGCAAACAAACAGAAACAGACTCATAAATACACAGAACAAACAGGTGGTTGCCGGGTAGGGGGCTGGATAGGGGATGGATGAAATAGATAAAGGAGATTAAGAGATACAAACTTCCAGTTATAGAATAAAGAAATCATGGGGGTGAAAAGTAAGGCATAGGGAATATAGTCAATAATACTGTAGTAACTTTGTATGGTGACAGAGAGTAACTACACTTACCATGGTGAGCTTTGTGTAATGTATGTGATTGTCAAATCACAAAGTTGTGCACCTGAAACAAATGTAACATTTTCTACCAACTGTCCTTCAATAATAAAGATTAAAAAAATTAGGTTATCTTATTGTATGAACCATGTTTTTTATCTTCTCTGTAAAAAGATGCCTTTGGAATCTTGGGTTCTTCAGACACAGGAGAGGAATTGCCCCTCTCGGGTTGGCTAATTCTTAGTGAGAGCAAACAACTTAAACAGGGACACATCTTTGATATGCAAACAACCCATCTAGAGCCCATGCCCCCCTAGCTACCTCCTTTATCAAGCTCTCTCTCACTTACCAACCCGATATTGTCTCTGCCCTAAGTCACCCCAGGACCAGGGACTGGACAACTAGGGACCAACCCTTCAGTCCAAAGCCTATTGAAATTCTTCAAACTATCCAATCCCAAGCTTGTTCAGCTTGCTCACCCTGCATTGCCCATGTCTTCCCAAAAAAACAGCACAATAGAGACTCTGGCCCATGCTCTCCCTCTTGCTCCTCCTCCTCCTCACTGATCCTACCGCTTGCCCTCGTGGCCCTGCATGGTGTGACGCACCCCCTTGTCTTGGGAACTAGAAGTGATAAACTCTTCTTTCAAGGCAGATGTCTGTATGTCTGCCAGCTTACCATACTCGATTGAAACAAACCCCAGGTACATTTTAAAACACCTGTATTTCTAAGCATCTTGAACTTCGGAGTCACAGATTAAGCATTTTGATGAATGGATGAGTTTTCTACATGTCATCTGCCTCTGACTGTTGTTACCTCTTTTGAGTCTGTTTCTCCATTTGTCTGCTAGGGCTAATTATAATATATACCTCATAGAGCCTATCTTGTTGCTTCTTCACCTCCAGGTCCCCTAACTGACACTTGGACACCCACACTCATAAACACATTCACACACATTCACACTTACAGAAGATGATGCCTGTCTGGGTGCGATAAGTCTTAGATTTATCAGTAGAAATCTAGCAAATTTGCTTCTCTTTAGAAAAAGATACCATTCTTGAAGATTTTTCCCCTCCAGAAATATATAAAAGTACAGGTATTTTGGCAGCATTAACCTGAGGTTAGAGTGCATTTAGTGAAATATTTTCAGTAGCCTGTTTAATAGTGAACAATATAAAGTTGTAAAGTCTTCATGTTCATTTCTTTAAGCCAATAATCTTCCATGATGAAATGATTTGTTATTTCTGAAGTGTTTAGGATTTACATATCTTAGAGGCCTTATTCAGTTGGGTTATAAAAATTAATTCAGAGAGAATACATCTAGAATTTTATACTATCTTGTCTATTTTAGATTCAATAAGTGTAAGGAAGGCTGGAACTTTCCAGCCTTCTGTACTCTTCATACAGTGTTACAAATGAGACGCATATATTGCGGAATAATAATGTGTAGTCACATTTTTTTTGTTAATTGCTTAGAATGTTGCTAGTGCTACTGTAAAAATAAAATGTAAAGGTTTAGGTTTAAAAATGCATCTTTCCATGCTCCATTCTTATTTGTAAAATGCCATGTGTTTTATTCCTCATTTGAATATGTAAAGACACGTTGTGTTAAAGTGTAGCTATTATTCATTTATAGCACACAAAAATGGCTCACGGTTGTATTATAAGAGTATAACTCATGACTTTACTTCAGCATTTTTCTTCAGACATTTTATTTTTGTAGAACTTGCAATGATATTTAGTTTACTCATATAAAAAATATGTGAACTTCAAATTATATTCAAATCCATTCAGAGCTCAACACTTTTGTGCAACTGATGTACATATCTTTTCATCTCAACTTTTCTATTTTCACATTTAAGAATAATCTCATGATACCACTGGTTGGTTTACAATATTGGAATCAGATTTCATAAGACTGAAGATATCTTATACCACACACCTAAGTCCAATTTCATTCAGCCTCTGGGCTCCTTCCCGGAAGCTCTCATTTTGGATAAATAAGATATTGTGGTTGCTCTCATTATTTTTAACTTACCTGGGGAAAGTTTGAGGATGCTGATCATGCCCCAAAGGTCTGCCTCAGTTTTTACTTCAATGAAGGAATCCGTACAAATTACAATTTAAGTCAAGATTATCTGAATCACTTCCCCAGAATCAGGGCCAAGTTAATAGGGTTGCATATAAAGAGAGTGGAAATTATACAAAATCTACTAAAATGATATAAATGCTCAGAATTAGTCTCACCTAGTTGTTTTCATTGTTAATAAGTAGTGCCCATTTCATTTCTCAGAATTTTCTCAGAACAAACAAAGTAAAGTTTGCATTGTTCATTTCCAAGGCAGATATAGTCTTTCTAATTAAATGAGTACACTCATTGGTTCTTCCAGTTCACCACAAAAGATGATGTGGTTTTTTCCCTTGTAAAGATCACCAATAACAAACTATTTTAATGGAAAAAGTAGGAGGGGAACAGAACAAATATGTTTACAAAGGCAGGTTAATTGCTTGTATGTATGAACACAAATTCTACACTGCTCCCACACTATGTTCCAGGACTGGATTTGCTCTATTATATTTTTAGTCCTTTTTAGTTTCTTAGTTAAACAGTTGACCCAAGAAAAAACCACTTTGATCCTCCAGGGCAAGACTGATCATCTGGTGACTTTTGCTGCTGCATCCCTGTAGATCTAAGCTCCCTGTAGATAGAGCAGAGCACTTACAGTATAAAAATAGCATTGCCAAATTTTCCTCTTCTAAGTGCTCAACATGTTTTTTGCCTTTTCCTCCAAGCAAAGTAAACATGTAAGTATTAAAGTGAAAAAGATGAACAAAATAAAGAATAAAATACAAACACCTATCATCTCACATCCTTACATGGTTGTTTTGAGGACCAGTTGTTGTGATAACTATGTAATTATATGAGACAAATTCCATGTGAGATAAATTCCATTTTTTAAAGGAAAAGCAGAATCAAAGAAAAATGAAGTTAATACATTAAAATATATCCAATTTTAAAATAAAGTTTAATTAAGAGTATCAACAATACCCCATCTTTTACTGTGGTATGTATATCATATTTTTATCTCAGAAAACACCGGTGCTCCCTTAACATCATTTTAAAATGCTTTGTATCACAAATTTAGTTAACCTTATCCAGTTCAGGCTTTTTTCCCTACCGATGGTGTAATTCTTTCATTTATGCAACTTTCGTAATTTCAAATGAATAGTTACTGAGACCACTGCACGTATCACATGATGCTGGACACAGTGGGCAGAAGAGGTCTGGATTCCATTATTCAGCAGCTTCCACTGTAGTGGGGACGCAGCAGGTGCACATGCAACATCTGGAGAGCCACTGAAGGTGAGTGCATCCGGGAGTGGGAGAGACGGCACGCCTGGGCACCACCAAAGCACAAAGAGATCTAGGTGAGGATTTATCCTGGAGAGAATGCTCTCTAGAGGTGGATCAAGGTCAAAAGTATATGGTGTGAAGAAGAGAAGGAAGAAGATCAGTTTAAGTTTCTGTGTCTCACCAAAGGTCAGTTTAATAAGCTCCCCAAACCTCAAACAGCAAACAGAAAGGACTCCTGCCCCCAATCCTATTCCCGTGGTCACTTCTGGTCTGGTCTGCTAAGCCCAGAGGGTTTCTGGGCTTTGTTTGGTTCCCGTTCTCCTGCCTTCGTCTTCCTCACTGCTCACATACATTTGCAACACATTTTTTCTTTATATTTATCAAGTCACCTGAAACCCCTCGCAAAGCATTTTGGAGAGCTCCTCCTCACAGGGCACGGATGTTGTATCGCCTTTGGATCGTGGTTCAAAAGAGAGCAGAGGGAATGACTCATGTCTTACCCCAAACTAAGTGGCACAGTTCAAAGTCTCCTGTTTTGCCAGTTTAAACATTTTATTTTAGGAATCTCATGAAAGCCAGAATTCTCATGCTTTTTACACATTTTACATTGTGTCCAGCATACACTGGAACTTAGCAGATGTTAAATTAACACAGAATCACATTCACTGCTCTATTTCTTAACACAGAAGAGAATTCTGTACAAATCCCTCTACGGTTACAGTCACAGGATTTTCAAGCAGTAAGGGTTTTTCCTTAGAGTTGAAAAGCAAGAAGGAAGTTTTCCGGTCTCGACAGTGAATCATTTAACTTCGGAGTTCACGAAAATTTAAAGTTTAAGAAGGCTAGTCTAGAAATCCGTTCTTTGCATATTCAAGCTGTTCATCTCTCAAAAGTCAAAGTGGATGCCAGGATTCCATAGATTTCATTTTTCAAGATGAACATTCATATTTGAACATATTTCAAGGCAGATGGTTTACAGTTCATGTATTTGTTGCCATTTTTCTGCCACAACAACTAAATATTGAAGCCACGTATTTGTGATGAGGAGAGCACTTCCAAACCATCTCCCTGCTGCTCTCCCGTGCTGCATGATTGCTGATCCCCCGTGTGGAGCAGGGCAGGCTCCGAGGAGTCACA
This sequence comes from Halichoerus grypus, assembly GCF_964656455.1. Taxonomy (NCBI): domain Eukaryota; kingdom Metazoa; phylum Chordata; class Mammalia; order Carnivora; family Phocidae; genus Halichoerus; species Halichoerus grypus. The sequence goes on along the minus strand of NC_135720.1, from coordinate 12,004,068 downwards.
CAATGAATTACATCCATTTGATTTAATAGACGGGGGGGGGGGGGGGGGGGGGAGTCATATAAAACAAGCTTCCTATAAATCAATATTTCTTGTAACAGCCATGAATTTTCTGGTAGCAAATAAGAAAGCAAATGAACATCTATTGAAATATTTTGTTTCCATGATCCATTTAGACAAGCTGGAAAGTTTACTTTTAAGCCTTCTAGTCCCTGAGAAGGTACTTTGCCCAACTGTGGGAATGTTGCATCCGAGTTCAGAAAAGAATGGGAAGATCAAATAAAGGTTTGGCATCTTCAAAAAATAAAACCAGCAGATGTGAAAATGAAGCTGGAGAAAGCTTGCACATTTGCACTGAAGGATGCCAACAGCATGCAAAATGTTCAGTGGTATCTCTGCGTTAGGACGAAATGGTTTGCTCTTCATTTGTCATCTCATGTGCCATTTGTTATCATTCTGCTCGACTGCCAATCGTTGCATTATTACAACTTCGAAGACTCATTTTGTTAATAAAAGACCATTAGGAAGCTAAGCTAGAAACAGAATTTTAAAAAAAAGGAAAATAAAAGAAAGGAGGTATGTTTGGGGTGCCTGGGTGGCTCAGTCGTTAAGCGTCTGCCTTCGGCTCAGGTCATGATCTCATGGTTCTGGGATCGAGTCCCACATCAGGCTCCCTGCTCAGCGGAGAGTCGGCTTCTCTCTCTCGCACTCCCCCTGCTTGTGTTCCCTCTCTTGCTGTCTCTTTCTCTGTCAAATAAATAAATAAAATCTTTAAAAAAGAAAAAAGAAGAAAGGAGGTATGTTTGCTTGGTACCATGACAAGATTTCTCTGAGTATTCAATAAGCACAAAACAAGAAACTGACAAAATGGGACAAATCTGCCCACCATCCTTATTGTCACCATCATCCAACACACTGGACATGCACACACAAAAAGACTGAGTGATATATTTTTTAAAGATTTATTTATTTATGAGAGAAAAAGAGAGAGCACAAGTGAGTGGGGGGGGGGTGGGCAGAGAGAGAGAATCTTCAAGCAGACTCCCTGCTAAGTGTGGAGCCTAAGGGGAGGCTCGATCTCATGACCCATGAGATCACAACCTGAGCCGAAACCAAGAGTAGGACACTCAACTGACAGAGCCACCCAGGTGCCCCTATTGAGTGATATTTTTTAGAGGTGGTTTGCAGAGCCTCATATTTTGAATCAAAATTGCCTAAAATCATAATACTTAATCTTAGGGATAATTTAGAGCAATATTCTCATTTTACAAAGGAGAAAACAGAGACGGGAAGATTAGGGACTCATCTAAATGCGTATTGCTGATTAATGGAGAAATAGGTCTAGAGCCCAGGATGTTCCAGACCACTGGCTATTTTGTTACATCTCTTCTACATCTCTGTTTTCCTATCTTTATAGTTTATGGGAGAGAGATAAAAGAATTAGCAAAAAGCATCTCCTACAAACTCACTTCAGGAGGCTCGATCCTAGAGGATGGAGCCTGGAAGTGCTAACAAGGGGGGTTTAATCATTCTCCAGAAGCCTAGGGAATGGATATTTCCGGAGGGCCTCCCACGTGCCAGGTATTTCATACATTGTGATACATAATCCCCACAGACCTCTGAGGAAGGTATGATAAAATGTTTTTATAGATGAGGATGATGTGGAGAGGCAGAGACTCAGCAACTATACCAGGATCTAGTTAGCACATATCACGGCTGAGCTGCAAGCCCATTGTGTCTGCCCCTCAGTCCCATGGTCTGTCTGACCACGTTGCTTTTAAGACAGATGCACAGAGGCATTTCCCAAACCAGCGATGACAACTTCTCCTACGAGCATGAATGCTTCTGCTTTGATTGGCATCCAGAGCTAGAAGGTATTTTATAATGGCCTGGCTGATTAACTTGAACCTTTACAGAAAAAAATGTTATTCAGGACGACTGGAGCCATTAAGCTCTTTCTGCCACAGGTAAGAGAGGATCAGTCATGTAGTGCTCACTCTACCCTAGATTTTATGTCAGATTTTAAAAGTTTATACTTAAAATGTAGATTTTCGCAATGGGAGAATACAATTTAATAAGACAATTGTCCTGAATAAATGCCTTGTAGGTAATTTAAAAACAAAAATGCATTTTTCTAATGGCAGTATTTTACCTTTTTTTTTTTTCCCATGAAGAGAAAATAAAATAATTGCACAGAATCCACCTTAGAGTGCTTTATGGGAGATGGCTCTTCAAGAACAGTGACCTCCTGTAAGTAAGTTGAAAATCAGTATGTCTGTCTCTTGTTGCTTTTGATGCTAGTTCGACTCCTGCATCCCTCTCCATCCACCCTCCCAGCCAATGAAGGTGTAGTGCTCCAAGAGCTACAGGTGCTCTAACAGCTACAGCCTCCAACAGCAACTTGTCTATTTTTCAGCTCAAAGTCCCTTCCAGAAGGTGAGGCCAATGGATCCCAAATCACGGCTGCACCTTATTTGACTGATTGATACTGGTTGTGAATAACCCCATCTGTCCTTCGCGTTTTATCCCTTTTTCACATAACTTCAATTTTCCCTCCTTATCTCATTCTGTGTTAGTGGTACAAACTCCTTGCAAATACCTCACCACTGATTTCCCTAGACAGGGCTAGCTTAGCTATATCCTATTCCACTTATAATTAATATTTCCCTCATTTGCAAAGGCTTTTCTTGGTATGAAATTATTATCATAAGAAAGAGGATGTGTTGTCAAGGTGATGAAGGTGGTACAATGTGCAATTTGGCTTTTCTCAAAACCACTTGGTCAAACTCCCAATTTTGTTCAGATGATTTTGTCAGATGATTGCAAAATACCCCCCAGTATTCTTGACACCTTCTCAATTTTCTGCCTTTCCCTATTGTGTGGGTAGGTCTTGCCTACCTATACATTTCCCCCCTAAGTTTGGTAACTTAATAATTTTTCGAACCAACCTTGATTTTACTTCCACCGGGCTGGATCTCCTCACTGATTGCCAAGCCCTGATGCTCATCCATCACATCTCATGCATTCATGGCTCAACATGACACAAAGGAAAACTGGAGGATGGAAAAGGGAAGAGACTGGGTGCACTGTGAAATTGGAGGAAAAGCTCGAGGGAGAATAAGTTTTGTGGGAAGCTAAATCCTCACTGTTCCTGATTATTTTTAGACCATACAGGGTTTGAAGATGGGCAACAAGAAGTAGAGCTTTAGAAGGCTGCAGAAAGGAAAAACACGGCCATTCAGAGAGCAGCATTAGGATTGTCTTTCCTCCTTTGTCAACTGTCCTCCAGCATACACCTTCATTTGCTCCTCACTTGACAAACGTTATCGAGTGCTGTGTCTCAGGTGTGCTGGGCCCTGGGGTGCCCCGATGAATAGACATAGGCTGATTTCCAGACACCACCATGCAGCAAGCTAGCCATCAGTTGGTGTCACTTGGCTCTGCCCCGTATCTCAACCTGTCCCCTCCCATGTATTCCAAGTGCCTCCTTATATGCTTTTTTACATTTCACTTGGATTTTTGCAGCAGTTCACTAACTGAGATGTCTGTCTAGAGTTATTTTGCTTTCATCCCATCTCTGCCACCGTAGTGGTTACCTTTCTAAAGCCCAGAATGAATCCTGTTCTAACTCTGTGTCTATGTCTGCAATGACCCCAGTAAAAGCCTGGGCCCAAGCCCCCACTCCAGCTTTACCTCTTTCCATTATTCAGCACACCCCATGAGCCGGCCACATGTGAACTCATGAGTACGCCTGTATTTTGCTCCTGCTTTCTGAAACATTCTTCCTTCTCTTTTCTGCCTTGAATGAGTCAGGGTTCTCCAGAGAGACAGAACAAGTGGGACACACATGGTTATTTATTTTAAGGAACTGTCTCACGTGATCATGACCATGTGGGCTAGCAAGTTTGAAATTTGTTGAGTAAGCTGGCAAATCAGGCAAGAGTTGATGTCAAGTCTTGAGTCCAAATTACAGAGGGCAGCAGCCTGGAAACTCTAGTAGGCTTTCTTTCTTTCTTTCTTTCTTTCTTCTTTCTTTTTTTCTTTCTTCTTCCTTTCTTTCTTTTTTTGAGATTTTATTTATTTATTTGAAAGAGAGAGAGTGAGCGAGCATGAGCCTGGGGGGAGGGGCAGAGGGAGAGGAAGAGGCAGACTCCCTGCTGAGCAGGGAGCCTGATATGGGGCTTGATTCCAGGACTCCAGGATCATGACCTGAGCTGAAGGCAGCTGCTTAACCAACTGAGCCACCCAGGCGCCCTGTAGTAGAGTTTCTACTACTAGAAACATGGCAGTTTTGAGAAGAATTCTTTCTACTGTGAGGATCCTCGGTATTTGCTCTTAATTTCTTCAACTGATTGAATGAGGCCTGACCACATGATGGAGAGTTACCTACTTTACTCCAGGTTTACTGGTATAAATATTAAATACATTTAAAAAATACCTTCACAGCAACATCGAGACTGGTGTTTGATCAAACAACTGGGCGCCATAGCTTAGTCAAGTTGGCACATGAAATCAACCGTCACATGCCTCATAATCTTAACTCCCTTCAATGATTAGTTCCTTTGGCAGATTTCTTCTCTTGGAATGATTTTTCAGCCGACTGTGGTGAGTACTGAAAGGAGGAGTTGTAGTTCAAGGTACAGTATTGCCAGTCGGCGGCAGCAATCTCCTCAGTTTGGGGGATGAGGAGGAGTTCCTTAAGGAGTTTGTCCTGTGTTATGAGCCTTGAACAACAAATTGGAATTCAACCAGGCAGAAAGAGAGGCAAGAGTTTTCCAAGGGGGGGCAGATAGGGCAGCAGGTGTAAAGCAGAGTCACAAAACCACATGGATGTGAGGGAACTGCATGTACACAGAGGTAAAGGTGAGGACAGGTGACAGGTAAAGGTGAGGACAGGTGACAGGTAAAGGTGAGAACAGAGGTAAAGATGAGGACAGCCACAGGCCAGAGCAGACACTGGGGATGTAGGCCAGGGCCAGATCATTGAGGGCCCTTATTAGTTTCCTAGGGTTGGCTCCTTCTGGAAGCTCTGAGCCTCCCTTCTGTGCCTCTCTCATGGCTTCTGGTGGTTATGGGCACCCTTGGCGTTCCTCGGCTTGGGGATGCATAATCCCAACCTCTGTCTCTGTCTTCATGGGGCCTTCTTTCCCTTGTGTGTCTCTGTGTCTTCTCCTTTTCGGTCTCTTATAATAACACTGGTCATCATATTTAAGGCCTGTCCTAATCCAGAATGATCTCATCCTAAGATCATTTACCTTTATTATATTACTTACCATACTATACCTGCAAAGATATTTATTCCAAATAAAGTCTCTTTCTGACATACCAGGTGGACACATCTTTGGGGGGTCACAATTCAACCCACTACAGCCTTGTAGGAAAAATGATAGACTTGGACCTGAATCTCTATTCAGGGATCACAGACTTGGATTCCGGGTAGCTAATGTCAGTGAGTTCGGGGCCCAAAGTGCTTGTTGCAACCCACCTCATCTGAAAGGGGAAGCTCTGCTTAGCTCCAGAAGCAATATTATCATATCTTTTTAGTTTTTGGAGAAAAGTGAGATTTCTAGAATTTTTATGAAATCTCCTTACTCTCAAATTTGGAAACAAGCTTAAATTAAAACAAAAAACAGGACTTACATCACAGTATGAGTGCCAGAAACACATCCATTGGCTGGAAGTGACTCATAGACTGTTAGTCTAGAACTGCCACTGTAGGGGATGATGAGCTGAAACGCAGGGGGACAGGCCCCAGATTGCTGTATTTGAAGATGACCCAGGCGTCCGGGTGGAGGTTGGACTAGCGGGGGTTAGCCCAGAAACCAGAAGGCAAAGTAGGAGGCCATTGCAATAGCCCAGGAGAATGTGCTTGAAAGTTAAACCAAAGAGGGAAGCCCTTAACACATTGCCAAGCCCTATATGAACACTCACTGAAGGAATACAGGAATTAATGGCCATTTACAAATTCTAGGACATATGAAATAATAAAACCAAAGGAGGCAGAAATGTTCTCCTATGGACTTAAAATATCAAAGAATTCTTTTCTGTCTCTTTTAGAAACTAGATCTATCAACTAACATTCTGCTTTCATTTTCAAGTGAGAAATATAACTGTATACACAACTAATTAAATTAATATAGCTTATTATGACAAAAATAATTTCTTTTAACTTGGTGGACAGCACCACATTTTATATTAAGCTGCTAATACGATTTCAAAATCAGCCAAGCTTGAAAAATTATTGTCTCCAACATTCCCCAGGATCAAAGCAACCCCAATTATAATATTATATTAACCAAGCTAAAAAATAGTATTACAATTTCTAACCTTTCTGAACTGTAATTAGCCATCTAACTATGTATCCAAATTTATTTGATATATTTGCATAGTTAATTAATTATGATTTATTTAAAAGTATTCTATTTGTATAACTTAGCTCTCCTTAGCCCACAAATCAAATTGCCCAGGGATAAATTTAATTTTTAAATATCTTTTTAAAATTGTGTTAAGATATGTTAAGACACAGCAGAAGAAAGTGCTGGAATATATGACTCTTTCTCCCTTAAAAAATAAAAGTTTTAAGAAGAGATGGGGGCTAAATTTGAGAAACCCAATAACGAAAATGGAAATGATGCATTTGAGGAGCTGTGAAGTCTCCTTCAGAACAACAATTGACTAAATAATGAACTGGACAAGATAGTGCGCTTACAAATCACTTAATGCACACCCAGGGAAAAAGCTTTCAAACTTGCAGGATCTATTAGACTTTCTTCAGTGTATTCGAAACTCTGTTCAAGTCTCATGATCTAAAATGCAGCAGAGCATCCCATTGAGCACCTGAGCGCTTCTGTATCATGCTCAAGGTCAAAATATTACAGGATATAGATTAAGGTTTGAAAACCTTTTGAAATACATACAAAGAAATTAAACTGGATGCACATCTACATGAACTCAAGTGTCTAGGTAAAAAATTCAGTCAATTATTCAGATGTTTACAAATATCAAAATATCTGGATGAAGAAAGCTTCCAAATTTCACCTGGATTTTATAGACCATGTGAACCTGTCTGTACAAGTTTAACATCTGAGACTTCTGGTCAAGGCTGTGACCTTAACAGATGCAGGGGATTCCGTCATTTCTTAAAATGCATAGACATGTTGGCTAAACTATTTTTATTCTATGTGCTGCTGTAGTGAGCACTAGGCTAAACTATTTAAATACTAAGGAACAGACAGCTACGTTTGCGACAAAAACAGAAAACTCCAGGTAGCCAAATAAAGAGGGTGTGAAAAGTGATAGTGGTGAGAGGGGGTTTCTAGGATGAAACTCACCTTTAGACCTATAGGTTAAAGAAGATGCCCACGCCTATCTGAGAGATGATACCAGCATTCCTGTTCATTGGAAGTAGCTGTGAAATCACTCCTTAGTCCATCAGTAGGAATTGAAAAATCTTTGCTTGTAAGCCAGAAAGACAAGCATTCATACTCTACTGTGGAAGGAAACAGAATCACCTTGAGTGTAGGAACCTTAAATTTCTACTGAAAGATGATGAAACTTGGAGCCACAAATGAATGTAAAAATAGTTCATAATCAGCGAAACTTTTAGGGTCTTAGCACAGCACTGGTAAATGTCCCATGGAAGGTTGAACTCAACTATTGGGTTTCTCTTCAGACCTATAGAAACTTTAATATGTACAAGGTTAGGTTCAATACAAGACAGTCCAGAGACAACAAATTGAATAATTACCATCTAAAGTATTAGGGATGAAAGAACAATAGCTACACAAAGAGGAATTATTACAAGTTATTTTTATAAGGTAATTGGACTACATTTTGAGGTGTATACCGTTAAGGACAAAAAGAACTAAAATGTACACTTAACTAATATTATTCTGAGGCTGTTGTGTGTGTTGAAGGATAAAGAAAATGAATGTTTATATTGACACTATTGAAAACCAAGGTTTTCCATGTTAGGGAAAGAATGACACAGATGTGAGACCAATGAGGCTAAAAAGAAACTCTATAATTATAGATTTGAACCGGAGGTATTAGTATAAAGTCATGATATATATTTATCTAAAAGATTATCTTCTCATTTGTTAATTAAAAAGGCTAAGGGGGAGAAAAAACAACGAAATGGCAAGGGACAATAAGCATCTCTTGGCTCAGGGTGTGGTTTCCAGATACCATTTACCAACGAGAGACACCATAAATCCATGGAGAAGCTAGGTGTTGAACAGGAAATTTATGAGAGCCTGGAATATCTTGTTATACCAGAAAGCAAGGAAGCTATCTATCAGACTCCCAGTAACATGTTGGGAAGACCTAAGAGCCAAATTTAAAAAGTTTCCACTGGTCAGAGATGAGACAATTTGAGGACCAATAAAAATAAGAACATATCAAATATCAAATATGCATGACTTCATAAGGATACTAAAAAAAGAAGCACCTTTCTGTCACTTTTGGGAGCTATTGGAACACCAGTTCATTTATTAGAAAACTGATAAATAGAGGGAAAAAGTCAAACACACTTACATTTTAATCCTATATTTCTGTTTGAACCCGTGCCTAGGGTAACCAAACAATTGATTAAGAAAAATTTCTCTTTTTCAGAATACTGAAAGCTTATGATTCCAATGGGAATAATACAATTTTAAAATTATCATTTTGCACCCTTATGCTAACTCTAATACTAATTCCAGCTGGAGTGGATTTAGGCAATTTTTATTACTAGCTGGTAACATAAAAAAAAAAAAAGAGAAAAGAGAAAAGAAATTCAACCAGACATTATGAATCTCTTTATGGTATATAACATTATGAAGTATTTATTTCTGTATATAACCACCAATTTTCAGGAATTATGGGGTATAAAGGGAAGACTATTTAAAATAATACCTGGATGTATTTAGCAAATTCCAGATTCAGAGATGCTCTATAGGACGCCCTACTTGGCTTCTTCGAACAACAGTGCAAAAGTTGGAAGAAATCTGTACATCAAAAGAGACTTAAGACCCATTAAGCAGTTGCTGTGTATGGACCTTAATAAATATCTGACTGGAAAACAAGATTATAAAAAATTATGAGACAGTAAGGAAAACTGAAAACTGAGTGGATCTGGTGATATTAAATATATTTTAATCTTTAAGTATGGCAGTGCTACTATGTTTATATTTTTAAAAGAGTCCTTACTGTTAGAGATATATACTGAAATATGTAGGGATGCAGTGATGTAATATCTGAGATTTGTTACAAAATAATTGAGGGGTTGGGGTAACAAATGAATAAAGATTGGCCAAGGATTTATTATTATTATTATTTTTAAAGATTTTATTTATTTATTTGAGAGAGAGAGAGAGAGAGCACAAGTAGGGGGAGAGTCAGAGGGAGAGGGAGAAGCAGACATCCCTCTGAGCAGGAAGCCTGACACAGAGGTTCGATCCCAGGACCCTGGGATTATGACCTGAGCTGAAGGCAGATGCTTAACCGATTGAGCTACCCAGGTGCCCCAAATTTATTTTTGAGTCTGGGACAGGGACATGGGGGGTTCATAATATTATCCTCTCTGACATGTAACACAACAAAGAGTTTTAGAAAAAGAAATAATAAAGGGATGATGATCATTAATAGGTGAAATGATAAAAAGGCAAGAGCAAATAACAAAGATAAAACCAAAACAACTAACCCAACAAAATAGAGATTTTTTTTTTTAAATATCAGAGTTACTATGGACAACTGTAAAATTTTGAAAAAAGTAGATAAAATATTTGATTTTCAAGAAAACATAAATTAATGTAATGTACTCAAGGAAAAACAAAAGACCTGAGTAGAACAGTAGTGATTAAAGAAATAATAGTTAAAATCCTACCCTGTCCATTCTCAAAGCAATGATAAGACAATAGGCCCAAGAAGTTTTAGAAGAAAGTTTTATGGAATTTTTACAAGAGATCTCTGTCTTATAAAAAGAGTTCTATGCTAGTATAATCTTGGTAGTCAAACTAAAAAGTATAAGAAAATTAGAGACAAGTTTTGTTTTGAAACATGATGCAAAATTGTAAGTAAAATATTAGCAAATTGAATATAAGAGTATACAAAAAATGTTGTTAGGACCAACTAGTGTTTTATTTGAGAAATGCAAGTATTTTTTTTAAAGATTAGGAAATCTCTAAATACTATTCATTATATTAACAAATTCAGATCAAAATCCATATAATCATCTCAATGGTTGGAGAAAAATCATTCTATGAAAGTCAATATTCATTTATGATAAAAACTCTTATTAAGCTAAGAATGGAAGGAATTTTTAAGCTAAAGAAGGGCATCTAACCAAAAGTTATATAAACCTCATAAAATTTAAAAGCATTTCCATTAATACACTTTATAAGGCAAAGATATTATAATCATGCAACCTTCATGCAACCTTGTTCTCATGAACCTAACTAACAAGGTAAGACAAGAAACAGAACTACAATTTATAGAACTATAAAGAAAAAGCAGATGGGGTGCCTGGGTGGCTCAGTCGTTAAGCGTCTGCCTTCGGCTCAGGTCATGATCCCAGGGTCCTGGGATCGAGCCCCACATCGGGCTCCCTGCTTGGCGGGAAGCCTGGTTCTCCCTCTCCCACTCCCCCTGCTTGTGTTCCCTCTCTCGTTGTCTCTCTCTCTATCAAATAAATAAATAAAATAAAATAAATCTTTAAAAAAAAAAAGCAGACGGCAAATGATCATCTACAGACATAATCTGAGAGAATCAACTGACAAAATATTATAGCTACCAAAAGATTATAGGAAAATCAATATATACAAGATTAACAAACACAAATTAATAGATCTCCTATTTCTAAAATATAATCAATTAGAAAATCCCATTCATATTGGCAATACCATTTCTAAGGTTGCCAGGAGCAAATTTAACAGAAGATATGTTAGATTCTCATGGGGAAAATTACAAAACTTTGTTGAAGAACATTGAAGGAGTCTTGAAGTAATAAAAAAAATACCAGTTTCATGAACGTGAATGGGAAGACTCACAATAATGAAGATGCCATTTTCCTTCCAAGTCAGTTTTTAAGTTCAATGCAATTGCAATTAAAATCCCATCACTAAGTTTTTGGAATTTAAGAGATGGATTCAAAAATTAAAATGGGAAATAAGTCCCCCAAATATCTAAGACAATTGTAAAAACAAAACAAACAGAAGAAATAGGCAAAACCAAAGATAAGACAATTATTGTATCAGGTAACAATAAAGCTTAATTTAAAACATATGATATAATATAGAGGAATGTAAAATGATGAGGTTCTGGAATAAGAACAAATTGCTGAGTGGTACAGAATATAATGTCTAGAAGCAGATTCGTCTTATGTGAGAACTTATATGAGGGGTGCCTTCTGCAAGTGGGCAGGAGATGGACTATTTAACACATGATAAGATGATAAAATGACTTAAAATGCAGGAAAAATATAATCCAGTCCCTTATCTCACATCATACACAAATCACTTTTGTGTGGATTAAATGCCTAAAGGTAAAAAACAAAATTTTGAAACTATTAGAAAAAAAATACAGGAGATAAACTGATCATCTGGGAACAGAAAAGGACATCTTAAGCAAGATACAAAGACCACAACTCTAAAGAAGATTTATAAATTTGACTACATCAAAATTAAAGTCTAATTGATATAATAATGGATGAAATATATACTTAAAGAAATGTAAAAACTAAGAAAAAATTTTGACATATATAACTTATATAGAATTAGTGTCTTTAATATAAGGAAGATGTAAGAAAATTCTAGAAACCCATAAAAAAGAACTCACCAGAAAACTAGGCAAATGAAACTGGACAATGAGTTTCAGTGAGAAGGAGAAGAGGAAATCAAATTGGTCAGAATACATGTAAAGGGAACTGTAACTTTATTAATAATCAGAGATACACAAACTGAAGAAATAAAGTATTCTTTTTAACTTACTTAATTGGCAAAAATTAAAATGTCAGACTCTATTGAGTTGGCGAGGATAAGGGAAAAGGAACTCTTCCAGACTGTGGATGGGTGTGTTAATTATTACAACCACTTTGGAAAGCCATTTTGTAGTAGGTAGATGTCTTGAATATTTGTACTCTTTGCCACCTAGCAACTCTTCTAGGTACTTGACTTAAAGAAACTTTCACACATGTATCCAAGGAGATATATACAAAAAGTTTGTTGCAGCTTTCCAAAAAAAGTAATACATTTTAAACCACCTAGTGTCCACGAGTAGGGGAATGTATAAAAGGCACTTTATTCTGGGCTATGTCTGCTGTTATAATTGTATTACCTTTCTAATTCTTAATCAAACTCATCTCTTGACCTGCATTTTGCCATTGATTTGGTGTACAAAATTATGTAGCCTCCCCCATCCTCAGTGATATTCTATGATTGCATTTCTTTATGTTCCTATGGATCCCGAAATAGGAAAAAAAATTGACCAGAAATTAACAATAACAAAGAAAGCCTTGGTTTTGGAGGATAGCCCTAAATAGTAACCCAAGACTCAAGAGAAAAAAGAAATTTATGGGGTGGATGGAGGAGGATGGGACCAGAGGAGCATTTGCAGTGGAGAGTGATCAGGAGCTCTGTGGCCGCTGGGGACTACGAAAGGGTATGTGAACTGATTGGAGAACCAGAGGCAGTATCCTTTCAGTACTGTCCTTGGTCAAGTGCTTTATTTTCTGCTTAAAATAAAAGAATTATTGAGCGAATATTTTATTAAAAAACCATGTTATCTCCATTAAAATATTTTTAAAAACATATATAGCCTTTTAAATACAGTCCCGTTGTTGACTTTGGGGCACAAATGCTATGAGACTATTTTCTTCTTTTATGATTACATGTTAATTAAATATTCTGATTACATTACATAGTGATTACATATTCCCTTGCTTCAGTCTTTCCAAAGGCAGGCATTTTAGACGATCTTGAAGTAGTCTTTCATAAATTATCACTTAATAAAAGAAAAGAAGCGTAGCCAATTATAATTAAGTGTTCAAGAGCTAACAGGTCTTTTTTTCTTTTCAAAAATAAGTTCTGGGAAATTTGTGCAGCCTTGTATTTTGAGAGGCTAAAAAACCCTATAGCAACTGAAAAACGACATTGTTAAATAAATGAGGTGCAAAATTTGATTTACCTTAATATTGTTACAGTCTGGTGGGGAAACGCCACAATATTCTTCATTCTGTCACTTACAAATTAAAAAAGTATCCATTGTTTATTTAGATCCTGTAATGCTGTTGCTGTCAGGGCAGCTGCAGATGCTGTGATTGATCTAAGTTCTTCCATGTTAAGGAACATGTGAATATTGCACTCATGCACACACGAGAACATATTTATGTCTACTCCTTGAGGACAGGCATGATTTATTTGTGTGTGCACTGAAATGAATTTTAGTTACAATGAGTTACAATTTAGGGCAGCTGGTGATATTCTTCTGCTCACCTGTCTTGAGTAATTTACAAACTTTCACTTATGTGCAAATTTAGTACTCTTTATCATGCAGACAATTTAGGAAAAAATTTTTAAACGTTTGGTAATTGCTCTACTAAATCATTATTTAGGTTTATGTCATTGTATCCATTCAATTTTGGGTCACTTAGGAAGGTAGAATAGAAACGCCATTCAGGTTCAGTGTTAGGTTTAAGCAAAATTAATTATCTGTCTAGTGGTTTATCTAGATTGTGCTGGATCTGGTAATTGAATTTGTGCAGTATATAGTTAGCCAAGTAAATGATGGAAGGGTAATTGGAAATTGACAACATGATGTTCCTGAATATTCTAGTAGAACCTATAATATAGTTCATTTTGTGTTAGTCTTAAATTTTCATTTCTGCCTTTCTCCTTTGGTCTGTGTACCTGTGGGAACTGATATTTGGTTATTCTGTAGTGCCAGCCATGGCACTTTGTGGTGGGACTGGTGATTTAAACATGGCAGGCAGCAGATTAAGGCACACATCTCGGGTTCCTGTGACTCCCACCTCTGCTCCACCTGCTAGCTGACTTTTGCTGAAGTACTAACCTCCCTGACCCTCAGGTTCCACAGCCATACAAGGGAGATGATTATAATACTTACTTATCTGGTGATTGTAAAGATACATTGGGACGGTATACATCAATTTCTGGGCACAGTGCAGCATAAATGCCTAAAACATGTTGGTTATTATTACAGGTAGTCCCTCTCACGCAACAGGAATCTACAAGTTTCTTCTGTGAGATAGTCAGGAGGCTTGTGCTTGGTTTCTTCCCTATGTCACCTATGATAATGCTTCTCTAACCTGGCTGCAAATTCAAATCACTTTTGAAACTTTAAAAAATATAGATATCAAATCTATTTCAAAATCAGTTGGATAAGAAGGTTTGCATTTGGTTTGGGCATCATTACTTCTTAAAGTTTCTTGAAATGATTCTAATAAGCAGCCAGGGTTGAAAATTACTGGCCACTGAAATCTTCCCTTTAAAGAAAATTCAGCCCTTGGCTGTGTGGGGATGCAGGGGCGGGAGTGGAGTGATCTATCTCTTTCATTCACCAAAAGGCACCTAAAAATATAGCCTATAATCCTGCTTTCCTTGTCTTACCTGCCATTCTCTTTTCAAGCTCTTGTGGTTAGGTTTCCACCCTTGTCATGGTACATACACATTATGGATGGCTTTCTAAGTGCAGGGTCTATTTACCTCTGTGGTTGACCACTCCCTCCTTCGCTTCCTCTTCCTTTGACTTTAATGGCAGCCTCATCTGGTTCCCGTTCCATTTCTCCCAATTGCTCCTTCTCAGTCTCCTTCATAGACTCTTCTTCCTTTGTCCCTTAACTATTGGTGGTTTCAGAGGTTTTATTCTTGACCCTTTTTTTCTTCTCACACTTCATATTCTCCACCAGCCACCTCAGTCATACGCACTGTTTCACCGTAATGATGATGAGCCCAAATCTCAATTTCTAGACCAGAACATCATCTTGAATTCTAGACTTTGAATTACCAAGTGTGTGTGTTTTTTTTTTAAGATTTTATTTATTTATCAGAGAGAGAGAGACAGAGGCAGGCAGAGGGAGAAGCAGGCTCCTTGCTGAGCAAGGAGCCCGATGTGGGACTCAATCCCAGGACCCTGGGATCATGACCTGAGCCGAAGGCAGATGCTTAACCGACTGAGCCACTCAGGCATCCCTACCAAGTGTGTTTTTGTTGTTCTTGTTGTTGTTGTATATCTAGAATAGTTCCTGGCACATAGAAGGGGTTTCCTTACTTTTAAAATTAAATTAATCTTCCAATGAATGGATGGCTTATAAGGTCAATACCAGAGTAAGCAGTTTGGATTTCATCCTTGATACAATAAGAAATCACTGGAAAATTTTAAGGCAGGAGACTGAAATGATCAGATGTACATTTTTGGAAAGATTAATTCTAGCCATAGTTTAGAAGCTAGAAAATAGGGGAGACAACATAACAAGATGAAGTAAGAATATGGCAAAGCTAATATTTATTGAGTTCATAATATTTGCCAGGCAAATAGTACAGAGCTATGCACTTTTCATGTAATATCTTATTTAAAGTGTACACTAGCCTGAGAGACAGGTTTTATCATCTTGTCCACTTCTCTGATAGGAAAACTGAGGATCTGAGAGGGATTTAGTAACTTTCATGGGGATGCAAAGCAAGTTAGTTTTGGAGCACTAATCCCAGGAAGGAAATGTAAGGGCCTGAACTAAGATTTTGGTGGTAGAGAGGGAAGAAAACTGATTCAAAAGGGAACTGAAGGGAACAGAATTTGGTATCAATAAGTAAGTAGTGATGGGGCAGAGGAGGATGGTGGTTCATGGGCTCTAGGTTACCATCCTGGTTATATTTGTTGGTCGAGTTATGGGCCAAAACTTCCATCCCATTAAATTATCTGCACCTTGACAGATCTCATCATTTTGCATAAATTTGCATTCACATGTTTGAACTTACTATCCTCTGCCTTCACCTTGATATTATCAATTTTTTCTTTTATTTATTCAAATAATATAAATCATGCCAACATTCAAGACTTGTATCTCAAGTTTTATCTCTTCTATGAAACTTTTTTTTTTTTTTGAGAGAGAGAGAGAGAGCGAGCACACAAACTGGGGGGAGGGACAGAGGGAGAGAAGAACGAGAGACTCTCAAGCAGGCTCCATGCTCAGCGCAGAGCCCCATGTGGGTCTAGATCTCAAGGCACTGAGATCATGATCTGAGCTGAAATCGAGTCTACCACTTAACCGACTGAGCCTCCCATGCACCCCCATGAAACTTTTAAGAAAAATAATTTTAGGGGCACCTGGGTGGCTCAGTCAATTAAGCGTCTGCCTTCGGCTCTGGTCATGATCTTGGGATACTGGGATCGAGCCCTGAGTCGGGCTCTCTGCTAAACGGGGAGCCTGCTCTTCCCTCTCCTCCCTGCTTGTGCTCTCCGTCACTATCCCTGTCTCTCTCTCTCAAATAAATAAACAAAATCTTAAAAAAAATAATTTTAGCCAAAACAGAATTTCTATTCCTTAGAATATATTACCTACATCCCAAAATTTAGGCAGGTGATCAGTGGTTGTAGAGTATGATGTTTAAGTATGTGAACTTTGGAGCCAGAAAGACAATTGAGTAGCAGGTGACTTCGGCAAATTATTTAACTGCTTTGAGCTGAGATTTCTCAGCTGCAAACTGTGGATTTCAATGACAATGAGTATATAGTACAGTGAGCAATAAATAAAATAATGCATGTGCAATGTTTAGCACCTTGACTGACGTATAGCAAGTACTTACTAAATGTTGGCTAAAACTACCTTTATTACTAAATGCTGATGTCTATCTCCACATTCTCATAGTGCCCTATTTTACACTTGCTTGTTTTGGCTTCCCAGGAATGATGTAATTATCTCAAGAGCAGAGAAACTGTTCAGCACATCTGGCAAATTACTAGACCCTCAATAAATGCTGAATGAATGGATGATTGCACAACTTCTTTTGCTTTTCTTTCAGTGGCTAACATAATATCGGACCCTTACCAGACACTTAATAAACACTACTTGAGTGTTTTTAAATTATTATTAAAAAACAATGATCAGTATGATCTCATGCTTGATTAACCTAATTGAATGGAACTCCAAGTACATTGTAACCAGAGGAATTTTCTCTAAATTACAAGCAGAAGAACATGGTGCTGGTGCTTTTTCTTGGTATCATTAGTATCTGCATGAATATCTTCATCTGGAAATTCTTACTTCCTTCACATATATGCCATTGCTAGGACTACAAGGGTGGAGTCTCTTAGTTTATGAAGAGGATGGAGCAGAATTTCTTCCTCTCTCTTCCCTTCTTTCCTCCTTTCTTTCCTTTCTTTGCCCTTCCCATTCCTTTCCATCCTCCCTTTCCTCCCGTTCCCTTCCCTCCCCTCTCATTCCCTCCCCTCCCCTCCCCTCCTCTTCCCTTCCCTTCCTTCCTTTTTTTTTCTCCTCTCCTTTCCCTCCTGTCTCAATTCAACAACTGGATATCACATGCCTATTGTGCCGGCATTGAGGATCCAAAGAGCAACATGAAGATTCAGTGAGGAAGAAGTCACAATCATCCAGCTCAAGGGTAGGGGATAGACCAGTAAACAGACAATTACAGAGCAAGAAGATAGGAAAACAAAACAAAACAAAACACATGGTGTTATGGAGAAAACATGAGGATCGCTAACTTAAGATCTACTACAACATTTTCTGTTGTCCTGGAGTTATCCAAGATGTACTTCTTTGAGCAGACTAAGTTAATGTGAAAATGCATCATTGTGACTTTCAATTTAGAAAATGTGGGGTAAAATTAGGCTGGAGCATCTTTTTCTTTTCTGACATTACACATCTGATTTCACTGATATGTAATACACAATTACTTGAAACAAGTGCCTATAAAAGTCCATAAAACCAAGTGACATTTCAAGAGATAACAAAGGTAAAATGTTACTGTCATCATTCTCTATGAATCATCTCATTATCAATATTTTAGACTTTGAAGTAAAATAATGGAAAGTTTCCTCAAAGCAGTGACATCAGATAATTAAGTCATTCTATGGTATTTAATAGCAGTATTTCAGAAATAGGACTCCAAAGTATTTCTACATGTGCTTATGTATGCCGACTGATTTTAGGTTCATCATTTTGTAACTTCTTTGATACAATTGCTTCTCTTCACATGGGATGCAATTGCAGTGACATCTGTCACTCTGAGATTAACTAAAAGCATGGCACAAATGGATAAATATAGAGGTAACAAGGCAAATATTATAAAATACACAGAACATTTTGTTTATTTGTATGCTGCGGTTCATTGTCTATCATATTTTCTTCTTATTTAATGTTTTAATTTGTTCCATTAAGTAAATGTTCCTGCACATTCATAAATTTTTTTCATAATGTTATTGCTAGAGAATACCCATCAATGTATCTGACTTATTAAAACAAACAGCTCTATATGTACTTGTGCTATCACCCATGTGACAAGTTACAAACTTGGTATCACTACAGTAGCTATTTACAGGAAATAGAATAATTATGCCACTGCTCTAAATTACAAGATTTCTCACTGGAACCATAGACTGTTAATAAGGGTTGCATTCATTACAGATTTATCAGGTTTGTGTTTCTGTTGTGAGTTGGCATTTACATATCTGTAAATTAATCTGCATAAGGAATTGAAAGCAATGGATTGAGGCTATTGGAAAAAGAGCTTTCAAATCTTGTGAAGTTATCTGCATAGTTAAAGAATGGAAAGGTCCTAAATCTGCTCCAAGTGAAGCTCTTAATGAGTTGCTTTTGGACCCCTTCAGTGAAACCATGTTGTTGTTTTCTGATTATGCTGTTTCTGGAGTCAGGTTTGCCAAGGCCACTATTTTGATCAATTTTGGGTTGCCAGTTAAGTGTCAGAATCTAAGACGGGAAGTATGCCATAGCAGTTAGATCATAGTGGTCAATAAGAAATGGCTCTGGAATCAGGCTGCAAGGATCAGAATCTCATTCTATCTTTGGCTAGCAATGGGATCTTCACCAAGTTCTCTGAACTTCTCTTTCTTCAACTGAACACAGGAATATTAACCCTATTCACCTTATAATTTTATTCTAAAAATCAAATGGAAACAAATATATGCCCACTTGGCAAGGACTGGCACACAAAAAGTGCTCAATACATTTTAGCTATTGCAATACAAATACATTTCGATGTTTAAAACTTGAGAGAATTGACATATAATATTGTATTAGCTCTACGTGTACAACCTAATGATTTGCTATATGTACATATTGTGAAATGATCACTGCAGTAAGTCTAAAAGCCATGATGTCACAGTTACACATTTTTTTCTTTGTTAAGAACTTTTACTACTTTTAATCTACTCTCTTAACAACTTTCAAATATACAAGACAATATGATTAACTATAGTAGTCATGCTGTACATTACATCCCCAGGATGTATTTATCTTACAACTGGTATAACTTTGTAGCTTTTAACCACCTTCACTCATTCTGCACACCCCCCAACCCCTGCCTCCAGCAACCACCAATCTGTTTCCTGTATCCACGAATTCAGGTTTTTGAAGATTTCATGTATAAGTGAGATCATACAGTGATCTGTCTTCCTCTGTCTGACTTACTTCCCTTAGCATAATGCCCTCAAAGGCCATCCATGTTGCCACAAATGGCAGGATTTTCTTTTTCTTATAGCTGAGTATTTCATTTATTTATTTATATATATTTCATCACATATTCTATATACAATATATAATTACATATATAATATATATCTCATTTATATATTATATATAATATAAAATATATTTATATATATATAAAAAACATATTTTCTTTATTCCTTTATCCATTGGCGGACACTTAGGTTGTTTCTGTGTCTTAGCTATTGTTAGCAATGCTACAGTGAGCATAGAGGTGCAGATATCTATTTGAGACAGTGATTTTGTTTCCTCTAGATAAATACCCAGAAGTAGAATTGCTGGATCATATGGTAGCTCTATTTTAATTTTTGAGGAGCTGCTATACCCTTTTTCCATAGTGGGGCTGCACCAGTTCACATTCCCACCAACAGTGCAACATTTCAATTTTAATATTTATATAAGCATGTCAACTTATAAACATCAGATTTGTCCTCTCAGATCCTGATGATCTTAATTACATTCTTAGGCTTAGCATGAAAATGTGTCCATGCGATAGAGTAATTGGTGTTAGAGATGTAATAGCTCTTCATAACCTCATCACAATAACAAAGATATTTCTTTTCAAATTTTAACACAGTAGTCGCAATTACTACACCCCAGGTGAAAGCAACAAAGATCAGAAAACAACTTAAAGTTGGTTTAAAGAAAGACATGTACCATATGGTTTCACTCATATGTGGCATTTAAGAAACAAAACAAATGAGCAAAGGGAAAAAAGAGGGAGAGGAAGAGATAGAGAGAGAGAGAGAGAGAGAGGCAAACTGAGAAACAGACTCTTAATTATGGAGAACAAACTGATGGTTACCAGAGGGGAGGAGGGTGGGGGATGGGGGAAATAGGGGATGAGCACCTGGTGATGTATGGAAGTTATGAATCACTATATTCTGCCCCTGAAATTAATATAACGCTAACTGGAATGAAAATAAAAACTTAAAAAAAAAGGATGGTTTCCAGGTTAAGAGAAACAGTAAAAATAAGTTCCATGAACCATCAATAAAAATGAAAGACCAAAAATAGAAAAAAAGTGGTTAGTGTTGTACATGACAGACAAAAACAATCTGTTTATTACCTAGTTTCATTTTTACAAAATGTTAAAGCCAGATTCCCCCATAGTGATGATGGGGTCCTTCAAATTGTCATTGAAGGATGGCAAATAATTTCATGCACACACTCCTGCTTTGGTTTTCTAAGGTCATATAGACCTGGTATGGTGTGGGGGAAAGAACATTGTAGAAGACTGAGCCCTACATTCTTACCTAATCTTTTCCTCTAAACAGCTGTGTGATAATCCAGTTACCCACACACATTTGTCCACTATAAAATAAAGCTGCTAGTCGAGATCATTTTTAAGGGTCCCTTCTACCACTGATGTTCTGTAAGCTGGGAAATTTGTTAGTATGTCAGCATAGATTTGTAGTTGCAAAAATCCTCGTATCTGCTTACGCTTTCTTGTCTACAGTGTAATGGTGTGTTTACATTGACTGGTGCTTGTTCTCACATTTGCAGCATTGCTTATTTCAGAGGGGTTGGGAAAATCTGTCATACTAGAAATATTCAAAATTACAATCTATTTAAAACAATTAAATAATAGTTCCATGTTTTGCCATTGTGTTTGCATTTAGAATAAAATAGCTATTTAATCTGTATAACAATTTGAAACTAATGATGGTTAAATTACTTAATACTCCTTGATATCAATGCAAATTAATCTGAAATTTAACTCCATTTGTTGGAACCTTGCAATCTCCAGGCACTTGCATTAGATCTCCTCTAGGAAATGATTTAAAAACATTCTGACATTAAATCCTTCTTGACTTTGGGGACTGCATTTCAAAGTACAAGAGTTTTTCATATTGGATCATAAATCTGCTCCACAGGAATTCGGTCTCCTTAGATTCCAGCTTTTGGTTTACGCTTCCAAAAACAATTGTACTAATAAAAATGTCTAAACAAGGGATAAACAGAAGTAGCAAGTACTTTGGAAGCCAAAACCGGATTTTTTTTTTTTTTTAAACAGAGAGGGAGAGACACCTCTTTGGCATTCACCATTATAAAACACAAGATTAATGCAGTTCTCAATAAGAAGGCTAAGTGCATAAAAGAGCACAACCATTATCCATCTCAATGGATATGCCTCCAACTCACCAATCCCAACAATACATAAAAAATACATGATGTTATTAGGTGGTGGGAAGCTGGCAATATATTGTCCATAACTTATTTATATAAGGCTGCCCTGAGAATCAGTGTTTAACTCTACTGGCTAGGCAGATAGGAGTTAGGACCTGACTCTTTGTTTACTGAGAGTCAGATGGTAACTGCCAAACACTTCTTGAAAACAGAGGAAACATGGGACATCTTAATACCTCTGTCATTATCTTCTGGACAGGTTCGTAGTTTGCCTCCGAGATTCTGCTGATCTCCCAGAACAAGAGTCATCTCACTGTTCTGTCTGTACTTTGTACTCACTTGTTTACATTATTGGTAAATACATTAAACTAATAAATGTCATGAAAATTAGGAACTGGTGGTTGCAGTCAATCACAGGGATATCTGAAAGGACTGCTGCTGTCTCTAGCTAAAACACCGGAGCCTGGTTTGGGCTTCCATAGGTCTAGGGCTGCTTGGGATGTGTCTCTAGAGTTGGGGGTTCTCAGCAGTAGGTTGTATATCACTTAGGGAGGTCCATTGGTATCCATGAGAAATATAGAATAAGGTTCAGCCACATGAAAGCAGCTCTTGAATCTAGATTTTCTTTCCTTTTTTTTTTTAAGATTTCTTTGTTTATTTTAGAGAGAGAAAGAGAGAGAGAGAGAGGAAGCAGGGGTAGGGGCAGAGGGAGAGAGGGAATCCTGAAGCAGACTCCCTGCTGAGTGCAGAGCCCAAGGTGCGGCTCCACCAGGGCTGGATCACAGGACCCTAAGATCACAACCGGATCCTAAACCAAGTCAGCCACTTGACCAATTGAGCCACCCAGGTGTCCCTGAATCTAGATTTTCAGGGATCCTGGGCCCCTGACAGAGAGAGCACAGGGTCAGACTAGGGCCACTCATGGGAGGTGTATTCATTGGATAGTTATGACAAGTCATGGTGAGAGCTACTATTTTTTTATATCTATATTCTGAACATTTCATTTCCATGACTACCTCTAAAAGTTAGTCTATATGCAAATTCATCTTTTTTAGAAAAGAGAATGTATTGCTTTTAAAATAAAGATTTTAATAAAAAAAAAAGTGACTTTATAAGGAACGAACTGATAGTTACCAGAGGGGAGGTGGGTGGGGAGATGGGTGAAATAGGTGATGAGGGTTAGGGAGGGCACTTGTGATGAGCACAGGGTGATGTATGGAAGTGTCGAATCACTATATTGTACACCTGAAACTAATATTACTGGGTATTTACCCCAAAGACACAAATGTAGTGAAAAGAAGGGCCATATGCAACCCAATGTTCATAGCAGCAATGTCCATAATAGCCAAACTGTGGAAAGAGCTGAGATGCTCTTCAACAGACGAATGGATAAAGATGTGGTCCATATATACAGTGGAATATTACTCAGCCATCAGAAAGGATGAATACCCAACTTTTGCATCAACATGGATGGGACTGGAGGAGATTATGCTAAGTGAAATAAGTCAAGCAGAGAAAGAATTATCACATGAATTCACTTATTTGTGGAACATGAGGAATAGCATGGAGGACATTAGGAGAAGGAAGGGAAAAATGAAGGGGGGGAAATTGGAGGGAGAGACGAACAATGAAAGACTGTGGACTCTGAGAAACAAACTGAGGGTTCTGGGGGGGGGTGGGGGATGGGTTAGCCTGGTGATGGGTATTAAGGACGGCACATATCGCATGGAGCACTGGGTGTTGTATGCAAACAATGAATCATGGAACACTACATCAAAAGCTAATAAAGTACTGTATGGTGACTAACACAACACAATAAAATAAAGAAAAAAAATTACACTGTATGTTAACTAACTGGAATTAAAATAAAAACATAAGAAAGTGACTTTAATTTTTATTCAAGTAGTCAAAACAATGAACGGGTAAGTCCAAAATAAGTGCTTATAAAAATTGCTAAATATTCATCCAATGACCAAATTCAGAAGTGTCCATCCCTTCACTCTCTCTCTCTTTTTTTTTTTTTTTTTGTGGAGACTGAAAGTTTCCCATTGGGACAACACAGGCTGCATCAAACTTGAACTGTGAAAAGTGTTCTCCCATATTTGGTAGGGATAGCACATGTCTTTTAAGGTCATCAATTTATAGGGAAGTTAAATCATTTTATTTTCCTGGGATACTATCCAATTGATTTCTCAAAGGTCACCAATGAACTCCTTCAAGTGAATTCAATTTAAAATTTGGTTTAGCCTTAAAGGGCATTGCAGTTCAATGGTCTAAATCAGGGATTAACAATTAAAATTCTGAACGCTGTTTTCCTGGCATATTGGTGATGGGAGAGATTTCATGGACGCTTAATGTTAGCAAAGGCTGCCGGTTCTTGCTCCTCTCATGTGTATTTTACTAGCATATTTGTTCCTTTATAAAAATATGAATATCCTGAGAATGTAAGGTTTTTGGATTTCACAACTTCATATAACTTATTCTAATCAGTTAATTAGAACTCTGCTTCCCTGCTGAGTTCAGTTGCAGTAGGCAGTCAGTCTTCAGCAAGAGTGCTCATATAAATCATCTATTTGTAATCCATGGTGTAGATCCTATCTAGAGGTATTCTGATTTGGTAGTTTAGGGTAGGACCATGGAAAGTATATTTTGACAAAGTTCTCTGGTGATTAAAACAAAGCAAACAATAGCAATGCACATATATATGTACACAGGTATATATATATGTATGTATGTATATATTATTTATATATAATATATTTATACACATATATAAATGAATATTTTTCACTTCACAGTATATGTATTCTCTGGAAACTTTATAGCATCAATACACATGGGAAGCTCATTCTTTTTAATGGCTGCAATGACTCATTAACTTGATGGACATTTTATTTACGAGCAAGTTTCTTTACTTCTCTGTGCCTCCATTTTTTTCATTTGTAAAGTGGAGATGATAATAGTACCTGCTTAATCATGTTGTCTTGAGGATCAAAGGTGTTAATATACATAAAGTGTTCAGAAATATGTCTGGAAGCTAGTAGGCATTATAAAAAAATTTGATATTATTATCATCATCATTATTATTTTTAACCACAGTCTGACAATAGTCCTAAGAGATATTGTACACAGAGTTTTTTTGTGTTTTCATGTAGTGGCAATTCCATGAGAATCAGATGATTTTTTTCAAACTTTGGTATCAGATGACATTGGTAATTTGATTTTAAAAGAACTGGAGAATGAATTAAGTGGAGCTAGGGAGGATCACAAGCCCCCTAGGAGGCAGAACTCAGGTCTTATTTTACTCTGCCGCTGAAGAGTACAGCTTCTGACAAGTCATAGAGAAATCTTAGGACTCTAGTTCTCTATGCATAGAATGAGGGTGTTGGAAGGAATGGTCTCTAAGTTTCCAGTAGCTTTGACTGTGACTTGGTATTGTGGAAAAAAAGAGAAGGTATATATAATATAAAGTTTCCCCAGCATATAGGCTTTATGAGGAAAGGCATCTCAATGCCTTATTCAGAGCTAAAGCCACAATGTCTAGGGTGTGCCTTTTTGCTCAGAGTAGGCACTAAATAAAACTGTTAAAAAATGTTTAATGAGGGGCGCCTGGGTGGCTCAGTCAGTTAAGTGGCTGCCTTTGGCTCAGGTCATGATCTCAGGGTCCTGGGATCAAGTCCCGCATAGGGCTCTCCGTTCAGTCAGCAGCGAGTCTGCTTCTCCCTCCCTCTGTGATCTCTCTGGCTTTCTCTTTCTCAAATAAATAAGTAAAATCTTTAAAAAAATGTTTAATGAGAATGTTCAAAATGCAATGTGAAAATCAGGCACACAGTGGGTCTTCACACCTATTTTTTTTTAACTGATCAGCTGAGTTCCTCTGTAGGAACCTCTCTAGAAATCTGGCCCAAATGCTCATCTAATCTTTCAACATCAGAAAAAATGTAAATAGATTTAATTTTATTCTTAGCACATCAATGCATATCTATCTCTATTGTCATGTTAAGATACTTTAATGGAACCACTTCAACAGTTGCAAAATACTCTGTCTAGAGTGCTTTGTGAAAGTAAAGGAATGGAATGAGAAACTTTCATCTGCACTTGGTGTGTGCCTAGTAACCATAATTTGGGAAATGTGTAGCTCCTCTTGGGGAAACGATTTAAATGCAGTAGTGCAATTGGAAGGACGTTTTGGACTCTTACTTAGAGTGATCCTATTTTTTTTTTTAAGATTTATGTATTTTAGAGAGAGAGAGAGAGTAAACAGGGGTGGGGCAGAAGGAGAGGGACAGAAAGTCTTAAGCAGAAACCCTGCTCAGCGTGGAGCCGACATGGGGCTCGATTTCATCACCCTGCGATCACGACCTGTGCTGAAACCAAGAGTCGAAGGCTCAACCTTCTGCACCACCCAGGCACCCCTAGAGTGATCCTTTCCACATTGAAGAATGAGGATGAATTTTTATAGAATGGCACAATTAGATACAGTTACATTACGCTTTGAGAACATTAGCATTTACTATGTGATTGCAGAAAAGCCCAGAGGTATTGGGAGTTCATGAAAGGATGGGCCCCTTGAATTCTTCAGTCTCACTTTCTACTGGATGATTTGAAGTCACTACTTCCAGAGATTCTGAGGCATAAATGTATCTTTGTGCTTAGAGGCCTCTGAATAGAATTAATTTTTTCATGCCGGAGTATGGATTTTTAAAATGCCAACTTTCACTTAATTAAACAATGAAACCAAACCACACTTCTTCTTAATCAGAAATATTGTGGGGAGAAAGTTTGGAAAGCCAATGAATAATAATAAAAAATAGTGAGTTTTAATATAAAACTCACTGAAAGATGCAACAGGTCAGCCAATCTATGAACCTCTGGAGGGTAACAAGACAGTAAACTTGACATTGCACAGTATTTGACATACTGTGGTATTTGACATACAGTGAATCATTATTTACATTTTATCCAAAAACATTTACCTGAGAAAAGGTCATGATGTTAAATTTGGAGACATTTACAGCAATTGCCAAATGTTTACTATCTACATGAATGTCATGCTTCTCAGTCAAAAGCAGGTTGATGTGCTAAATGTCAATTATTTCAACTTGTTTGATGGTAGCACAGATTGCCAAGCAACATAAAAAGAGGTTTAATAAATATTATATACACTGCTAACCATTAATCTTGCCTAGCGGAGGCTTGAGTTTTACATATAGAGGATTTATGACAAGCAACAGCTCAGGACATTAAAACTCAATTATTGCAGTCCTGGATGGTGGCACTATCATTAGCTTCTGGAAGCTGCACCTTGTTTCTTCTGCTTCTGCTGTCACTTTTGAGAAGGCATTGGGGAGAAGAAAATTATTTCAGGAAATCACACTTTGATGTTTTCTTTGTGTTTTCCGGTCCTTTTCAGAATTAGCAGCAAAGGAGGATTACCCAGTTATGTTGGTAGGAAATTGAATTGTTCCATTTTTCTCAGTGATTACAAGACATAATGATATTCTGCAACAACTCCA
This sequence comes from Halichoerus grypus, assembly GCF_964656455.1. Classification (NCBI taxonomy): domain Eukaryota; kingdom Metazoa; phylum Chordata; class Mammalia; order Carnivora; family Phocidae; genus Halichoerus; species Halichoerus grypus. Next base: position 11,976,690 of record NC_135720.1, on the reverse strand, counting down.
AAGACTTTAAGGGAACAACACAGAAATGTTAAGAGGAATGCAAGAGCGCCAGTGGAATAAACCCGCAAGGTTGCCAACAGTGAGTGAAACGCAAAATAGCCTCCAGGAGGGTTCATCGGTACCAAAACTCGACGAGAGCAAGTTATGAGCTTTTTTTCATTTTTTTCTAACAGTAAAAGATGTATATCACAAAAGCCTCAGTGATATAACCACAGATGTGCCTTGGATCAAGTATCCAAGGTCAGTGTTCTGAAAAGTTGCCCTTGGGTCTAAAATGAACATGTAAATATACCATTTATATATCTTTTCTTTCTTGATTTCCTTTTCGGTGGAATTTGAGTTGATGAATAAACTCAAGTGGCTGGCCTAAGTTTGATGCCATCTGATAAGCACCTGTTGAGAGATACTAGAGTCAAACCCAGTCCGAGGCCCTGGTACCAATAGGCGATTATCAGAGTCAGGAAGGAAGATGATAACACAGTGCATGTTGGACTATGTAAATACCGCAAGAAAGAGATCAAACCAATTCCCAGAGAGTTCAGAAGGAGGCATTCTGAGCAGTTTCAAAGAGCTCTTTATGGAAGCATCAATGTTAGACTCTGAAGGAAGGTAGAACATACTCGTTTGGAAACAAGTAGCAAAGGGCATTCCAGGCTGAAAGGACACCAAGAGCTGGTGTGAAAATGTTTGTGTATGTTTGTGGAGATGAGGATAATGGTTAGCTTTGCCTAACTCAGACGGTTTATGAAAGGAATGTGGGAAGTCAGCCCAGAAAGGTAGGTGGGAGTCAGATGGCTCATGAAGAGTCTGGATTTCCAGTTTTGATTTTGGCTTTCATTCTGGAAGCAAATGTGACCACTGGAGTTCTTTAAGCAGGCCAGGGCTGGCTTGGCAGGTCCAGGAGAGTGAAAACACCATTATTAGAAGAACAAAAGAAGGCGGGGAGTCTCAGAGGATTTGGAATCAGGGTGAGAAGGGCAGGGGAACAGACAGTCTTATTTAAAGGCCACATTGGCAAAAGTAACCACAGGATGCAGTGGCATTTCCTTCCTGGGAGACCTTTAGCTTCTCATCAGTCAGGAAATGTTTAGGAGTTCTGCCTTGATAGACAGCTGAGCTAATGGGCTCTCCATCCATAGAATGAAGGGATTTCTAGAAATGAGGGTAAAGAATTTTCTTCCCTTGAATATATGAGTAATCATGGGAGAACGCTTATGGTAAGCTTCTTACTTCCCAGATGCAAATGCAGTTCAACTGAGCTGATTTGCAGTTTATGCCAGAAGTGTTGAGTCATCTCTCAAAACAAATTACATAAATAATTCTTTCAACACTGAACTGTAGGTTTATTCTAGAATCCAAGACATATTGCTCTTATTCTCCAGCCCTGGGCCCTAGGCTAGACAAAGAAAGTTGACTTTTAAAAGGGTCAAAAGTGCTTTCTGGATCTCAAGGTCTTACTCCTTTCAAACTGTTAGGTCATCTGATGTTTGCAACATCATGTACTTATTCATGTTAAATGCTATGGCCTCCGGAAAATATAACGACGTTACCAGACAAGGCTAAGTTTTCCGTTAGATCACTCTGAGTCTAAATTCACATGTTAGATTTCTCACCAGTCACCTAGTAGGGACTTACAGGCTACCATAATAAATGGGAGAAATATGTAAAGTCAAGTCTCTTCTGGAGAAACAAGCAGGGCAGTGACCGAAAGAAGACATGGGAAGAATGGAAATTTGGGAAATAGCACTCTGATGCTTTCTTTGTATTTTCCAGTCAAGCTGATGAGTAGGTAGGTAAACAACTTGCTTAATTCATAGTTAAACCTAATATATACTCTTACTACCTGACTGTAGCTGGAGTCGGGGATTTCAATGGGCTTGAAAGTTATTTTCAGTATTTGATTGGCTTCATGTGTGAAAAGTAGATTTCTGTTTTGCTCTGAGAGCACAAAATAATAGTTGGAAGCTACAGCATTTTTGCCACTGGAACAAAAGTAACAACAACGAAAAAAAAAAAAACCCAAGAAAATAGATTTCTACTGTCCAAATAGAGAAAGGGTTAGTTCACAAGATTTCAAGTTACCTGCAGGCTGAATAGCCATTTGGGGTTCTTTTTATTGGTCAGCTGGAATGGGATTTGGATATTAATTGTGTGGCTCGACTAAGGTGATCTTTAAAATTCCTCCCAATTTTTGAGATCTTTTGCCAGAAGGGTGCTGGGGACGATGAAGAGATCATATTAAGGACTTAAGCCTGAAGAAGGTGGCTAAAATAACTCAATATGCTTTATATGTCTTAGCTAAGTGATGAATTGGAGAGATGCAATAACTCTTGACTGCCATCTGAAGGGTAAAAAGAAGGGTAGGATTATATATAGTGCCAAGAGGAAGTATAACGAGAAATAATACCACAAAATTTACTAAAGGAAACTGTAGGATCTGAATTAGAAACATTTTTTCAAATTAGAGCTTCACAATCTAATGTGTTTTGTCACTATCTCCCAAGGGCAGCCAGAGAAGCCCCTTTGAACAGCTCTGCACAGTCTTGGTTGGAACGATTTAAGCATCATGCCCTTTAGAAAATAAAAAACCTTTTCTGGAAGACAGGGAGGGAAGGATTGCACAATTTATTTTCAACATAACTTATTCGGATGTGAGGATTTCTCCTTAGGTTTTGTCTCCGACAGACCATGTCTTCTGTAAACAGGCTGCAGGCAGACCCAGGCTTACTTGTGCCTACGAAGGCTGCATATTTAGAAGCATCAGCTGGGAATGTCTGAAATGGCTCTCCAAGCCTGCTCTCGTGTAGATAGGGGGGCAGCCACCTCTTGGGATAGTCGTCTGCCATCTTTCCTCTCGGGGAATGGTTTTGGAGAAGCTCAGGCAGCTCTGCAAATTTTCTCCCCCACCTTTTCCTCTAAGCTAGGACTTCAGACTTTTGTCTGGTGACCATCAGCCTAGCAGATGTGGAGGGAGGGGAAGCACACTTTTCCCTCTCATGGTTGGGGTTTGGTTCTTTCTGAACATGGCGGCCTGCTTACCTTACCTTGTCCCCCTTCACCTAGGACTGAATCTGCTCCTCCCTCCTCAGGCAAGTCCACCCTCCATCTTCACTTCCTTTACTGCAATCAGAAATGCCACCCCTTCACTTTCATTTAAAATAAGGAAGTGGCAGCTTACAATATAAAGCAACAGCAGGAGCCAATAACCACAAATCTGAGTCAGAGCCCTCGACTTTCCGGTTGTCTAACCTAGTTGTATATCCTCAGGCAAATCACTGAAATTCTCTAAAGCTCAGATTTTTCATTTGTAAATTGAGGAGGTCCTACTTTCCTCACAGCTGCCATGGGAACTGAGAAAAACTGACATGCAGAGACACTTTACAGTAGAGTCCGAGAGGCCCTGGCAGAAAACCTGCCAGGGCTTTGTTTGAAATGGGCCAAAATCTTTGGAGTGGGCCAAGGGACAATTGTTCTAAGCAATTGCTTGAGTAGTCAGCAGGAGAATGGACATTCTAATCACAGGACTGATAGTTGGGGACTTTCTGAAGATAAAATCAGCAGTCAATCAATGTATAACTGAGTAGCTTAACTTGTTAACACCCACAGAGAACTTTTTTCCTTTCCTTTCTTCAACTCATGTGATTGCCTCCTCCCTTTCGTCATAAAACTCCCTGCTTTCACCTATGAGTGAGACACCTATTTGGGTTTTGACCTGAATCTGTATTCTCTGAATTGCAATTCTTTAATCCCAAATAAATGCTTGTTTGTCTCTCACTGTGGCTTTTAATTTTCAGGTTGACAGGATCAAAAGCGATGATACACACACACACACACACACACACACACACACACTTTGGTGGTAAAGTTCTATGTTAATGTGAATTAATGCTATTAACAGTAAAATAGGCAAATCTTTCTTTGGTCTATTGTATATACAATGACCTCTCTGGTATGACTATGTCTCTCCTAACAAGATTTAAGTTCTGAAAGAGGGAAAGGATGTTTATTACCTGCTACTTTTAACCTATATACATCTTTAGATGGCTTCAAGCATGCTTTATCGGCTAGAGAAATCAGGGAGAAGCTGGAGGGTTCTTTGGTAGAGCAGAGCAGGAAGAAATCTAGATCTTACACAGCTGGTGGTGGTCATGGAAAGGGAAGTAGGCAGTATAGGTCCGGGCACGGGTGACACAAAAGGAAAAGGGGAACTTAGGGCTAGCTTCAGACTTAAGCATTTCTGGGTTCCCTCTAAAAGAAGGTTGTTATAGGCTGAACCGTGTCTGCTTCAAAACTCATGTATTAAAGTCTGAACCTCTAGTACCTCTGAATGTGACTGTATTTTGAGACAGGGTCTTTAAAAAGGTGATTAAGTCAAAATGAAGTCATTAACATCGGCCCTAACCTATTATGACTAGTGTTCTTATAAGAAGAGAAAATTTGGATACAGAGAGAAGACAGTCATCTACAAGCCAAGGAAAGAGGCCTCAGAAGAAACCAACACTGCCAACACTTTGATCTCGAACTTCCAAAATTGTGAGAAAACAAATCTTTGTTGTTTAAGCCCCCTAGTCTGTGGCACTTTGTTATGACAGCCCTAGCCAACTAATCCAGAAGGCTTGAGCAGTTGTAGCTCCTCATTTTCTGGTTGCACAAGCCTTGTTCCTCCCTTAGGAGTTGGTCATCACCAAAGGTATAGAGTTGGCAGAGTCTGTCTTCCTCTGGATCACCTGAATGCCTGGTAGACATGTGCTTCTAATACTCTACTTTGTAAGAATGAAACTTTTTTTTTTTTTTTTCTGAAACCACCCTCTGCACATGGCATATAGTTCTATAGGTTTGTAAGGACAGTATTGTGTTACAGATGCATCATGAGAGACCAGGGGTTGACTATTACAGCTTGCTGCCCAAATCTGCTCTGTTGCCTGTTTTGATAAAGTTTTATTAGAACACAGCCAAACTCATTTGCTTATCTATTGTCTATGGCTGCTTTTGTGCTACAATGGCCTGAGTAGTTGTCACAGAGAACAGATAGCCACCATGTCTAAAATATTTGCTATCTAATCCTTTACAGAAAAAAATGTGACCACTGTTGTTGACTGAAGGGCCTTCCTTGTGGCCTAAGCCCCTGACTATCATGGATGTGCATATTTCTGGAGGAGAAAAAGAGATTTATAAACTAAAGAATTTGCTATACAGCCAAAGGTCATTTGTAAGTCAGGGACTGCATATTTTAAATCTTCAGCAACCACTTGTGGGGTGACTTTCCCCAATATCTCTTGGCATATTATCTGAATTTCCATGTTCATAGTCATTCAGTTCCCACAATTTATAATAAATTAACTTTCAGTAAAAATTATTCATTCAGCACTTAGAAATTAGCTTCCTGTAGAGTACCTTTTACTTTGGGTACTGTGGGAGAGAGATTCAAAGTCAACAGAAAAGAGAATTCATGTCTTTAAAGAGTTTTTATATATAACAATTCAAATTGCCTGGCTAGTCAGCATAGTGGCAATTATCTCATGGGGCTGATCATTTAAAAGGTTATTACATGAAATAATAAATAACTTTAAAATGATTAGGGAAATTAAAGTAAGACCAATTAACAATAGAAGTGCAAAAGTTGTGTACTGAAGACCACAAAACATTGTTGAAAGAAATGAAAGAAGATCTAAATGAATGAAAAAAGATATCCCATATTCATGGATCAGAAGACTTAATATTGTTAAAATGGTGATACTCTCCAAATTGATCTACTGATTCAACATAATCTCTATCAAAATCCTAGCTGCCTTTTTATTTTCTAGAAGTTGACAATGTGATCCTAAAACCCATATGGAATCTCAAGAGACTCAGAATAGCAGAAACTAAAAAATGAAAGGATTCACACTTCCTAATTTTGAAACTTACTACAAAGGTACAGTGATCAAGACAGGGTGGTTCTGGCAAAAAGATAAACATAGATCAATGGAATAGAATTAAGACTCCAGAAATAAACCCATATATTTGTAGTGAATTGATTTTTGGCAAGGATGTCAAGACAACTTAACAGAGAAATAATAGTGTTTTTGATAAACAATGCCATCAAGAAAGTGAAAAGACAACTCACAGAATGGGAAAAAATACTTGGTAAATCATGTATCTGATAAGATACTTGTATCCAGAATATACAAAGAACTGTTACAGCTTAATAATGGAGAAGACAAATAAGCCAATTAATAAACGGGCAAAGTATTTGAATAAACAGTTCTCCAAAGAAGGTATATGAAGGGCTAATTAGCACATGAAGAGATGATCAACATAATTATTAACTGCAAAAATGTAAATTCAAACCATGATGAGATATCATTTCATATTGACTAGCATGGCTATAATAAAAAAGATAATAGCAGGTGTGATGAAGATGTATAGGACGTTGCTGGTGGGAATGTTACATCATGCAACCCCTTTAGAAAACAGTGTGATGGTCCTCAACATGGTAACCATACCATATGATCTATTATTCCACTCCTCGTATATACCTAAGAGAAATGAAAACATATACCTACACAAAAACTTGTACCTGAATAATTACAGCTGCATTATTCATAATGACCAAGAGAGGAAATTAACCCAAACGTCCATCAACTGATAAATGGGTAAATAAAATGTAGTACATTCATACAATAAAATGTTATTCAGATATAGAAATGAATGTGGTACTGATACATACCACAACACAGATGAACCTTGAAGCATCAGGCTAAGTGAAAAAGAACAGTTATAAAAGGCCACATCTTGTGTGCTTTCATATGTCTATCAAATATCCAAATTAAGCAAATCTATAGATACAGAAAGCAGATTAATTGTTGCCAGGGCTGGAGGGAGGGAAGGATGATGGAGTGACTGTTAATGTGTTTCTTTTTGAGTGATGAAGTGTTCTAAACAGACTGTGGGTGATGTTTGTACAACTCTGAATATACTGAAACCACTCAAAAACACTTCAAATGGGTGAACTTTTGGTGTATGAATTATAGTTCAATAAAGTTATTAAAATAAAAGAATCAGACCATGGTGGGTACTTAATAAATATTTATTTTGTGACTTTTCAAAAAGAAGCAATCTTCAACAGATGAGTTATAGAGGAAAATAAATATTCTGAAAATGCTATATTGATATGACTTGTCATAGGACACTGTGAAATGCCTCTTTCTGGAGGACTTTTTCAAATAGGAACAGTTTTTATCTGCCTGAGTTTGTTTTGGTGTTATCTTCCTGAGAAGAGGAAGAAGGAATACAAGCTCCACTTTGAGTTTGCCCTTTACCAATGTCCACGTGCAATTTTATAAATAAACGTTGATTCAATAAGAAAATTTCCCCTTAAATTTCTCTGAGATTCCTTTACTGGATTTCATTGCGGGGTTCAATGCTCTCTAGTGAGTTCTGCGATGCCAGGATGCTCGCTAGGGAAGTACCAGCACTTTCTCTATTCTAGTTTGGTAGGTTGGTAGCAGAAGACTGAAAATGGGCTGAATCTCTCCTGCTTCTGAAATATTTATACGTGGAAGGAAGGAATTGGTAATTTGTATTATGAGCCACTCTACCTTAATATTAAATCAAAGTCTGGGGAGAAGCCATGTGAAGAGTTAAGACCTTGTTAATGATCCTGCAATGCATTCCTTCCTCTGGAGTGTTGACTCAGTTACCAAATAAATAAACGTGATCTTTCCAAATCACTCACTGCACCCCAGAGACACCCCTCCTCTCTTTGCAGATCTTTAGTACTATTCTTGGAGTTTGTTCATAAAGATAATCTTGCTGTGAGTTAACTAATGATCGGTTATATTATCATCTCCCCATAGCGCAGATTGCAACACTCTGATCCTGCTGCTATTTAGATTGTCAAAGAATTTTATTCTCAAGGAACAGTTAACTTCCTTAGCTCAAAGTAACAAGATCATTTTAGAAGGATGAGGTCATTTGCTGGGCAAGATGCAAATACTAACCTATGTGCTTCACTAACCTGCAATGACCTCATGTTAAATGCCTAAAAGAGTAATTCAAAGAAAGTCTCCAATCTTCACTACCAGTGTAGTAGCCTTGACATTGTGGCACAGTGTAAGAGCTAAATAAATTCAGGAGAGAAATATTTATTTAAACTCTCTAGCAATGATACTCTTATTCTCTTTTGTTATTGAATAATTGAAAAGGTATCAAATAGCAAAGTTTCAATTATTCATCAAGTTATTTCATTTACTATACAAATGTCTGTAGGCAAATAAATGACACTGGAATTAAAAACTGGCAACATCTCCATGGGTTTGCTTATCGGGTCATCACTGCTTGAATCCTCAAATACGAAAGCTTTGTGCAAATTGTCCATCAGCGTTTGTAGAGGGAGTTTGGTATTTGTATTAGTTTCTACTTCTACCGTGACAAATTACCACAGATTTAGCCCTTAAAACAACACCCATTTATTATCTCACAGTTTTGTAGGTCAGAAGTCCCAGTACAGTTTAGTTTAGCTGGGTTCTCTGCTTAGAATATTGTAAAGCAGAAATCAACATGAAGGCAGGGTTGTACTCTTTTCCGGAGGCTCTGGAGATGAATCCACGTCTGAGTTAATTTCACTAATGGCTGAGTTCAGTTCCATGTGCTGTGGGACTGAGGTCTCTATTTTCTTGCTGACTGTCAGCAAGGTCTTTGCTCCTAGCCAGTCTTTGCTCCTAGAGGCTGCCCACATTGCTTCTCGTGCATTCCATGTGGTACCCTTCCAGCAACAATGGAGGAGTCCCTTTCATGCTTCAGAGCTCCTTGACTTCCCCTCTGCTGAATCTTTCCTGCCTCCAACTAAAAAAAGTTCTCTGCTTTTAGGGCTGGTGAAATTAGATAGGCCCACCCAAATAATCCTCCCCATTTAAAAGTTTGAAACCTTGATTATATCTGCAAGGTCTCTTTTGCCATGAGTTAAAGCTTATTTATAGGTTCTCAGGATTAAGGGTTTGATAGTTTATGGGGGCTATTATCCTGCCTATCATAGTCTTGAATACAAGACAGAGAGTTTCATAATCCAAAACCTTGGTATCTTTTTTTTTGTCCTGAAAGAATGAAATGAACAAAATGATACAAGAATACCCTGTTAGGTGCTAATCATGAGTGTAGATAGTGCAACTTATCTTTCTAATTCCAGAGCATTTATTTTTCTGGAATACTGTGCTTTGTAGTTTGTCCTTGCAGTTCGTACCTTTCTAATCTTTTCTTCCATTCTAGAATTGCAAGCACGCAGTATATATTCTGATCATGCCAGGACAGCCAAAATAAAGATGCCCTATAGTTTACATGTAGAACTATTTTATATATATAAAAGCGTTTTCTTTTTTTTGCAGATCTATAAAATATACTTGTCCAGACTCTCCCAGATTTTGGCTCCCTGCCAACCCTTTCTGTTAGTAACACCCATTAACTATGTAGAATGTGCAGCTGGACTATGAAAACAAAATCTCTATGTTCTGAAATTCTGCCTCTATCATATTCTTTCTGACTTTGTCATTGTGTCTTACATTGACAGTCCCTGGAAACCAATGCTATGAATTTGGTCCCTTCAAAAAGACTAAGCCTCCACATTCCTTCTCCATTTGTGTCATTCAATCCTCCACTGACATCTTCAAACCTTTTCTGCTATTACATGGGAAGATATTTATCTGACGATGTCACCTCAATGTAAATGTTACAGCTGCCAAGAACTATGAAAAGTCTGAGATCTTATCCTATTTGCAAGCTAATAAGTCAGCCTGTTACGGTTTTATGGATGCTTGCAGAAGATATGAGACTCCTGGGTCAGAGACAAAGGATGTTATTACTCATGGCACAGCAGGAAGCATGAACTTCATGTTTACAATATTTCCTTTGCACCCTGAGACCCATGGGTGTGATGTGGAGGAGTGGCTTTGTCTCATGGCTGAGCAGCCCTGAACTTCTAAAGGTAGATCAGGAACTCGTCTTTTAAGGAGGCTTTAAGGGGACTTCTAGCAAACCTGCCCAAACTTTGTCTGGAGCTCTGTGCTCCACAGGGACACTATGTCTTTCAGAGCTGTTTACAAGTGTCATTCAAAAGACAGTGCTGGAAAAAAAGCTGCCAGTGCATCTGGTCATAAGGCATGCAAAAATATAAGAGACCCTTGGAGAACTGTTTTCTAACAACCACTTCTTGTTTAAAAGGGGTCCCTTTGCAGATAAGTGTTCCTATCTGATATAAACTAGACTAGCTTTGCCTAAGTTCAGAAAATAAGTTAGAGCCATTTATAATGATCTAAATTATATACATACACTTTATAATTATTTACTTATTGAAAATAAATTGTAGAAATATACACATCTATACGAATAAACACTATCCAAGAGATTACTGAAAAACAAGCAACAAACTATTTCTGACATTCATTAAACAGAACAAATGAAACAACATACCTATTAAAAGATTAAGTGAGATGTGGGTTAGAGAACTGTGCTCACATATTTAAGAAAAGATTTCTCTGGGAAAAATAAATACCACTTTAAGACAGCTTTCCCAAAGTTTGTTTTTCAAACAAAGATTCCAGGAGCTCTTCCTTAATAAGAATAACTCATTGCCAAATAATTTGGGGGCAAGTACCTTTCTCCCATGGAAAGCCCAATGCAGGTTAGCATATTAAATGTCCTGAGAAGTCCCGATATGAGGAAACTGGTTTTATTTTGTTTAATTTGATATTATTCTAATTGATTTGATAATGAACTCATGGTGTGTATGAGTGCATGTGTGTTCAAACTTATACCTTCAGCAGAGCACACCCAAGATGTTATCAATTTAAGGTGATCAAGATTTACCAGGTTGCTCTTTTCTCATTCACAGAGGCTATTTAAAGTCTTAGAAGGTACCTTTGAATTTGATTTATTCTGCACATTGCACATTTAAACACAACATTTTTATTGGGCTTGATTATCTGGAAATGCCGTTAGCTTATTCTCAATGTCCTTCTGCTTTCTCTGATCTATTTATAAGGTCAGTCCCTGAAGTTTAATTTTCATATTGATGAGGAAATGTGCTTGATGTTACAGGATTGATTACAATGAATTTGAAAGCCAAGTAGGGAAAATCTATTCCCATCAATGAATTTGTTTTTCAAATTTTGACAAAATAGTCTAGAAGTGAAACTGCAAAAGGGTAAACATGATATTATCCCAATGCTCTTTTATTATAATTGTATGTAAGAAGCAAAGACTTACTGTAAAAATTAGAATGCTGTAAATGGAACAATCATTCAAATGAAGTACTGAAAGTAGTGAATATTGACTTTGTGTAGATACATCAAACTACTTAATAGATCACAATGAAGATAAGGATCCATGTGTACCCTTTGCTCTCTAAAATGTATCTTAAAAACCTACCAGTTATAAATTCCTCCAATTTTAATATAAATTTATTTATATCATTTGACGATCTTTCCACATAGTTAACTTCAGTTTTAAATAGCTTGATTTTTCCCTGCTCAGTAGAAGATGAAACACACATCAGGACACTGAATGATAGGAAGCAAGAGCAATTTCTTTTAATACAGAATTTCTAATAAATGATGATGGTTTCTTTTTATATATTACTTCTCATCTTTTTGAAAGATAATCTTTATTGATGTATAATTTTACATTAAAATTCATCCATTTTAATGTATAATTTTGACAGATGTCTACAGCTAAGTAAGTGTCACCACAAGCAAAATATGAAATATTTTTATCAGCCCTAAAAACTCCACTGTGACCCCTTGCATCTAGTTTTTCTGTTCCTTTGCCTGGCCTCTGGCAACTGCTGATCTTTCCATTACTATAGTTGTATCCTCGTCATATAGTATGTAGTTCTCCATGTCTGGCTTCTTTCACTTATAAAATTCATTTGAGAATCACCTATACTTTGAGTATATGTAGTGCCTTTCTTTTCATGACTGAGTAGTATTCCCTTATATGGCTCTGCCATTTGTGTGTTCATTCACCACTTGAGACACCTTGGGTTTGCTTTCAGTTTGGGGCTATTATGAATAAAAATGCTATGAACCTTCAGATTTAAGTCTTTTCATGACATGTATTTTCATTTCTCTCAAGTAAATATGTAGGCGTGGGATTTCTGGGTAGTATGGTAAATGCACTATTAGCATTATAGAAAGTGGCCAAACTTTTTTGCAAAGTGGCTATAGCAATTTTTGTTTTATTTATACATTGGAGCAATGTATGAAAGGTCAGATAATCCATATCTTCTCCAATACTTGGTAGAGTTCCTCTTTTTAATTCTAGCCAGTTTAGTGGATCTGTTGTAGTATTTGTGTTTCCTGAATGACTAATGATATTGAGTATCTATTTATGTGCTTATGTGCCATTTGTATATCATTTTTTAAAATTTTGTATTTTTATTGTTATGTTAATCACCATACATTACATCATTAGTTTTTGATGTAGTGTTCCATGATTCATTGTTTGCGTATAACACCCAGTGCTCCATGCAGAACGTGCTCTCCTTAATACCCATCATCAGGCTAACCCATCCCCCCACGCTCCTCCTCTCCAGAACCCTCAGTTTGTTTCTCAGAGTCCATAGTCTCTCATGGTTCGTCTTGCCCTCCAATCTCCCCCCCTTCATTCTTCCCTTCCTACTATTATCTTTTTTTAACATATAATGTATTATTTGTTTCAGAGGTACAGGTCTGTGATTCAACAGTCTTACACAATTTACAGTGCTCACCATAGCACATACCCTCCCCAAAGTCTATCACCCAGCTACCCCATCCCTCCCACCCCCCACCACTCCAGCAATACTCAGTTTGTTTCCTGAGATTAAGAATTCCTCATATCAGTGAGATCATATGATACATGTCTTTCTCTGATTAACTTATTTTGCTCAGCATAATACCCTCCAGTTCCATCCATGTCGTTGCAAATGGCAAGATTTCATTCCTTTTGATGGCTGCATAATATTACATTGTATATATATATATATATATATATATATATATATATATATACACCACATCTTCTTTATCCATTCATCTGTCGTTGGACATCTTGGCTCTTTCCACAGTTTGGCTATTGTGGACATTGCTGCTATAAACATCTGGGTGCACGTACACCTACGGATCACTACATTTGTATTTTGGGGTAAATACCCAGTAGTGCAATTGTTGGGTGGTATGGTAGCTCTATTTTCAACCTTTTGAGGAACCTCCATACTGTTTTCCAGAGTGGCTGTACCAGCTTGCATTCCCACCAACAGTGTAGGAGGGTTCCCCTTTCTCCGCATCCCCTCCAACATCTGTCGTTTCCTGACTTGTTAATTTTAGCCATTCTGACTGGTGTGAGATGGTATCTCATTGAGGTTTTGATTTGGATTTCCCTGATGCCGAGTGATGTTGAGCACTTTTTCATATGTCTGTTGGCCATTTGGATGTCTTCTTTGGAAAAATGTCTGTTCATGTCTTTTGCCCATTTCTTGATTGGATTATTTGTTCTTTGGGTGTTGAGTTTGATAAGTTCTTTATAGATTTTGGATACTAGCCCTTTATCTGATACGTCATTTGCAAATATCTTCTCCCATTCTGTCGGTTGTCTTTTGGTTTTGTTGACTGTTTCTTCTGCTGTGCAAAAGCTTTTTATCTTGATGAAGTCCCAATAATTCATTTTTGCCCTTGCTTCCCTTGCCTTTGGTGATGTTTCTAGGAAGAAGTTGTTGTGGCTGAGGTCGAAGAGATTGCTGCCTGTGTTCTCCTTTAGGATTTTGATGGAATCCTGTGTCACATTTAGGTCTTTCAACCATTTTGAATCTATTTTTGTGTGTGGTGTAAGGAAATGGTCCAGTTTCATTCTTCTGCATGTGGCTGTCCAATTTTCCCAACATCATTTGTTGAAGAGACTGTCTTTTTTCCATTGGACATTCTTTCCTGCTTTGTTGAAGATTAGTTGACCATAGAGTTGAGCGTCCATTTCTGGGCTCTGTATTCTGTTCCATTGATCTATGTGTCTGTTTTTGTGCCAGTACCATACTGTCTTGATGATTACAACTTTGTAATAGAGCTTGAAGTCCGGAATTGTGATGTCACCAGCTTTGCTTTTCTTTTTCAACATTCCTTTGGCTATTCGCAGTCTTTTCTGGTTCCATACAAATATTAGGATTATTTGTTCCATTTCTTTGAAAAAAGTGGATGGTATTTTTTTTTTTTTAAAGATTTTATTTATTTGACAGAGAGAGACACAGCGAGAGAGGGAACACAAGCAGGGGGAGTGGGAGAGGGAGAAGCAGATTTCCTGTGGAGCAGGGAGCTCGACGTGGGGCTTGATCCCAGGACCCTGGGATCATGACCTGAGCCGAAGGCAGATGCTTAACGACTGAGCCACCCAGGTGCCCCTGGATGGTATTTTGGCAGGGATTGCATTAAATGTATAGATTGCTCTAGGTAGCATTGACATCTTCACAGTATTTGTTCTTCCAATCCGTGAGCATGGAATATTTTTCCATTTCTTTGTGTCTTCCTCAATTTCTTTCATGAGTATTTTATAGTGTTCTGAGTACAGATTCTTTGCCTCTTTGGTTAGACTTATTTCTAGGTATCTCATGGTTTTGGGTGCAATTGTAAATGGGATTGACTCCTTAATTTCTCTTTTCTGTCTTCTTGTTGGTGTATAGGAATGCCACTGATTTCTGTGCATTGATTTTATATCCTGCCACTTTACTGAATTCCTGTATGAGTTCTAGCAGTTTTGGGGTGGAGTCTTTTGGGTTTTCCACATAAAGTATCATATCATCTGCAAAGAGTGAGAGTTTGACTTCTTCTTTGCCTATTTGGATGCCTTTTATTTCTTTTTGTGTTCTGATTGCTGTGGCTAGGACTTCTAGTACTGTGTTGAATAGCAGTGGTGATAATGGACATCCCTGCCCTGTTCCTGACCTTAGGGGGAAAGCTCTTAGTTTTTCCCCATTGAGAATGATATTCGCTGTAGGTTTTTCATAGATAGCTTTTATGATATTGAGGTATGTACCTTCTATCCCTATACTCTGAAGAGTTTGATCAAGAAAGGATGTTGTACTTTGTCAAATGCTTTTCTGCATCTACTGAGAGGATCATATGGTTCTTGTTCTTTCTTTTATTAATGTATAGTATCACACTGATTGATTTGTGGATGTTGAGCCAACCTTGCAGCCCAGGGATAAATCCGACTTGGTCGTGGTGAATAATCCTTTTAATGTACTGTTGGATCCTATTGGCTAGTATTTTGGTGAGAATTTTTGCATCCATATTCATCAGGGATATTGGTCTGTAATTCTCCTTTTTGATGGGGTCTTTGTCTGGATTTGGGATCAAGGTAATGGTGGCCTCATAAAACGAGTTTGGAAGTTTTCCTTCCATTTCTATTTTTTGGAAGAGTTTCAGAAGAATAGGTATTAATTCTACTTTAAATGTTTGGTAGAATTCTCCTGGGAAGCCATCTGGCCCTGGGCTCTTGTTTGTTGGGAGATTTTTGATTACTGCTTCAATTTCCTTAGTGGTTATAGGTCTGTTCAGGTTTTCTATTTCTTCCTGGTTCAGTTTTGGTAGTTGATACATCTCTAGGAATGCATCCATTTCTTCCAGATTATCTAATTTGCTGGCATATAGTTGCTCATAATATGTTCTTATAATTGTTTGTATTTCTTTGGTGTTGGTTGTGATCTCTCCTCTTTCATTCATGATTTTATTTATTTGGGTCATTTCTCTTTTCTTTTTGATAAGTCTGGCCAGGGGTTTATCAATCTTATTAATTCTTCCAAAGAACCAGCTCCTAGTTTCATTGATCTTTTCTACTGTTCTTTTGGTTTCTATTTCATTGATTTCTGCTCTGATCTTTATTATTTCTCTTCTCCTGCTGGGTTTAGGCTTTATTTGCTGTTCTTTCTCCAGCTCCTTTAGGTGTAGGGTTAGGTTGTGTATTTGAGACCTTTCTTGTTTCTTGAGAAAGGCTAGTATTGCTATATACTTTCCTCTTAGGACCGCCTTTGCTCCATCCCAAAGATTTTGAACAGTTGTGTTTTCATTTTCATTGGTTTCCATGAATTTTTTTAATTCTTCTTTAATTTCCTGGTTGACCCATTCATTCTTTAGTAGGATGCTCTTTAGCCTCCATGTATTTGAGTTCTTTCCAACTTTCCTCTTGTGATTGAGTTCTAGTTTCAAAGCACTGTGGTCCAAAAATATTCAGGGAATGATCCCAATCTTTTGGTACTGGTTGAGATCTGATTTGTGACCTAGGATGTGATCGATTCTGGAGAATGTTCCATGGGCACTAGAGAAGAATGTGTATTCTGTTGCTTTGGGATGGAATGTTCTGAATATATCTGTGAAGTCCATTTGGTCCAGTGTTCATTTAAAATGTTTATTTCCCTGTTGATCTTTTGCTTAGATGATCTAACCATTTCAGTGAGGGGATTGTTAAAGTCCCCTACTATTATTGTATTATTGTCGATGTGTTTCTTTGTTTTTGTTATTAATTGGCTTATATCATTGGCTGCTCCCATGTTAGGGGCATAGATCTTTACAATTGTTAGATCTTTTTATTGGATAGACCCTTTAAGTAGGATATATTGTCCTTCCTCATCTCTTATTATAGTCTTTGGTTTAAAATCTAATTTGTCTGATATAAGGATTTCCACCCCAGCTTTCTTTTGGTGTCCATTAGCATGGTACATTGTTTTCCACCCCCTCACTTTCAATCTGGAGGGGTCTTTGGGTCTA
Organism: Halichoerus grypus; assembly: GCF_964656455.1. Classification (NCBI taxonomy): domain Eukaryota; kingdom Metazoa; phylum Chordata; class Mammalia; order Carnivora; family Phocidae; genus Halichoerus; species Halichoerus grypus. The sequence goes on along the minus strand of NC_135720.1, from coordinate 11,959,933 downwards.
AAATGAGTCTCTTGCAGACAGCATATCGATGGGTCTTGTTTTTTTATCCAATCTGATACCCTGTGTCTTTTGATTGGGGCATTTAGCCCATTTACATCCAGGGTAACTACTGAAAGATATGAATTTAGTGCCATTGTATTGCCTGTAAGGTGACTGTTACTGTATATTGTCTGTCTTCCTTTTTGGTCTATGTTACTTTTAGGTTCTCTCTTTGCTTAGAGGACCCCCTTCAATATTTCTTGTAGGGCTGGTTTCGTGTTTGCAAATTCCTTTAGTTTTTGTTTGTCCTGGAAGCTTTTTATCTCTCCTTCAATTTTCAATGACAGCCTAGCTGGATATAGTATTCTTGGCTGCATATTTTTCTCATTTAGTGCTCTGAATATATCCTGCCAGTCCTTTCTGGCCTGCCAGGTCTCTGTGGATAGGTCTGTTGCCAATCTAATGTTTCTACCATTGTAGGTTACAGATCTCTTGTCCCGAGCTGCTTTCAGGATTTTCTCTTTGTCTCTGAGACTCGTAAGTTTTACTATTAGATGTCGGGATATTGACCTATTTTTATTGATTTTGAGGGGGGTTCTCTGTGCCTCCTGGATTTTTATGCCTGTTTCCTTCCCCAAATTAGGGAAGTTCTCTGCTATAATTTGCTCCAATATACCTTCTGCTCCTCTCTCTCTTTCTTCTTCTTCTGGGATCCCAATTTTTCTAATATTGTTTCATCTTATGGTATCACTTATCTCTCGAATTCTGCCCTCATGATCCAGTAGTTGTTTATCTCTCTTTTTCTCAGCTTCTTTATTTTCCATCATTTGGTCTTCTGTATCACTAATTCTCCCTCTGCCTCATTTATCCTAGCAGTTAGAGCCTCCATTTTTGATTGCACCTCATTAATAGCCTTTTTGATTTCGACTTGGTTAGATTTTAGTTCTTTTATTTCTCCAGAAAGGGTTTCTCTAATCTCTTCCATGCTTTTTTCAAGCCCAGCTAGTATCTTTATAATCGTCATTCTGAACTCTAGTTCTGACATCTTACTAATGTCCATATTGATTAGGTCCCTGGCAGTTGGTACTGCTTCTTGTTCTTTTTTTGAGGTGATTTTTTCCATCTTGTCATTTTGTCCAGAGGAGAATAGATGAATGAGAGAACAAAATGCTAACAGGGTAACAACGACCCAGAAAAATATACAGTAAACAAATCAGATGAGACCTGAAACCAGGGAAAAGAAAGGGAAAGAAAGAAAAAAGAAAAAAAAAAAAGAAAGAAAAAGAAAAAGATAAAAAAAAAAGAATATGATCAAATATGATCAGACTGGTGAATAGATCAGTGCCACACACTAGATTTTGGGCATACTTTGGTCTGTTAGTAGAAAATGCCTCCCAAAATTTTAAAGAAAGAAAAAGTTATATATGTACAAAAATAAGGGTAAATACGATGAAGGGATGAAATATGACTTTAAAGATGAAAATTATAAAAGATTTTATAAAAGGAATTGATAAGAAGTTGGTTGAAAAAAGAAAGAAGAGAAATTTAAAAAAAAAGGGAGAGAATGTGATCAGGCAGGAGACTAGAACAAAGCCATACACTAGAGATTTAGGGTATATTTTGGTCTGTTAGAAGAAACTGTATCTCAAAATTTTAGAGAGAGAACAACTTATATATATACCAAAAATAAGGTTAACTACTATGAAGGGATAGAATATGACTCTAAAAATGAAAAATAAAAAAGATTTTTTAAAAAGGGATTGATAAGATGTTGGTTGAGAAAGGGAAAAAGAAAAATTCAAAAAAAAAAAAAAGAAAAAAAAGAAAATTAAAAAAATTAACTTTGAAAAACTAAAGAATCGGGGGAAAAAAGCCATGGATTCTATGTGCAGTATTCCCCTAGCGCTGGAGTTCTGCAGTTCTCATTGATCGGTAAACTTGGTCTTGGCTGGCTGTTCTCGCTGATCTTCTGGGGGAGGGGCCTGTTGCCGTGGTTACCAAAAGTCTTTGCCGGAGGCGGAATTGCCCCGCCCTTGCCCGGTCCAGGCTAAGTAATCTGCTCGGGTTTGCTCTCGGGAGCTTTTGTTCCCTGCAAGCTTTCGGCACAGCTTTGGAGGACGAGAGTGAAATGGCGGCCTCCCGATCTCCGCCCCGGAGGAGCTGAGACCTCGGCCCCGCTCCTCAGTGCGCCCCCAGAGAAAAGCCGTCAGTCACTCCCGTCTCCCCGGTCTCCAGCCACACTCCGTGCTCACCCGGCTTGTGACCGAGCATTTCTGTCTCTGGCACCCGACCCCAGGTGGAGTCTCCAAACCCAGCAGATCCCCGCGGTGCGCTCCCGCGCCTCTCCTCCCGGGGGAAGAAGGTGAGTCTCCCCGGATCTGCCGCTTGTTGGGTCCCTGCTGGAGGAGCAGTGGCCCGACTGTGCCGCGGATCACGGTTTATAGCAACCCCGAGCTGAGAGCCCGCGCCTGGGCTCCGTCTCTGCAGCCGGCTTCCCCGCTCCGATACCTGGGAGCTCTGCCGCACTCAGGCACCCACCAGTCTTTCTGTGACCCCGAGGGTCCTGAGACCACACTGTTCCATGAGGGTTTCACCCCCCGCTTAGCCACCGGAGTGACGTCCCTCAGCGGAGCCGACTTCTAAAAGTTCCGATTTTGTGCTCCGGGGCTCTATCACTTGCCAGAAGCGGCCGACGGAGGCCCCTCCCCCACTGTCTATCCTCCCGAATATCGCCTCGGATTCACTTCTCCGCACGTCCTACCTTCCAGAAAGTGGTCGCTTTTCTGTTCAGAGAGTTGTTGCTCTTCTTTTCTTCGATCTCCTGTTGAGTTTGTAGGTGTTCAGAATGGTTTGATCCCTATCCAGCTGAATTCCTGGGACCAGACGAAATTTAGGTCTTCTACTCCTCTGCCATCTTGCTCCTCCCCCATGTATACCTTTTTTAAAATTTATTTGACAGAAGGATAGAGAGAGAGAGTGTGCACAATCAGGGGAAGAAGCAGGCAGAGGGAGAGGGAGATGCAGGCTCCCCGCTGAGCAGGGAGCCCAGCATGGGACTTGATCCCAGGACTCTGGGATCAGGACCTGAGCCAAAGGCAGACGCTTAACCAACTGAGCCACCCAGGTGCCCCATTGTATATCTTTTTTAAACAATGTTTTGCCCAGTTTTTTTGAATTGTTTGGCTTAGTATTAAATTATGAATTCTTTGGATGTTTTGGGTGGAAGTCCTCTATCAGATACAGGCTTTGAAAATATTTCCTCCAAGTCTGTGTCTTATCTCTTTATTTTCTTAACAGTATCTTTTGAAGAGCAATTTTTTTTTAAATATCATGAAGTCCAATTTTCATATTTTTTCTTATGGTTTGTGTTTTTTGTGTCCTGAGAAATCTTTGCTTAGCCCAGGATCACAAAGATTTCCTTGTGCTTTATTGCAGTTCGTATAGACTTATGATTCACTTTGAGTTAATTTTTGTATATGGTGTAAAGTAAAAGATCTTTTGGCATATGGATATCCAAATGCAGCACTATTTGTTGAAAAGTATATCATTTCCTTATTGAATCACCTTGGCATTTATGTTGAAAAGCAATTGACTGTGTATATGGTCTATTTCTGGACTCTCTATTCAGTTCAACATTTCTATATGTCTATCCTTACACCCACACCACACTGTCTTGATTACTGTAGATTTATATCACCTTTTGGAATCAGTAAGTTTTCTGTTTTTTATTCTTTTTCAAAATTGGCTTGACTATTCTAAACATTTTGCAATTCTACCTACATTTCAGAATCAGCTTGTCAATTTCTACCTAAAAGCCTTCTGGGATCTCGATTTTTATTGTGTTGAATCCATGGATCTACCTCAATAATATTAAGTCTTTCAATCCACTAACTTGAGGTACCTCTTTCTTAATCTAAGTTTTCTTTAATTTCTCTCAGCAATGTTTTATAGTTTTCAGTGTATAGGTCTTACATAAATTATGTTAAATTTATCCTCAAATGTTTCAGTTTTAATGGTAGTATAGTGGTGTTATTTTTTTTCTTTTGAAAAATCAATTTCCAATTGTCTGTTGTTCATACATAGACAATTGATGTTTTCATCCTAACCTTTTCTCTCATAACCTTGCTAAAATCATTTCTTAGCTTTCTTAGATTCCTTAAAATTTTCTACATTGATGATCATGTCAGAAAATAAAAACAATTTTATTTTTTCCTTTCCTATCTGTATGTATTTTATTTTCTTTTTCTTGCCTTATTGCACCAACTGGGAATCCAGTACAATGTTGAGTAGGAGTGGTAAGGGAAGATATCTTTGTTTTATTCTCAATCTTAGGAGGAAATCATTCCATTTTTCACCATTAATTATGATACTAGTTATAGATTTTTTTGTGTGTGTATATGTCCTTTATCAAGTTGAGGAAGTTTCTTTCTTTTGGTAGATCACTGAGAGTTTTTTTATGAGTAGTTGTTGAAATTTTTCAAATACCTTTTCTACACCTATTGCAGTAATCATGCAGTTTTTCTTTTTTCTTTTTGCCTCATAATATGGTGAATTACACTGATTTTTGAATGTTGCATCCCTGAGAAAAATCCCACTTGGTCATGATGCATTGTCCTTTTAATATGGCTGGATTAGATTTGCTAATATTTTGTTAAGACTTTTTGCCTTTATGTTTATAAAAGACCTTCAGCTGTAGTTTTCTTATAGTATTTTTTGAGTTGGGATCAGAACAATTCTGGTTTTTCTCTTCTATTTTCTGGATGCATTGGTGTTATCTTTTCCTTACATGTTTGGTTGAATCTACCAATAAGACCACTGAAGACTGGGATTTTCTTTGTAGGATGGTTTTTAAGGCACGAATTCAGTTTCTTCAATAGATACAGGTCTTTAAGGTAATTTTTCTTGAGTGAACTTTTTGTTTTGTTTGTTTTTTGTTTTTGTCTTTTGTGGAATTTTTCCATTTTTATCTAAGCTGTCAAATTAAATGGTATAAATATATTTATAATATTTTCTTACTATTCTTTTAAAGTGTATTGAATCAGTAGTGATGTTACTTCTTTTATTCCTGATACTGGTAATTTATATCCTCTTTTTTTTTCTTCAGATGATCAGTTTTTGGTTATACTGGTTTTTCTCTATTGTTTATCCAATTTCTATTTTGTAGTCCCCTTTGTTGTTATTTCCTTCCTTCTGCTAACTTTGGGTTTAATTTCTTAGATAACTATTTTTAGACTGTTTTTCTTTCTTAATGTGTTTAAAGCTATAAATTTCCCTCTAAACAATATTTTTGCTGCATCCCAGAAATATTGATATGTTATATTTGCATTATCATTTAGTTTAAAATATTTTCCTATTTCCTTTGTAATTTTTTTTTGACCTATGGCTTATTTAGAAGTATGTTATTACAGGGGCGCCTGGGTGGCTCAGTCGTTAGGCGTCTGCCTTCGGCTCAGGTCATGATTCCAGGTCCTGGGATCGAGCCCCGCATCGGGCTCCCTGCTCCGCGGGAAGCCTGCTTCTCCCTCTCCTACTCCCCCTGCTTGTGTTCCCTCTCTCGCTGTGTCTCTCTCTCTCTGTTAAATAAATAAATAAATAAATAAATCTTTAAAAAAAAAAAAGTATGTTATTACATTTTCAAAAAGTTAGGGATTTTCTGGATATATATATATATATATATATATATATATATATATATATATATAGTTAAGATTTTTAGTTGAATGCTGCCATGGTCAAAGAACATGATTTCAGTCTATTAAATTTATTGAGACATGATATATGGTCTGTTTTGGTGAATGTTCCATATAGAGTTGAAAAGAATATGTATTCTTCTGTTTTGGGGTGGAGTGCTCTATAAATGTCAGTTTGGTCAAGTTGATTGATAGTGTTGTTCCTCAGGTCTTCAATATTTTAATGATTTTTCTCTCTATTTATTTTTTCAATCACCGAAAAAATATTATTGACATATCTAACAATAATTTTGGATTTGTCTGTATCTCCCTTAAGTTCCACCAATATTTGCTTCATATATTTTGAAAGTCTGTTATCAAGTACATACACCTTTAGGATTGTGATGGATAGACTTCTTTATCATGATGAAATGCCCCTCTTAATCCCTGGTAATATTCCTTGTTCTGACATCTAGTCTTTCTGGTGTTAATATAGCCACTCCAGCTTTCTTCTGATTACTTTTCATAATAAATCTTTTCTCATTCTTTTACCTTTAATTTATCTGAGACTTTATATTTAAAATTGCTTTTCTGGAGACAACATATGGCTGGGTTTTGCATTTTTATTAAATCTGACAATTTATTTCTTAGTCTTTAGACCACTTACATTAAATGTAATTATTGATATGTTTAGAGTTAAATCTACCATCTTGTTAATTTTTATCTATTTGTCTCATCTTTTTTTTTTTTTTCTCCTGCCTTCTCTTAGACTAAGTTTTCATCCTACTGCTTTCTGGTTCTTTCCCAGGCATTCTGGAGTTTAACCTTATACATGTACATATCAGTATTCAGGCAACAATTTAAGTAGATACATCTGCAGATCTCTGGAGCTGTTTCTGTGTAGCTCTGTTGTCTACTATCCTGTCCTGCAAATTTTAGACACTTTGGCTTCTCCCAACTACAACCCCTATTTTTCAACTCAGGGAGATCTTCTACCTCTTTTTGTTTTCTGCTTCACTGCTTTTGGTCCTAGAAACTACCCCCAGCTGCTAAACTAGGGTAATTGTAGGATTTATCTCAATTTCCCCCTTCTCTCAAGAACCCCTGACATTCCATCTCCTGTTTTTCACTGTCTGGAAACATTTGTTTTTTCTATTTTCTCCGGTTTTCCAGTTGTGTAGAGCGAGTGGCAATTCCCATAGCAGTTAACCCTTCATGAATGGAAGATTTACTGATGCTTTCTTTAGTCTGTATAGATAGAAGTTGTCCATATAAATTTTTAGTACTGTTTTGTATGTAAATGAATGATGTCTACCTTGGAAATTAGTCTCCACAGTGGAAGAATGTCTCTGTCTTCCCTTTCCAAACTTCACTCTCCAAACCTTAATTATTTCTCATGAAAGAATTTTCAGACTATAAAGTTGAATCTATATTTTTCTTCACTGGAGCTGTTTAAGGAACTAGAAAAAAGCTTTCTGAAATCTCATTAATTTATTTTTCATTTTAGTATCTTAAAGGGATTTTAATTCTATGTTCCTGCCAACTTTAGAGAAGACTTTAAAACCATTTTTTTTTTTCCATTTACAAAATGTAGTTAAAAAAACCAAAAGTGCTCACTTGGTCCTTTATTGCGTTTGGAAAATTTATAAAATAGAGTGGGGTATAAAATGGGGAAAATTATTGAATCATCAAAGTCATTATTTGATATAAACAGCTTACTCTTTTCCTTGGCCTTGAAAATGTTGAAACTGTGACATGTTTTGTGAAGAAAGAGAAGGGGCAATCCAAATAGGATAGGGGCAGGAAAATCACTGCTAGAGAAATCTAGAACAGACAAGAGGGTTTGCTCTTATCTGCAGTACAGGACAGAAACCATGGATGAAAACAGCTGACCATGGGACACCTTATGCCTCTGGAGTCAATCGCCAACACCACCAAGACCACAGGGAGGAGTGGAGAGGTTGCCGGTCTTCTCACATTGTTGCAACTCAACTCTCACAGACCAGCTTTGTGCAGCCTTCTAGATATCTCTTTTCTGAGGTCAGAAGAAAAAAGGTGCAAGAGAATTGAATTCTTTTTCCTTTTCACTTAGTGGGGAGATTCTCACTGATGGGGAAGAAAAAAGTAGTTTCCTAAAGGGCAGTACAAGCACAACAGGTTGGAGATAGCATTTTCTCTGGAAAAATAACCACCTGGTATAATCAAATTCCTTCCTTGAAGAGTATAAGTAGCTTTTTCAAAGTTGCTTTCACAATGACTTGCACTTTATAAATCAAAATTTGTAGTTTTGCTTGAGGAAATAAGCTGCTTAAGCAGGCCCATTGTAGAAAGCCTTTTCTGAGACTCTCTCTTTTCACTCAATCATTTCAAGTATGAAACCTAGTGATTTGGGCATCAAGGGTATTTATTCAATTTCTTTTCATACTTTACTGTAAGAAATGAGAGTAACTGTGTTCATTTTTCTGTTTATACGAGGTGATAAACTATTCTCATTTCAACATCTCACAGCGATGCACTTAGACTGCCCTTAGGCATTGTGGTGGAGAGGTATACCAGCTTCCCTGCTAGAACCTTCCATTTAGGCTTTTTCTTCCGTCACCAGAGAACCAAAGAGTCTTCTGAGCTGCTGCCAAGGAGTTAGTTACCTCTAACCAAATGAGAAAAAAATGTGGGAGACTATCATTGGAAATAGAAAGTGAACATAGTCAAATGCCTGGTCACTATTCAGTTTAACTAGTTAAACACATCTTGTATGAACTTCTATGTGACATGCACTATTGCTTGAAGTCAGGGACACAAAGATGAATAACAGAAAATGCCTACTCTTGTGGAGCTTATTCTCCGTTCACATGGTAGTCAGATAATATCAGTACAGTGGGTTATGTGCTGGGATAGAGGTTGAGGGAATGGCAAGAGCATGAAGAGGCATACTCTCGCAGAGCAAGGGGATGCCCCAGAGAGCTACACGATATCCATAAAAAGAATTCTCGTATCCTTTGATATCACTGCAACCAGGTGGAAGCTGTAAAATTCAGAAGTAGAATGTATCACTTATTTCTGCAAGCCTCCAGTGTAAGAGCTGTGGTGTTTAAAGAAGGCAGGCAGTGATGGATTGGCTGTAGCACTGTTACTGCAGAGAAAAAGGTAGACAAATACCAGTTTCAAGGGAGAGTCTCTGAAGGATATTGGACCAGATATTTATAAACCAAGACTTTATATTTTTGTTTCTGTTTAATAAATTTACACTCCCTTTACCTATATCTCCTTCCCAACTGCTACTTCTGGCAACCACCTGTCTGTTCTCTGTATCTATGAGCTTGTTTTTTTTTGGATTCCACAGATAAGAGAGATCATATGGTATTTGTATTTCTCTGTCTGACTTATTTCACTTCACATCATACTCTTGAGGTCTATCAATATTGTGACAAATGGCAAAATTTCATTCTTTTTATTGCTGAATAATATTCCATTGTGTGTGTGAATATATATATATATATATGTATATATATATATGCCACAACTTCTTTATCCATTCATTCATCAATGGGCACTTAGGTTGTTTGCATTTTTTGGCTCTTATAAATAATGCTGCAATAAACATGGAGGTGAATGGGGCGCCTGGGTGGCTCAGATGGTTAAGCGTCTGCCTTCAGCTCAGGTCATGATCCCAGTGTCCTGGGATTGAGCCCCGCATCGGGCTCCCTGCTCAGTGGGAAGTCTGCTTCTCCCTCTCCCTATACTGTTCCCCCTGCTTGTGCTCTCTTACTCTCTCTGTCAAATAAATAAATAAAATCTTTAAACATGGAAATGGATGTATCTTTTCAAGTTAGTGTTTTTGTTTTTTCCAGATAAATGCTCAAAAGTGGAATTGCTGGATCATATCGTATTTGTATTTTTAATTTTTTGAGGAACCTCCATAGTATCTGCACCAATTTACATTCCCACCAACAGTGTACAAGGGTTCCCTTTTGTCCACATCCTTACCAACACTTGTTATTTCTTATCTTTTCTTTAATCATAGCCATTCTAACAGGCGTGAGGTGATATCCCATTGTGGTTTTGATTTGCATTTCTCTGATGATTAATGATGAGCATTTTTTCATGTACCTGCTGGCCAACTGAATGTCTTCTTTGGAAAAATGTCTATTCAGATCTTCTGTCCTTTTTAAAAACTGGAATGTTTGGGGGATTTTCTGCTATTAGTTTTATGAGTTCTTTATATATTTTGAACATTTGCCCCTTATCAGATATATAACTTGCAAATATTTTCTTCCATTCAGTAGGTTACTTTTTCATTTTGTTGATGGTTTCCTTTGCTGTGCAGAAGCTTTTTAGTTTGATGTGGTCCCACTTGTTGATTTTTGCTTTTGTTGTTTTGCTTTTGGTGTCAGATTTAAAAACACTATTGTGAAGACTGATATCAAGGAGCTTACTGCCTGTTCTTTCTTCGTTTTATGGCCTCAGGTACATTTAAGTCTTTAATACATTTGGGTTAATTTTTGTGTGTGGTGTAAGGTCGTGATACCTCCAGGTTTATTCCTCTTAAGATTGCTTTGGCTATTCAAGGCTCTTTTTGTGGTTCCATGCAAATTTTAGAATTATTTTTTCTTTGAAAAATGTTTTTGGAATTTTGATAGGGATTGCATGGAATCTGCAGATTGCTTTGGGTAATATGAACATTTTAACAACATTGATTCTTCCAACCCATGAGCCCTTAAAAAGAATTATAATCATATTCTTCTTTTAAAGTTATAAAACTACTACTACTTATTTGATTGTAATACAAACATACTTGAACACGTTCCCTTGATTTTTATATCAAATGTAATGAATGGTTCTACTTCTGAATCATATTACAACTGATTTTATCAAGTTATTTTTGACAATAGAGAACTTTCTTCTGATAAAAACACTCAAGGGATTTTACATTGTAGTAAAATAAGTTTGAACAGTCACATTTACAAGTGACTCTCCTCAAGGCCTGGAATCCATAGCAATTTTTGTCATTTTTCTAAAAAAAAAAAAGCTGCTGAATCCCATGTATTCTTACCTCTGCAGGACAGGTGGGCTAGCGAGGAGGTAGTCTAGCTGACCACTCTGAATCCCAATACAGTCTTGCTCTTCTCTACTGGTTTTCATATTCAAATTAACTCTCTTTGGAGGATCAAGGATGTCATTTGAGTTAATTTTTTTCAGGTATGACATGCTTCATTACGTTGAAGAATTTATAAGCTATAGTGCTGTATGTTAATTTGTAGATACACAGATCTTGGGATTTGGCTATCCCTGATTGTCAAGAGTTACTCTATTACTTAGGACAATTTGGTTTTTCAGCATCAAGTCACCAGTTATTTGAATTTTAGATGGTCTCCTCTTCGAGGTTTTTTCCCTCACATTTGAGGTTCCCCGAGGAGTGAGTGTCCTCATCAACTCTGCGCATGTGAGAAACGGTGCTTGGAGCGTGAGGGATACACTGAGATCACAAGCGTGGGCAGCATTTCAAATGCCCATGAGTGGAGCACTGGCTGGAAGCTGGTCAAGCAAAGCTTCAAAATATATATCAGTAAATCCCAGAGAAATGTCAAGTGGAAAATATGGGTTATCTGGATAATCTTGCAGATTTGTCTAGATATTCACGTGGTTGGTAAATATTTTCCCCAGAGTTTTCAGGCCTGGTGTTGTTATTGAAATGCTGCTGATCAAAAAAAAGAAATGCTGCTGATCATGCACCAAACACATACACACAGTTTTCTACCAGGGCAGGCGTATTGCTGACGCAAGGATTTACTCTTCTTTTAATTCTTTTGTGTTCTTTTAGTCTCAGTAGGACATCTGTTAGGTCTCAGACTGTGGGCCAAGGCCTATCTGTATTATTCCTATTTGGGAAATAATAATTACAAAAACAATAAGAGTTGCTGGTAGGGAAAGAGAGGTTTTTCCAGAAGGTGTTCTGTGATGTGTACATAACAATGTCCAAACCTCCAAAATGGAGCATAAATTTGGAATTTAGTTCCTTGATGTAGAGTGTTCTTCCTCTTTAAACCACCTACAAGGTCAACTGGAAACAACTCACTCTGACATGTGAATTTTGACATTCCCGCAGATGCTCAGCTACCCTATAGTGTGACATTATGGAAATCTAATGTGCCAGCCAGCAGTCACTTGCATCTTCCAAAAGTTAATGCCTTTAGGGCGCCTGGGTGGCTCAGTTGGTTAGGCGACTGCCTTCGGCTCAGGTCATGATCCTGGAGTCCCGGGATCGAGTCCCACATCGGGCTCCCTGCTCAGCGGGGAGTCTGCTTCTCCCTCTGACCCTCCCCCCTCTCATGCTCTCTCTATCTCATTCTCTCTCTCAAATAAATAAATAAAAAATCTTTAAAAAAAAAAAAAGTTAATGCCTTTAGTAGGAGCTGATTTGCTATGAGAGGTGGCTTTAAGTTATGGGACCAGACTCCACACACCAGTGTCTAATCTATCTTGCAGTTAGGTTTATAGCAACAAGATGGTACTGCCTAGCTATATATGCTAAATTCCTTGCATAGGTGGTGTTACAGTTCTACTCTAAATAAAGCAATCAATCAATATTTCTTCTCTGCTTACACTCCAATCTTCAGAACTGCTTGTTACGCTAGCTAGATGGATTTACTTAGAGCAGTGAAAGACATTCAGCAAGTCCATCCAATTTCTTGATTTATTTGCTATTGATGCATAAAATAAGCTTGTCTGTGAAATAGCCAGGTTGAAATTGCTGTTCTCATGCATTTTCATTGTTATTATTTGGCTAGATTGACTCTTGAGGGTCAAATTAAAACTCGTTCATCCAGAGCTACATGAGTGACAATAGATAGCTTCTTCAGTTAAAATCAGTACTAGTCCTGTATTTGAATAAAACTGTTGGAGAATCATAAATAGGATCTGGGTTCACCAAATATTCTAAAAGCTAGGGAGAAAGAACATTCACATGAATTGCTCGTCTTAGAAACTTGCTTACAATTTAACATCTAGATTTTATTATCACTAAAAATGAAAAGGAATAAGCCCCAAACCTAAGAACTCAATGATAGCATGTGTAGAATTTTCTAGCACTAACAATAATAATAATAGTGAGATTTATATTTTGTATTGCCTTACAGTTGAAGAAAGATCTTCACGGGTATTATTTCTTCAGATATCACATCTCAAGATGCTTTTAAAATAAACTACTATACACATGTTTGAAGACTGGATAATTAAAAAAAACATCCTCAGAGATAGTTGTTATGTAGAAAGTCCCGCCTGCCTTTCCAACTTTAATAATGCAAAAATCTTTTCAAAGGAGAAATCATAGATGTCTTATTTTTTATAAAGATTATTTTTGCAAAATATCAGAGTAAAAACATTTTCAAAGAAAACACTATTTAGTCAATGTGTTACTTCTTCCAGAATGTATACTTAAAATCTTTTGACTTTTAATACTTAATAGACATATTTTTTATTGTGTAAAACTTAGAAATAATTCCAGTCCAAGGCCTTCATTCTGATATTCATCAGAAATCAAGTGACTTTCCCAAGGTCACACATTCAGTGTCAGCTGACATTAGAAACTTTGTCTTATTACTCTTACTCCACTATTTGTTTTCATAAGACTGAATCTCCATAATACAGGTCTTAGTTTCTAAAACGATTTTCTAGTGCACGGCCAGTCTTATAAGGTAAAACATTCCCATGCCACAGATTCCTTGTAAATCATTGTCATCTTTCTCCAATGGTAATTCTTGTTCCTTACTCTTCTTTTCCTCTTTTCTTCTCTTTGTAATCTTTTGCATCACTGAACAATTTGTTATGCTGGTTACACTATTCAGTTACCAATTTCTTGAAGACAGGGAAAATATTTTGGGGAATTGGCTGAATTAGGTTTTGGATGTATAAAAATTTCTGGAACAGATCTTTAGACTTTCCTAATAACTGTTGAATTAAAGGTGATCTTATTATGTGCTGCTCTTCTGAAATCTTTTAGACTGGGGTTCTCCAGATTTCCCTAGTACTACAATAGAAGCAAAAAAAAGGAAGTAATACATTGACTTAAAAAAAGAAATTTGCATCTTCAAATACTTATGTATATTTTGCATGTATTAGTTTAAGGCATTTTGTTTTTTAGGTTTAAATAATATGACCCACAAGAGTAGAAATATTCCCAACTGCCTCCTGTATCTACTTTGGTACAGGAATTTAAAGATGGGATAAGAAGAGGGCTGTCACTTAAAATAAATTGCAACATTAGGCAATGAATTTGGGCTTTTCTGGTTGGAAGCCAAGTAGAAGATGGTGTTCTTGGCTTCAAGAAAACTGAGTAAATCCTAAGAAGCTTAAGGCTTCTAGTGAATGATAGTACAAAGTCTGGTCTGCTTTTTCTTCTTAGACATCTATAGGCTGTAAGTACTTTGTCTAGGGTAAAATAATGATTTGGTAATTAATAGGTCATTTGATTGTGTAGAAAACCCCTCTCCATCTCCATGTGCTGACCAACACACCTCACTTATCTATAGGAATCAAATGAACTTCACTTAATAGTGATACAGATAGAATTCTAATATGGTGGCCATTACAGTATTTCCTCAACATTGTGCCACTTCTAATGCCACTAGACAGAAAGAAACCAGGTGAAAAGATAGCCAACGGGGTCCATAAGAATTTTCTTTTGTAGTTTTTCTTGTCATTCCTTCTATTTAATGTAAATATTCTTCCTCTATCTCCAAACACCACTCTTTTGCAAGGTCTGAATCAGCCTTATACATGTATTTTCTTGTACTGTTTTACTATTTCCCAGGGAAAATAAAATTCTTGTCTTTTTATTTAAGGATTTTGGACACCATTATATTTTATCTAGAAAATTTTTTATTTTATTTTAGAGTTTTGATCAGGAACTTGAAACATTCTACATTTTCTGTTTCTTTTGGCAATAAAATTAAGTCTGGAGTGGAAGGACTGAGTAACCTACAGCATATCCATTTGTCAATGTAATGTCCTGAGTAGTACACTTTAAACTTTTAAGCATATACATTTTTAAAAGATTTCCCTATAAATAGCTAATGGGGAAAATCTTAATGTATGAAAGCTCTGAGTCATCTGTCTCACCCACTGCTACTGTCATGAGAAAAGGAACAGAATTTGTCATCAGGGGTTCATTGCATGGGGCATTCCCTTTCTGAATTTGAAAATGTCTGTAGATGTGTTTCAAACATGTATAGGTACTTTAAGCAATTTGTATCTGAGAAACACGCTTGTTTTATTATAATTTAGAAATAATACTTAAATAATTAGAATAATGACTTGCCAATAGGCATTATCATTAAAAATTTTGAGAACTGTAGGTATGTAATTTTTGATCAAACCATTTAACCTTGCCACACAAGTAGCATAGGCCAAGATTATAGGTTATGCTGCTGTCATCCAGTGGGAAGTTAAGGAACTCTCTTCTTTTGAGAGTTTCTTTGTTTCTCTCAAGCCCATCAATTGGCTCAGTTGAACAAAAGAGGCTTCTGTTCTCTTGGGCAGCTCAAAAGGTAGGCAGAGACCCAGGGCAAGAGCTCTTCCCTTTCACAGTAGCCTTTGTCCCTTGAAGACATGCACTGTTTTAAATAGCTTCTTCTATCACCCCTCTGTGTTAACACTTATGTAGATGGAGCATTTTTGCTCCACCTTTTGGCCAAAGACAGTGATCTCCTTAAAGGTTGGAATTACATCCCTAGCACCAAGCAGAGTGCCAAGCACAGAGAGGGTCTGTAATAAATGTGTGTTAAATGGAGGAATAAAAGGCAGGCTGTTACTATTTCTTCCACTGTGTGAATGGGTTCAGCATGACAATAATAGGTCTGGAGGGACTCTAAAAGGTCAATTAGTTCATTTTTCTGCTTCTGTCCAAGAACACATACCAGATAACTAGGTAGCTAGTCTGATTTTAAGTATATAAAAGGAAAGAAAATTACAGTTTCCTTTGGTAATCCATTCCAGTGTTTAACAACTCTCCTTGTCAGCAAGATTTCCTTTATATCTAGACTAAAACTCCCACATTGCATTCTTAAACCTTAGCAGGTAGAAACGTGCAGCCAGGATTTAAATGGTTTTTATTTCTTTAATTACTTTTGAACAAGTATTTATAGGCCAAATGTTTCCTTTCTATGTTTCAGTTCATAGGCTTTTTTTTTATCAGAAGGTATATGCACTTACCTGTCCTTGTCACTTAGCTCCAAACTGCCAATGCACTGATATTGGCTCTTTACTGTGGTATATTGATTGTATTAATGGTTTCAATTTGCACCATCTTTTTTGGTTGAGCCCTCTCACATTGGCTCTGGGCTTAACCATGTGACTTGCGTTGGCTGTTGGGACAACAGTCAGCTGAACATGAGCAAAGACTTGAAAAATTGCTTACATATCCTCTTTTCTGGTATCTCACCATGAGAACATGCCCAGCTTAACCTGCTGGAGAGATAAGACTACCTGCATAGATAAAATAACCTATCTGGAGAAGAGCTGAGTCTTCTGAGGTGAGGCTATCCAAGGAAGAGCCACACCCCAGACAACACACAAGCTGATCACAGATGCATGAGGGAGCTCAGCCATGATCAGCTGAGCCTGGCTTAGATTATCAGAAATAACTGCCCAATGAACCCATATACTCATGATACATAAATGGATATTGCTTTAAACCATTAATTTCTAAGGTGGTTTGTTTGCAGCAAAAATTGACACTCTCCCTAAGAGTAACTTCCCAGCTCTGGTGGAACTCAATCTCAGCAACAGGTTCCCCTTGCTGCTTATGAAGTAGGTAAGCTTCTCTAACTCTTACTGTTTTAATTTTTGCCTGTGCATTTTCTTCATTGCTTTGCTTTGAGAGATCAACCAGCACAAACAACCTTGGCCTACTCACTTGGATTCTGACCCTCAGCTCTTTGCTGACTGGTGTTAGGGAGGAAAAAAATTTACTCTACCCCTTAAGTTCTTCTAGCTGGTCTAAGAGTTAAATTGACAAAGACAGATTAACAGGAGAAAATCAAGCAAGTTTAATAGCATGTATACTTCTTGTATCCATGGAAGACACCCAGTAAAACTGGGTAACTCCTCAAAACAGCTGAAGCCATCACCTTAAATACCATCTCCAGCTAAAGACAAAATAAGATGTTGGGGGTATGGAGTAAGTTAATGGAGGTTACCAGGAGAAGTACGGTAAACAAAGGTAATGCAGATTTAAGTTTAGGTCTTCTCCACTGGGGACAGTTTCTAGAGATTTAGAGTCATCCCCCTTTTCCTGGTATTGGGGGAGACAACCTTACAAAACCCTTATACATGCAAATTATCTCTTACAAAAGGGTAACTTCTACTCATTTTTTAGAGCTTCTCCTGTGTCGGCAGTTTCTTAAAAATAACCAGTTTAGAATAATCAATATGCCAAAGAGGCATATCTTTTTTTTTTTTTTTTTTTTTAAGATTTTATTTATTTGCGAGAGAGACAATGAAAGACAGAGAGCATGAGAGGGAGGAGGGTCAGAGGGAGAAGCAGACTCCCTGCTGAGCAGGGAGCCCGATGTTTGACTCGATCCCGGGACTCCAGGATCATGACCTGAGCCGAAGGCAGTCGCTTAACCAACTGAGCCACCCAGGCGCCCCAAAGAGGCATATCTTGGAGTGGCAAAATTTCCTTCCCTATGGATTCCAAGGACTGAAGTGAGGAACTTAAAGTAATCAAAGAAATGGACAGTGTTTTTTAAAAAGTGAGTTATGAGATCATTGCAGTACTAAATTATACTGACTTTAAATGTGCTTATGCTTTTCTCAGCAGTATTTGTATTTGGCTCACGTTAATTCTCCAATTGTTTCAGAATGACTGTACTATTTTAGAGCTTCAGTCCCACTTACTCTTCTCAGAAATGACACTGCCATCACCTACTATGAATAGGAGACTGAAGCCCAGACATGGATCCCCCATGTTGTATAGACATAAATGTATTCTCGCCATCCTGCTCTTAAAACTCTTAATTTTTTTATTCCTTCTTAATCTTCTTTCATACAAGGTTAAACTTCTCCATTTCCCTACCAACACTTTACCCTTTCAATTTAACACTTTCTAATCTCATTTTCATTGACTCTATGCTATACTCAAGATAAAATAATGATCAGTTACTCGTGAAATCCAGTTGACTTTTTGTCAGTGCTCATACTTCTTGAACTTTATTGTATATTTAATGTCGTTGGGTACCTCTATCTTTTTCCTGAGCCATTCTCTTGTCTTTGGCTTCTGTGCCAATACATTTGGCTATGACTCCTTTAATAGATCTTTTGTGGCTCTTCTCTCTCCACCTGTTTCTGAGTGTAAAACTTCCCTAAGGTCAACTCATTGGCTCTCTGTCTTCCTTTCTTTATACTTTCTTCCGTAACTGTATACCTTAAGCTCTCAATCTCACACCAATATCACTCCAATACTGATAGGGCTCAACCTATCACAGTGTGCCCACCCTGCTTACTAAACATGTGCTTCAATATTCAGGTGAGTCATGCTGACCTTGACAACTGTAGAATAAAGAATGAGTCATTTTTTCTCCTTAGTATTCAATTTGATGTGTCATAGCCAAAATCATTTTGTCTAGAACTATGACATTATAACGCACATAAGTTATGTTTTGTTATTTAAACAAGTAAGTCAAACCATGAAACTGCCAAATTCAAAGGCCTATGAGTCGTCTCTTTACTGTAGGTGGATGAATCTGCTGTTTCTGAATATACTCAAATCCACTCCACTTATATTTCGGTTCATCAGCTAGGAAAACAGCTCTCTGACTTTGCTTTGTTTCTTGAAGCAGCACAACAGAGCATGCCAGAGAACTCCGGAGGGAAGGCTCAAAAGTAAATGACTTTTATTCACATACTGAATGGTTTTATTTGGTATTTCCACTCTGGTTCTTTCATGTAATGTCTCCTTTCTTTTGTTCTGTGTTGTTAATGTATAGCCTCTGGTGCTGAATGTGCCCTGGAGAAAGATGTGGCTGCTCACAATTACTCAGCATGGTTCTTGGCACTGGGGCTTGGAGGAGGCAGGGGGACTACAGAGCCTCAGGAGACAAGCAGCAAACTGCTGGCCTCCAAGTGGTACAGAGCATCTCCAGGTCTTTCTACGTGCCTCATCACTCTTGAGGGCTTTTCCTAAAGTTCAAGGCTAAGTAGACAAATCTTGTCCACAGACAAACTTCTAACCGAGCTTTTATTCTTCTACTGGGTCTCAGCTTCTCCCTATTTATGTCAATCATTCTGATCACTGAGTTTTATACAGTGTTGCTGCATATGATTTCATTTCATTTTCCTGTAAATGTGGAAAATGGCTAAGACAAGACTCATCCTGTAGCTTTTGAATTGAAGCAATAAAGACTCATGGCAACAACTGCAGAGTAAGCATCAATGATTCACACTGTGAGTTGAAGGGAGCTTGAATTATAGCACACTAATAAAATAATGATTCCTTCCCATAATGTGATCACGATCCCATCAGTGAACTAACAATGGTTCAAGGGGCTTCCAAAATCACTTTTGGCATTCACTTACATTGTGTAATGGCTTCTTCTTTATTTTTTTTTTTAAATGTTTCATTTATTTATTTTACAGAGAGATAGACAGAAGAGCACAAGCAGAGGGAGAGGGAGAAGCAGGCTCTGCACTGAGCAGGGAGCCCGATGCGGGACTCGATCCCAGGACCCTGAGATCATGACCTGAGCCGAAGGCAGACGCTTAACCATCTGAGCCACCCAGGCGCCCCTGTAGATGGCTTCTTTATCAATTTGAAGAATTAGGCTTTTTTTTTTTTTAGCATGTTTGAAAATGCTGTTACTCAGTGTGAACTGTGGACTAGCAGCTTCAGCATCACCTTGGACTTATTAGAAATGCAGAGTCTCAATCCCAGTCCAGGACTAATGAACAAAAACTTGCATTTTTAACAGGGTTCTCAGGTGATATGTATGCACTTTTAATTTTGAAAACAATATTTTAAGGCATTAAGTCTATTATTCTAAATTTCACTCATTGATACTTTAATCTAGTAATCTTTCTTCTCTCCTTATATGTTTTTTTGTCTTTCTGAGTCTTTGAAAGAATATCACCTAACCACAAACATTTAGTTGAGTTCAGGACTTCTTGGTCACACTGATTAGAATGAGTATCAGTCAGATCATGTTGAAAATATCTGAATGCAAACCAATGAGAATCTATTTCTAAATCCTTAGTTGACTATTTGGTAAATAAGTTCTGAGCATTCTGTCTCTCTCCCTCTTTGTCTCTGTCTCTCTATCACACACATACACACACACACACACACACACACACACACACAAACATTGGGCACGGGAAAGTCCAGTTTTCTAGTTACAAGTACAAGACTGGTTAAACATTATGTTTGAGGCACACTTTAATTGACACAGTAATTTTAGGAGCCCAAATGCAAGAATAGAAGTGATTCTTTTTTAAAATTTAATTTATTTATTTTAATTAATTAATTAATTTTTTAAAGAATAGAAATGGTTCTAATAAAATTCTATTGCTAGATTACTTGGTTTAGAAAAATTGTTTCCGAACAGGCCATTGTTCTTGCAATGATAACTCATCCAAAGAAAGAAATGTTGGATCATACTCACAACTACAACTCTATACAGTTAAGTGAAACCCCCAAGATAAGTCTCAGGATGACCTTTATTTATATAAAAAGAGCAAAACATTATTGATAACCCTATTTGTCTCCATTTGTGAGAGGGATGCTTTAGATGGGTTTGAAAATACTAATTGTGTCCAAGACTCACTCAGCCTGTAATGGTAATGTGAGTTTTTACATTCACATGGAGGCTGAGCTGGAGTGAGGTCTCTTTTCCAGGAGAGAAAGGAAAAAGAGTTTACAGTACTGGAATGGCCATCTGTATGATTGTAGATCCAAACCTCAGAGAGGGAGTGACAACTTCCATTATTAGGGACTGATTGATCTCCTTACTCCATCTCAGGGACCTTGGTTGGAAGTCAAGGAAGTCTTAGAAAAATAAGTAGGACATGTAGACAGAACCCAAGTATACCATATGGAAATTCCTTCAATTTGACGACTTCACATATTCCTTAACTCATTTATGTATTTATTCAATAAATAGTTGTTAAAGGCCTGTTATCTGTTTAGCACTAATTTATGTACTGAGTTTATAGCAGTGATCAAAATGGACAAATATAACTGGCATCTATGGCTTAACAGCTTCTTAGTAGGAAGCCACTGGTGGGTTTTGAGTGGAGGTCTGACATGATTTAACTTATGGTTTAGGAACATCCCTCTGGCTGCTCTGTTAAAAAGAGATTGCATTTGTTAAATGAAATGGATTGGTGGGCTACCAAAGACATCAGTGTGAGGCCTACTCTATGTCCATCTAGGCTTTTGAGCATAAATTTTCAGATCTAGTTGCTTAAGACTCCAGAACAATTCACTCATGACAGCTCTTTTGATTCAACATCTTCTATTAAACAAGAAAACTGTTCTCCAGAAAGCATTACTTAAATTTTATTTTGAGTAGTAGACTCCTCTTCAGGTAGGGTAGTGTCAGGTTGAATGTCTGGTGCAGACTACTGTAAAAAAAAAAAAATCTTCCTAAAAATTAGTGTAGCTGCTCAGTGTCTCCTGGAACTTCCTATCAGACTTTTGTTAAAAATTCAGATCTTGATCTCTCAATATATTAACTTGCATGAGAAATAGATTTGGAGGTTAAGGGAAAAGAAGCTAACATTTGTTGGTAGCATATTATGTGCCAGATACTTTATGTACATCCTTTCATTTAATCCTCATGCCAGTAATGGGCAGTGGGTAGATATCGTTATTCCTGACTCACAAATGTGGAAAATGAGCTCAGAATGGTTAAATATTTTCCCATGATTCACAACCTGATATTGGCAGGAATAGAACTGGGAAACCAGGCTGTCTTCTTGTGATGGCACGATACTACATCAGCAAAGACTATTGCTATATACTGTGAGCACTGCTATTGGGCAACTCACCATTATTACAACATTTCAAATTAATTAAATGTATAGATTTAAGACTGTTGCATCCCTTACAATTCTGTAACTCGGGTCATCCAAGCAACCCTTCATCTTAAATTGCTTGTTATATAATATTCCTGTTAAAAGCCTAGTTGCCACAGTTGATATTTGATGGGGTAACATGTAAGTGATCATTTTCTGTTAAGATGGCCACTATCAAAAGAAAATGTCAAGTGTTGATAAAGAAGTGAAGAAATTGAAACGCTTGTGCACTGTTGCTGGGAATGTAAGATGGTGTAGCCATTATGAAAAACAGAATGGAGGTTCCTCAAAAAATTATAAATAGGTAAATTAAAAATTACCATATGACCTAGCCATCCCACTTCTGGGTATATATTCAAAATAACTGAAAGCAGGATTTTAGAGAGGTATTTACATACTCATGTTTATTACAGTATTATTCACAATAGCCAAGAGGTCGAAGCAACTCAAATGTCCATTGATGGATGAATGGATACTGTACAAGATAAGAAAATAAAGCATTTACCATTAAAACAAAAAGAAGTGATCATTGAAGACATTCATTTGTCCATATTCCCTAAGATCTACCTTGTATCAAGTTAGGTCACTTAAATGTGATATACCTGAAACATATTGGTGTTTAACCTTCTGTAAAAGTGGCTGACAAATTTCCAAAACAACAACATGTTTTCACCTTTATCCAAGGTCAACCTAAGAAATGACTTTATGAAGAGTACTTTTCCATCATTTGTAAAATTGTTATTGAACACAGTGGTTCTTATATAATCCTAATGTTCTTGATTTTAAAAAGCCTGCATTAGATTCCTCTGATTTTTCTGAATTTGGATAGATTTGTCTACTTTCCTTATACAATATTTTTCTTCATTTATTATAGAATGAGAATGATACCACTCATTCTATTTGCTTTTTACTTAGCTTTCAGGAAGCTCAGACTATATGTTTTCATAATGTTTTATAATTTCTTAGTTTTCGTTTTCTGATATAATCACCATCATCATCACCACTATTAAGCATTACATTTTTACTTGGTATTTTATTGTGAACTAAATTTAACCTTATCATGGATTTAACAAAATGAAATTTCTGGATTTGTAGACCTTATCAAACTATGGCCAGATCTCCAAACTTGTCATACTGGAAGGCTTTCACTCGTGTGTAGTTGCCTATTGAAGGATTTCTCAAATGTATAAAAACTGTCCTTAGGGACACCTGGGTGGCTCAGTCGGTTAAGTGTCTGCCTTTGGCTCAGGTCGTGATCCCAGGGTTCTAGGATCAAGCCCCGCATGGGGGCTCCCTGCTTAGTGGGGAGCCTGCTTCTCCCTCTCCCTCTGCTGTTCCCCCTGCTTGTGCTCTCTCTCTCTCTCTGACAAATAAATTAATTTAAAAAATCTTTGGGGGGGAAAAAAACTGTCCTTAAAGGCAGAAAGAATGAATAAGAATCCTGAAGGGATTTGGGAGTGTATCTCAAATAGCCCACTATAGGCATCATATTCCTTTGCAGATTCATGTTTTATCTCTTCCATAATATCTGCATTTTTTTAAAGAGAAAAAAGATAATTTTAAAATCACCAGTCAAAATATTAAACACTTCCTCCTCAAATCTTTGAATAAAATTAATACTCAAGGTAGATGTACTGTCTTTATCCTGTGACTTTGAAACCCCTCTAATTCTTAATACTAAGTGTGCTACAAAAGAGAAATTTAGAACTGAAGGGAAACTTGGATATGACCTTTCCCAATCCTTCCTTCGTTTTCCATGTAATGCAAGTTAGGTAAAGAAAAGTTCAACCAAGATCACTCAGAATAGAATTTGTTTCGGGTCTCCTGCAATAAGGACCGCCTGTGGTACTTGCCTCATTCACACAAGGAGGCTGGATCAAATGATCTCCAGGTTCCTTTCCAGCTAAACTATTTTGTTTTTGTATTTCTGAAAGCCATGACCCTGCTGGTTTTCAACAATGTGAGTAGAGTTAAAAATAAATAATGGAAGCTAATGGTGCTCTGAAGATGTCCAAAATTATGCACTCTAAACACATGGTCCACATGTGACTCTATCAAAGGATGTGGTAATATTCCTAAATCACACTGTACACAAATGTGTGTGAAAGTTTGCGTTTTAATCTCAATTTTCTATTCCCCTTTATTTCTATTTCAGAATGTGTCACAGAGAGAGACATTGACAGGGGATACAATTTGTATATATCAGTTCCTCGAAATACACTGGGGTCTTTGAGCCATTATCCCTCAGGCGGGGCTGCCCAATAGAACTTCCTGCAGTGACGGCAATGCTCTGTATCTGCCCTGTGCCATATGGCAGCCACTAGCTCATGTGACTCTTGAGCACATCGAACATGGCTGGTGCAATTGCAGAACTGAATTTTAAGTTTTATTTAATTTTAATTAATTGAAATTTAAATGTCACATATGGCTACTAGGGACTACTCTACTGTACCGCATGGTATCAGAGTCTGATAGTAGAAGAGAAAGAAGTTTGAGGAATGAGGTGATCAACTTTAAAAAACACTGATGCAAAGAATAAGATGTAGGCAGGTAATTTTCTGTTACTTGCAGGATTTTCAGAAATATAAAGTTAATCACTATTATTCATATTAAGAAATATCTCAGAAGAAGAAAAATCTTAATTTTTTTCTTAAAAAAAAGTTAAGCGAGTCATAAAATTAACTTCCTTAAAGAAAAAAAGTGAGCACCACTGCCATCTTGTGGATTCTGGATAACGGGACATGTTCAGACTCAGACTGTGTGCTCATCAAAAGCTGTGAGGTTGAGGCCACGCTCACAATAGCCTTTCAATTACATCTTTTGAATGTGGGAGGATGAATTATAGTCACAGAGCCTCAAAGAATACCCACATGACAAAAATCAATTTTATAAAAAATAAATCATCTTTTAGCCTTGAATGACTGATAAAGAGTGAGCAACTACCTGAATTTGGTAAACAATGAGACTGAGCAAAATGAAAGTTGGCTCCTGTTTTGCTTCATTTCCACAACAATAAACCACTAAACATTTTCCCAATGTCCTATTTTACCTCTTTAAAGTGTTAATGACAAAGGAGATACAAGAAAGTATTTAGAAAGTTTTCAGGATTCTTGAATCAAAATAAAACTGTGTTTTTCTGTACCTTTTTTTGTTTGTTTGTTTCAAGTTTTTATTTAAATTCCAGTTAGTTAACACACAATGTAATATTAGTTGCAGGAGTAGAATTTACTGATTCATCAGTTGCATGTAACACCCAGTGCTCCTCACAACAAGTGCCCTCCTTAATCCTCATCACCCATTTCCCCCATCTCCCCCACATACCTCCCCTCCAGCAGCCCTCAGTTTGTTCTCTATAGTTAAGAGTCTGTTTTATGGTTTGCCTCTCACTTTTTTCCCTCCTATGTTCATCTGTTTCATTTCTTAAACTCCACATATAAGTGAAATCATATGGTATTTGTCTTATGTACCTTCTTATTTTAAATTTCTGAAAATGTTTCTGATTGTAATTCATGGTATTATTTGCTTAAACACACACACACACTTGCAATAATTCATTTTCCTTTCTCTCATCCCATATTCCTCTCATAAGAATTGTAGGACCCCTAAGGGTAGAAATTATGCTCTTGGTAGCATGGCGCTGGTCAAATATTAATTATAATTTATATTTATTAATTGATTTGTCTTCTGGATCTCTTCCTATTTAGGCTTTCACAAATACCCCCCTGGTACAATTAAGGATATGGAAATTGCTTTTATTCTAGACAATGCTGATAAAGTAAAAAGGTAAGACAAATAATTTTGTACATAGGGCAGGGATGAGAAGGACAGGGATATATAATTATGACAGGATGTAGGGAAGAAGAGATGATTATATATATTTTATTCCTTCCCATTTAACTCTGGAATGGTGCTGATTTACATTGGAGACATTTCCTAAATATAGTGCCAATAAGTGGCTTTAAATTTTTTTTATTTGGCAGTATCAAAGTAACCATTGTGTTAGGGTACTCTATAAGCCTGAATTTGAGGGAAGGGAAAAAGAGGGAAAGGAAGAATTTGTAATTAATGGGAAACCTTGAATTCAGAATTCTGGAAATTTATTCTAGAAAGTAGTAATCATACGCATTGGTACACACACGAGGCAGAGATTGAAGAGAAGAGAGTAGGGACATCAGGACCTCAAGCATCAAAAGATTCTTTGTCTCCAAAAGACAATTCATTGATACCATAAAGTGGAATGGGGACACACATATCCTATTCTGTAGAAAGAAATAGCAGGATTTTGAACATACTGTGATGAACCAAAAGTGCAATGTGTGCTGTAAAAGATAAAACTATTGAGTCTGGGGCAGTAAGTCCATTAGAAATGGATTAGGAAGAATAACAAAAGCTCTAACAAAAGACCTGGTCATTTAGGTACACTAGTGGGATCAGGAGAGGAAAAGAGCTTCCTGGATTGTTGACTTAAGAAGAGAGTAGAAGGTCTAACTTTCAGTGGGATAGGGAAGAATAGGAGAATATATGCGTACAGGAGAAGCTGAGAATTAAGAGACAAATCAAGTATAACTCCCAAGGAATAGAAAAGACAGCAATATCAAAGATATTAAAGCTGACAATAGTAAAGATGAACATATGAAAACCATGAGCATATCAAATGAAAGACAGTGCTTCCCTTGCCTAATTTCTTTCTTCAGGAATAAATTTATTGGCCAAACATAGGTCATGAAATAACAGTAGAAGATTTTTGAAGGTTCATACACCAGGAACTTCAGAGGAACATAACTTATCCTGAGAGACATTCATGAAAGAAGACTCAAATGTTAGTATGCATAAATTCATTTTTTTCTTCTGCTGGAATTTAAGTAAAAATGTTAAAAGGCAATGAAGAAAATTTATATTACATAAGTTTAAAAGAAAAAAAGATCTACTTCCTTTTGTGGTGGTATGGTAAACTAGGCAATCTAAAAACTCACCTGCATTGTGAGATGTGGGATGAAATATAATACAAATTATTTGAAATGTAGAGCTGAACTGCAAAGGGAGCATGATATAGGACAAAAAGGAAGAGTAAAATGAAAATCACTGTTGTAAGTGTGTGAGTTGAAACTGTACAGCCCCAGAGTTTTTGACTGTCATGGAAACACACATACAGAGATAAGAGAAATTGAGGCTTAGAAGAAAGAGAGTTGGAGGTGATACAGTTTACAGCTTCATAAAGCCAAGATTCCCAGAGGGTTAACGTGCAGTGAAAGGGCATCTTAGAAAATTTCTGCATACCAGTTGGGAAAGATGACAAAATGATTGTGTGTCTCTGCCTGGATTCTGAGAATTGGTAAATACAGACATAGCGTCACCTTAATTTGGTGACTGAATTTATGTTGTCTGAATTGCCTGGAAATTCTTAAACTGAAAAACTAACACAAAATGGTTCTAGGCTAGTGATAGCCCTAAGGCTCCTAGCAGGGGAAAAAAAAAAATCACTAGGAATAACTTTATAACATGGATCATAAGACATTTCATTGATGAAGGCCCCATCTGCCAAATAATAAGCTCACAATGCAGCATTTCAAAACTCAAGATCCAATAGTCCATAATGGGTAAAAGTCCACATATAAAATAAACAAGAATATTAAACATCAAAAACTTGAGATAATAGGGTTGCAACATATAATATGATGAAATATAAAGAAAATATGTTTACTGCGTATAAAGAATGGTTCTGCTAGAAAAGGGAACTAACAGATTTTCATGAAATTAAAAATATAATCTTTGAAATGAAGAACCTAGTAGACAGGTTAAACAGCTGAACATAGAATTAGTGAACTAAAGGATATATTCGAATGAACTGTGCAATGTTCAGTACAGAGATAAAAAGGTGGAAATATGAAGAGAAGTTAAGAGACATGGAGATCAGAATGACAAGTTTCAACATAATAAATAGCAGATGTGGAAAGACAAATTAGTAAGAATGGGGGAGAGATAATACTCAAAGGTACCAGGTGAAGGATTTTCCAGAATTTCTAAAAGGAATAAATTTTTAGATTCAACAACCACAATGATTTCATGGCAGAATAATAAAGGAAATTTCAGATCTAGAAATATTTAGTGAAAAAGCCAGCACACCCAGAATATAATACCTCCAAATTAATAACAACTAAGTTGTCTGCACACTCCAATCTCAACAAAAGCAAGGAGGAGACAAAGAATGAAGATTTTGAAGAGCTTTGAGAAATAATCTTCAACTATATTTCTATACCCAGCTCAACTATGATTTAAGCATGAGCATTAGATAAAGACATTTTTGGACAAAAGAATTGGGAAAATTTACTACTCATGGAACAAAACTGAAAGAGTATATATTTGTTTCCACTTTTTAAGAAGTACAAAAAAATAAACTAATGACAGTATAAATGAAAAGCAGGATATCCATCATGTCTTTAAAGTTCTGTGATATCAGTTTGTTCTGTTACAGGAGTAACTTTCAATTCTTTAGGAAAACAATGGTTACTTTATGCAAATATATACATGCACATCTATTTTTTTCTATTATTAGCTCTTAAAATTGTAATATTCATAATAAAATGTGTTAAATAAACATAATGAAGTCTAAAGTTAGTTTATCTACACTCTTCACAAACAGAGCTAGACCCTAGCAGAAGCTTTAACACTCATCCTATCCCTTTGATCTTAAGTTATTGTTGCTCTGTATTTTTAGTTAAACTTCGTGATTAAACCCACTAAATCAATTATCGTCATCATCATCATCACCATATTTAGATTTCCCACATGTTTACATTTTGCTGGTTTATCAATGCTTCTTGTATCCCACACAAGAGTGTGTTTGCAATTCTTTCCATAGTTCATCTTTTGATAACTTGCCACATGCTATGATGAGCACTGGGTGTTATACGTAACTAATGAATCATGGAACACTACATCAAAAACTAATGATGTAATGTACGGTGACTAACATAACATAATAAAATAAAATTTAAAAAAACTAATGATGTACTATAAAGTGGCTAACTGAACATAATAATAATAATAAAAAAAAGATTAACATGTTCTACACACACGCACACACACACACACACACACACAGAGTGGGAACTTTCCCTTACACATCCAAATAACATTATCACATATAGTAATGATTCTTTATATCTCTTGATACTCATTTTGCTAACTTGTCACAAAAGGTCCTTTAGAGCTGATTTTTTTTTCCATATAGAATCCAATGTTGTTTTTCTTCTTGACTATGTTGTGTTCCTTTGGTATCAAAGAGATGTTCTGTTTCCCACCAACCATTTACTTAATGTTAACAGCAATTGATAATCTTGTTTTGAATCAATTAAAGTTGTAAAGGGATGATTTCCTAATCCCATCATTTCTTCTAAATATATTATCTGGCATTCCTCTCTCAAATAGTGTTTTATGTTTCATCAGTTGAGACTATTTTGTTAGCCTAAAGTAAAATTCTTGCTTGAAAGGCAGAGTAAATGTTTTCTTTCCTTTATTTAACACTTTTCAAAGTAAGAAGCTGCTTGAAGAGAAGCCTCAATGGGTAACAAATGGTTTTTTTTGTTTTGTTTTGTTTTGGCTTTGGTTTTCTCTTTTTTTAGAGTTATTATAGACACATGTATTTTCATCAATGCAAAGTGCTTCAATCAACTACACTCATTATTCTTTTTGATGCTCCAATTGATGTAATTCTGGCCATTGAAGAGCCCCTTCAAGTTGGCTCCTGTGTCCTTCTGAAAGACCCCATTAATCTTGAAAATGTTTTTGCTTTTTGCAAGCACAAGATATTCCAGGCGCACATTGTACCTTCTTTACTCTTACCTGCACTCAGCCATTTCCTCAAGGGTCCTCGTTTCTTTTAGTCATGAATTATATTAAAGATGAGAATCCTTATTTTAAAGGAAACTCATCAGTGCTGTGGCAACCATCCTTCTAGACCCTCTGAGTGGACAATATGAGGTAGTCAGCAAACTTATTTCACCTTTTCACTTTTTTTCCTGCACTTTTCTCCTATTGGACCCCTTCATTCTGTTACTTCTATGTTATCATATAAAATGTATGTTCTTTAGCTGCCCATATCCCTTACTGTATCAGTAATCATCAGTAAATGTACGTAGACAAAACGTGCCAATTGCAACATAGAGATTCTCTCAAAAAGTCACAAGTATGCTGTTTACAAGCATCACATCTAACATGTCATTGCAATGAGTGAGAGTAAAGGAAACCAGAGAATGCATTCAGGGAAACACTAACCAGAAGAAAGGTAGAGTGGCTGGGCTAATACTGAAACAAAACTGATGTTAAGGCAAAAACTTTACTAAGAATGAGGACGACTATTCTAGAATGATAAGAGGGAAATTCTTTTTTTTTTTTTTTTAGATTTATATATTTATTTGAGTGAGAGAGAGAGCACAAGCAGGAGGGGCAAAAGGAGAGGGAGAGAGAGAGAGAGAGAGAGACTCTCCAGCAGACTCCCCACTGAGCATGGAGCCCGAATGGGGGCTCGATCTCAGGACCCTGAGATCATGACTTGAGCCGAAATCAATAATTGGGCACTCTACAGACTGAGCCACCCAGGCGCCCCAAGAGGAAGATACTTGTACAAAATATAATGATTCTGCAATTGTGCATCACTAACTGTACAGCCTCAAATTTTATGAAGTAAAATTGTCAGAATTTCCAGAGAAATGTACAAATCCACAATCGTACTGGGATGAATGTATCTGGTGTTTTACCATGTAAGGCAAAAACTTCATAAAGCCATAGAAGTTGAAACAATACTAGTGGGCAAGCCTCATGCAATGGATGTGTGCAGAACTTGTAGCTGATGGCTACAGAATGTACTTCCAAACAGACACAAAACATGCATGAGAGCATCGCTCATGGGGCCACACAACAGTATCATCAAATGCCAAAGAATCAGTATCATATGGGCCACAGGCTCTGACTGATACAGTTGGAACTCAAAATGGCTAGATAATAAAACATGCCCTTCTAAATTACTTAAAAAAAAACACCAAAAAAAATTAAAGGAAAATGCTACACATCAAAGCTTGTGGAATGCAAGTCAATCAATTCTTAGAAAGAAATGTACAAGCTCGCAATATGCCTCTTAGAAAGACTGAAAATTAAAGAACCAAGCAGGAAACCCAAGAAGTTAGAGAAAGGAACAGCAGGGCACACACAAAGAAAGCAGAAGGAAGAGAAGTCTGACGTTTGAAAATTAATAAAATAGAAAAGTTAAAAGAATAGCATGGATGGAAGTAAAAATGGTTTCTTTTAAAAGACTAACAACACAGAAAAATCCCTGTTGAGGAAGATCAAGACAAAATAAAGAGAAGATGAAAAACAAAACCAAAAAGCATTTGGAATGACAAAATGTGTGTAAGTATAGCTTTGGTAGAAGATCGGCTTCATGTATCTTGTTCAGGATTGTGTTTTCCATGAGCAGCCAGATCCCTGGCAGAGGGGGCACTGCAGTAACATTTCTCGAAAAACTGCATGAACCAGGCAAACATCCTTGACCACTGTGACATATTAATAACTAACATATGGAACAAATGAATTTATTATATAAGTTCTTTCCATCACAAGAGATAGCTGAGAGAGAGGGGAGTTTTCTAAGAAATAAGGTGGTAGTTTTGGGGCGACGGACAGGAATAAGGGGCAATGACATAAAAAAAATGTAATTTAGGCTCCGCCTCTGTTATTTATGAGAATTCACATATTAGGGGGAGGGGCGCTTTCCACCCCAAAATGGAAATGGTAAAGCATTTCCAGAGGTTTGATCATGTTTTTAAGGCAGTAGGTTCACAGTTTTCTTTAGAAAACAATGAACAATTCACAAGAAAGAGGGATATTTTAAATGATAGGGTGCTATGTGAACCCAGAGATACATCTCTGCAGCTTTGAGCACTGTGTCCGGTAGAGGTTTTGAGAAGGGAAAACCATGTCACAGAATTACATGCACCTTCAAACAAAACATTATTGAAGGATAGTCCCTAAAGATATTTTTCTTTCTTTCCCTAATTGTTTGAAGTGTTGCCAAGTTCTGGCAAAAGCAACATGCAAGAGAAAGACTAAGTAACACATACAGTATACATATTTATAACACTTCCAGATATATACACACTCATTGTGGACTCTGACATTAGCACTCAGTGCCTCTTTTAATATTTATTGCTGGGAACAAATGTGATATTAAAGAGTATTGATTTGGATATGATCTTATTGTCCATTGTGAATTTTATGTTAGAAAATCAAACCATCCTTGGTTCTCTGAGGAGGCTGATCCTTATCTGGGTTTGATTAAGACAAATCTGGTTACATGTGTTTTGCCAAGTGGTCCTAAAGGTAAACTTTATATGGAAAATACCGTGCTTTATTTCTTAGGCCCCAAAGGTAATATAGAACTGGAAAAAGTATGCATGTCACAAACTAGTAAAAAAAAAAAAAAGGCTTCAGACATTAAAAACATTTATTCTCTCATATTCTGACATCGGTTGTCAAGTGATTGGCTCCTGGTGCTATAGGCAGAATAGAGATAAGTAAGTCAAAAGTTATTGCTGGGCTACACTCTCTCAAAAAATGTATTTGTAGGTGGAATTTTGTGGTGGGAGGACCATAAGTGAAGCCCAACAATTAAAATTTCACAGAGTTTCTTCCAGTTAAATAAAATTTGCATCTTGCACAAATTAATTGGAATTTTATAACAGATGGAGCCGGATCTAGGGTCAGCAGAAAGAAAGTTTCAGTTGATTGATGAGACTTCATGAACATTTCCTACTTCCTTTACATAGGAAAAGAACTTCACAAAGATAATTCGGGTACATCAGCACAGCTCGGGCCTTCACCATGGGCACAGGCATCACGGTAAAAATATATTCGGGCCACGTCAGTGTCTCTGAATCAGCACATCTGACACTTCTCCTGTAGGAAGGTGTTTTTCTCTCTCAACTGTGCTGGTTAAGTGACAACACAATGGAGGTGAATTTCTCTCCGTGTCTCACTAAGCATAGCTGATGCATTGTACCACTTGAGGACATTTATTTCAGCTTTGTGAAATAGGAATCTCGGATTGGCATCCGTGAATAGGCTTTCTTGATCTGTATTAAAAAAACATGACACCCAACCAACCACCGCATTAGGTAGCATAAAAATCTTGTCTTTGTCATCTGACTGAGTTAAGTTTGTATAAAGTTTTACTAGAAATGTCTTAGGCAATCTAGATATTTCTTTTTTAAAAGACACAGACTTTTTTGGTATAAGGCTAAGAAAGACAACTTTACGTACGTCTGAAAGATTGAAAAGATTGAAGGTAAGGCAATTGCAGACACCTATGGAGATATTTTTCTGAACATTTCTCTGACATACCTACTCAGTTTGTTGTCCTTTGGTGACCTGCCTTGTGGGCGGCTGTTCACAGCAGTGGCTGAATATACATTTGTCATTGAAGGGACTAAAAATCCCCAAAATGGTACTGGCCTGGGTGTCATAAAACAGACAGCTGAACTCAAACTGATTGAAATGCAGTCTAGCCTACAGCTACGGGCAAAGTTAAAGACGCAGGCATGGCAGTGCTTATAAATGGACTTAGGTCTTCACGCTGGCTGCATGCCCTGTCTACCGTCCTTGTATGTAGGTGGCTTGCTGAACTTGAGGTTATACTGAGAATGATAGTCACCAGGAACAGCTTAACAACCCCAAAGATCACCAACATAAACTGTGCATTTATATATATTCTGAGTACATGTTTATGTGTGTATACATGCATACACACAAAGACATGATGACTGCAGAAAATGGACATCCAAGGGCACAAATGAAAAATAATAATAGTTATGTTAATTGTCTCATTGAACGCCATCTTTATAATGTAGGATAAAGGTCAGATTTCTATATTTGCATCTGAGATTAGAAATTAGGCTTTGCCAAGAATACATCGGACACCTTCAGTTTCTCAAGTGCAAAAGTGCATTGGGTGTACTGACAATCTCTCCAACACCAGCTATCCTTACTGATTTCCTTCTGGTAGGGCATCGCCCTGAGAAACAGGCAAAGGAATTGCTTTTATTATAATAGATTTCCATGGTTTGACCACAGTATATGGGTCTTGTTTCCCAGTGCCATTTATAGATGTAGCCATGGAGTGATGCATTCAGATACCAGTTTGATTTCAGAAAGCATCGTCTTGTCATAGATCTGCCTCCAGCACCATATGGACAATGCTCCATGATTCCAAGTCCCTTGCGTTTATGTTCATGTACAAGATGCACTAACAATTAAATGGGGACTGCATCTGGATACTGAGGCACTGACAGGGTACCGTTCCTACCTGTCCCGGGTTGAAAAAAAAGGGGGAAGCGTGCTTTGAAAGCAGATAGAACAGGAAAGATAAATTAGCAAATAACTGAGTGGTGTGCTCAGCTGGTTAATTTCAGGCGCTTTTCATGGTACCTTATCCGCTAGTTCGCAAGTTGTCCTTGTCCAAGAGCATTACATAAGGTCTGAGACCATGCCTGACATCGAAGGGGCGACATGGGGCCAACAGCTCAGGCGGAGGAAAAGGGAAGACCTCAACCTCAGTTAAAGTTTTTAAAGGAAAAGGGAAGACTTCAACCTCTGTGGCCAGACGTTTTGGAGTGTGTATTCAAGGCTAAAATAACATTTCTAGCACATTTCATAAACCTGAATAATAATTGATGCAGAGAATTAGAAACTGGATAAAAAGACATAATTCTTTCTCGAAATATAGTTTCCGGAGAGGTTTTCAAACAAGAATATATTTTTTCCCTTGTGCCACTCTTTCTTTTCTTTGTTATCTCTTCCTTAAATCAGAAGAAGGGAGAGTAGAGAATTTTTTTACAACATTAAGCATTGTTTACTTCTATAGTTACCTTTCTAATTAGACATTAGCACAGTTTACATGCAAATAAAGCAACTACACAGGTTTATGTGTGAATCTGCTTGCACTTGTCCCTGTAAGTGATTACAGCTAATTTTGGTAAATAATTTATATTGCACTCGGAGGCATAAAATGAATTTACAAATGAGAAAAAATGAGAACAATTGTTTCACACCCTCTGACATTTCTTCACATCTTGAATCTGAAGGTTTTCATCTCCCTGGTTGGCCTTAATTATCCTTGCATTATAGTAATTCTTTTAGAAGCGATTATCAGAAACTCATCTTAATTTTTTTCATTATATTGATGACACCAAAAACATTTTTTACTAATATGCTTTTAGGCCACATTATAAAAGTTGCTTTTGAAAATGGCCTATTATTGCACACGTAACTTGGTAAATGAATTTATCATTAGCAAGTATAATTTCGTCATTTGCATCGATTTTGAAGAGATAAGTGACCAAATACTATGTTCTTCTCAAGTACCCCGTGTGAAATGCAAGTCTTTTAGAATACGCGGGGTATCTTTTCTTGGATTCTTAACAGAGATCCAAACACAGGTTTTGCTTATGACAACTGATTGATTAGTGATTTGACAAATATTTAGAGGCCGCCTAATATTTACTAAGTCTAAGCAAGTTCTTAGAGATGTACATAAGGGTAAGAACCCTACTTGTAGGGACCTCCAAATCTAGAGGGAACCCCAACATGTAAACAAATACTTAATGTACAATTACATGCCTGCTGTAGTAGAGATGATCCCCGAGGCATTGCCAGTGTTGTAGAAAAATAACTGAGAATACAGCTAAGCTCACAGGCTAAGAGCAAAGACTCTGCTGAGCCAGTCTGCTGGGCTCGGACAGCTCTACCATTTACCTATAATGGTACCATTTACCTATAATGGTACCATTTACCTACCTACCATTTACCCTATAAATGAGGCACAAAAAAAATAGCACATAACTTGTAAAGGGGTTGCCGTAAGGAAAAAGTGAGATAATATTTGAAAAGCACTTAGGATGGAAATCGTCAAGCCCTGGTGATACTACATGTGTTTAAAGTGTCTGCTTAATTAATTCTGCTGGAGTTGGAGCTTAGGTAGGGAGATCTTCCCAGAGGTGATGTGTTAATTGAATCTTGAAGGATGGGTGGAGATTCGTCATTGTACATAAGGGGGTTGATCAGATGGGTAGTTTCGAGGGTGCCACTCTAGATGGGGTGCTAAAACATCACTTGACAATTAAAAGATGGTGCGATTGTATTTATTAGAGCTCCTCCCAGGGAGAGCACTGATTGTAGTTCTAAGGAACACTATGAAAGCTGATTGGAGTGGGGGAGAGGGACTCCCAAGGGCGATGCTCATGTAACAACAGATGGTCACTAAGTGGCTTCCTAGGAGAATGTCTGCATAACAGCTAGATGGTTATTTGGATGAGCTCTTGCCCCACAAATCTTTCAATCTTTTCCCCAGATTAATATCAGTTTGACACAGTGCTAATTGCTAACTTGCCTTGAAGCAAGCTTATATGGCTATCCTGGACAGTGAGGAGTCTGGGAATGGCCAGGAAGCACAAACCAGTGTGAGGGAATAAGAGTAGCGGGAGGTGATAATGGGAAAACAGGGTCACAGGGGAAGGGCGTCAGACACCTGTTGGAGAGTCTGGGCTTAATCCTTTAGGCAATGGATAGCCATTGGTGGAACAGAAGCTCAGGATGACGTAAATAGATTAAGCGGACTGGAGGTGAGGAAGTAGTATAGGAGGCTTTTGAAATAGCCCGGGAGTTGGAGAATGAGAATCTGAAATCAGTCAGTGGTTGTGGAGGAGCAGGGTTTGGACCCAAGGATGGAGAGAGGGCAGTAGGTATGGAAGTTGGTGACCAGATAGATGCAGGAGGTGTTTATTTTATTATCGTTATTATTTATTTATTGTAAAAAAGCAAAAACTCATAAGCAGGGCATGAAGCCCTAGTGAAATCAGATTTGAGTCTGTGAATGGGAACCAGGAGCAGTTTCGGCCACATCAGGACAGTCTCGGTGTTTGGGTGTTCCAAGGGATGCAGAGTTCCTGAAAGAGCTCAGATCAATTATGGACTATTGTCATTCAGAAATGTAATTCAGAGCTTCTCAAGCTTAAACATCACTATTTTTAAAAAAGATTTTATTTATTTATTTGTCAGACAGAGAGAGAGAGAGCACAAGCAAGGGGAGTGGCAGACAAAGAAGCAGGCTCTCCACCGAGGAAGGAGCCTGACGCAGGACTCGATCCCAGGACCCTGAGATCATGACCTGAGCCAAAGGCAGACCCTTAACCAACTGAGCCACCCAGGCGTCCCTAAACATCACTATTAATAAGTGATATCTGGGGGCGCCTGGGTGGCTCAGTTGGTTAAGCGACTGCCTTCCGCTCAGGTCGTGATCCTGGAGTCCCGGGATCGAGTCCCGCATTGGGCTCCCTGCACAGCAGGGAGTCTGCTTCTCCCTCTGACCCTCCCCCCTCTCATGCTCTCTATCTCATTCTCTCTCAAATAAATAAATAAAATCTTTAAAAAAAATAAGTGATATCTGTGGGCGCTTTTTAAGCAGAAATGTGCAATGCAGCCTCCTTCAGCACAAAAGACAAGTCAATGTGCAAACATAGAATATTCTATAGAATCCTATTCTTTTTTCTTTTCTTCAGTTATGTTAGCATTTCCTTCAGAACTTTATTTATGTCTGTCACTCTCTATGAGCACTAGAAAGTTCTCTTGTCCCCTTCTCTGAAAAGAATTTGACAGAAGTCTACATATTCTTTGAACTTTAAAACCCTTGGCTTTCCACCAGCTTAATTAAAGATTCTTTAGCTTAACTAGGTTGTATATATATCTTTGTTCTATCTTAATTGGGCTCTGAGCCAGGTCTCCAAGCATTGCCTGACTAACATTTCTGACGTAGTTTTCATTGCCACTTCACTGTAACTCCTCCCAGCCTTTCTTTCTACCCTAAAAGAATGAGCTCTCCTTTAAACAGATTTCCTATAGGAAAGCCCAGAACTTCTTTATCACCTACATAAATTACATAACCCCATAGGCAACGAACATTTTATTAAACTCAGAACAATTAAAGAAAATATGTATAATGCTGTGATTAGAGCATTGAAATAATGTCAGACCTAAAACCCTATCGAAGAGGGACCTCCTTGATACAAGCCTTTTAGGTGCTCAGAGAACCCGCATCCGTGGTGTGAGCTGGTCCAGACTGGGAGTG
Organism: Halichoerus grypus; assembly: GCF_964656455.1. NCBI lineage: Eukaryota > Metazoa > Chordata > Mammalia > Carnivora > Phocidae > Halichoerus > Halichoerus grypus. The sequence continues at coordinate 11,922,046 of NC_135720.1, read as the reverse complement.
AAGAGACCATATAAAAGCAGCTTACCTCTTTTAACTCACTGGTCCTCAAGAGGGATTCTTACAGGGCAGACTTGTAAAGGTGGAAACACTGTCTTGAGCAGCCTCTGTGTTTTGGTAGATCCCAGCAAAAAGAAATATCCTCTCTTAGATCAAAAACAACAAATTTCATTAAAAAAAAGAAAAATAAAGGGGAAAAGCAAATAATGTTTACTGAGTAGCACCTACTGTGTGTGATGCACTTTATATACCCGATACTACGTAATTCCCATGGCAAACCCATACGGTGGATGGTATTCTTCCCATTTTACGATTGAGGGAACTGAGATTCCCAGGGGTCAATGTGGGAATTGCTGGAAATGCTGGTAAGCAGCAGAATCAGGATTCAAAACTTTTGACCTGATGCAAAACCCATGTTCTTTCTACTGGCCCATACCATCCTGTCAATTTTCTTTTGCTTTGATTTTTTAGGGATTTAATATGTAAATTTAATTTTCAAAATGTGGTCATGGTAACAGGCAATATCCACATTTTAATGTCTTGCCCTATCTAAAGTTTATAAGTTGATCATGTGGAACTAAAAACAGGTCTCACAAAGTTAATGTGATACAAAAATAGGGTTAGGTTCCAAGGCTAATCTCTATTTGGGGCCACTTGGGAGAGGACAATGTAGATGGGGAGAATGAATAACTGAGTTGCTTTTTTGTTTCCTGAGGTTGAGCTTAGCTCAGTGTAAAGTGAGGCTTTTTGTTGGCATTTCTTTTTCTTCTTTTACCATCGGCCACTCTTCTTAGTGTCTTGTCTCAAAAGCCCTTTATATCAGTCTGGGTCCAGCCAGGAGATAGAAACCAACAATAGTAATTTAAAGAGCAAAAATGTAATATAAAATATTATGAATCTATGTTATGAAAGTAATGATAAAGGTGTAGAGAGAACTCTAAAAAGTGCCCCAGGATGACAGGAGAATACCTAGCAAAGCGCAGACTTGGAAGGAGATGTCCCTTCCCCCAAGCTGGGGTTTAGACCTTGTTGGAAAAGGTACAGTTGCAGCCACTGGATGGTGGAGAAGTTTGTTGGATTGTCCAGGTTAGAGCTTGTCCATTCATTGGAAAGCCAGGAAGCAACCTTGTGTGGATAGAGGCAAGTCAGGGCTTTATAACTCTGGGTGTAGGTGAGCCAAAGCTGGGGGTGGGCATACACTGGGAGTTGGAGAGATGTTGTAGGCATGGGGCCAGAAGCATGTGGTATTTGCACTGGAAGGATCGCAGGAAGGTAGTTGCTGGCCCCAGGTCAGGGTTGGGAGGTCACTGAGGGACTGTGAGCTCTGGACAGAGCCAGGACCATCTGTCTCACACATACCCACAACACTGTGGGAACAATAATAATAATAATAATAGCAATGGTAAACAGAGCACACAGAATTAGGACAGGGAGCTCATTCTTCAATATCCCTGCAGTGCGGTCTACTGACAAAGCTTAACATCATGCTTGCTGTGAAGGAGAAATGTTTAGAATCCAGCTTATTACCACAGTGTGGGTAGTGCAGGGTGAATTTGGAGCTAAGAAGCAGTAAATTGATAACCAGCTCACTTCTACTCATTAGGGTAGAAAATCATGTTCCCCAAACACCTATTTTCCACTTCATCCATACATACAATAGTATTTTTGATAAGGAAAATCTGTGTCCTAAGATGGCTGACTGAGCCAGCGAGAGAGTCCCAGTCCTTGCCCCAGGGCTCTTTCGGGTTCTTCTCCCTGCTCTGCTTCCCACGCACACCAATCCAGGTCCTTCTCCCTGCCCCACTTCATGCACACGCCAAAATTGCCAAGTATGTGGAAGTAGAAGTGTATAAATTGTCCCCTCTGTTTGTGCTGGGGGCTCAGACCTTTGGAGACCACTCTCCTCTGAGCCCGCCAGCGTTAAATAAACCTCCTATCCTCCAAGATCTCCGGGTGCCACTTGGTTCTTCAGTTGGGTGATCCAGTCCAGGTTCCATAACATTTGGTTCCCTGACCGGGAAACCCAACCACACTGCCCATTGTTGCCACCAGTTTGCAGCAATGGTGGGGCAGTGATGGAATGAGGGGTCGTAATGGACAAGGTGCGCCCTGCCTAATTTTTGGTAGTCTCCTGCCCCGGTCACCTTGAGCTGGCCCCACTCTGCTGTTCCCGCTGGACTCGAGGAGACGTGGCAGGGGAGGACCTGGTCCCAATGTTGGATTCTGGTAAGGCCTGGGGCCGCAGGACCCAGACAGGCCCACCCACATTGGAGTGGAAGGGGAGCCTGATCACCTCCCAGAGACCTCTTAGAGGTCTCACAGGTAGGGATTCCCAGGGAGGGAATGTAATAACTTCTGGAGTGTGAATGTGTGAGTGAATGTGCAGTCCGACCTGGCTTGCTCAATGGATTGATTCTGTGACTCCGTGGGTGGGCACCCTTAAGGTCCCCAGAAGCCTACAGAATCTGAGTGGGCCCATCTGCAATTCTGTGGTGAATGGCGTACGGTCTATGGTGGCATCTGAATAGTTTCTGACTGTAAGTCACAACGCTGAGACCGCTATGGCTAAGCCTCACCTAAGCTCCTTTGGGACACAGCCAGACGGGCATCTGATTGGTCTCCTCATCTCAGGAGGCACCCCTCCTTTTTCTGTCTCTGCGCCACTGCACACAGGGACATCACCATGGGGTTAGGGCAGAATAAACCTACAGTTCTAGAGACCATGATAAAAAATTTCAAGAAGGGGTTTTTGGGAGACTATGGAGTCAAAACGATGAACCCCAGCAAATTGAGAACGCTATGTGAATTGGAATGGCCCACCTTTGATGTTGGGTGGCCTTCAGAAGGGACATTGGATGTCCCAATGATTCATCGAGTATGGTGAGTCATAACAGGAGAACCAGGACACCCTGACCAGTTTCTGTACATTGACTCCTGGCTAGGAATTGCTCAGACCCTTCCCCCCTGGATGTGATTCCCTTGCAATAGGCAGAGACAAGCCAGAGTCTTAATCACCTCATCCAAGCAACCTAAAGAAAATCAGCAAAAGCCCCAGTCTCTATAAATCCGAGCCAGAGATCCCGAGGATGAACCAACCCTACCCCTACTGTACATAACCCCAAGACCGCCTACACCTGGCCCTTCAGCTCCAGACATTCCCCCGCCATCGGTTTCACTGGTGCCCCCAGGCCCAGAGGATCCACTGGTGTCCCCAGGCTCAAAAGATCCATTTTCTCCAGGACCAGCAGCCAGGCTGCCCCCCAAGCCTGGTGCAAGCACCCTCTAAATGCTGGTACGAGAGACACGGGAACCCAAGAGGCACGATGAAGACAGGATGGTCCAACCTGGCCATTTCATGATGTATTATCAGCCCTTCTCCACCACCGACCTCCTCAACTGGAAACATAACACCCCATCCTACTCTGAGAAACCACAGGCCATGGTAGACCTCATAGAATCTCTCTTCCAGACTCATCAGCCAACCTGGGAAGACTGCCAATAGTTACTCCACACCCTGTTTAGAACGGAGGAAAGGAGGAGAATAATGAAAGGTGCACAGCAGTACCTGGAAGAGCATGCATCAGTGGGAGTCATCGTCCCTGCTGCCTGGGCTAATACGGCTGCACCCGAAGGGTGCCCGGCATGGGATTTCACCACAACCGAGGGACATGCCCACATCCTCTGGTACCAGGAGGCCCTCCTCCAGGGAATCCGGGTAGGAACTAAGAAACCCATGAACATGACTAAGGTGTCCTCGGTCACTCAACAACCAGGGGAGTCCCCTAGGGACTACTACGAAAGACTATGTGAAACCTACAGGATATACACTCCATTTGACCCCGAGGTACAGGAAAGCCAACAGATGGTAAACACCTCCTTCATGGCTCAGGCTGCCCCAGACATCAGAAAGAAAATTCAGAAACTAGAGGGTTTTGCCAGAATGAACATCATCCAACTAATAGAGAATGCCACTAAGGTCTACATGAGCAGGGAGGTCGCAGCTGAATGGGAAGCCGACAAAAAGATGAAAAAGAAAGTCAGCCTCCTTGCCGCCACCTTGAAAGAAAAGGACAACACAAAGATGAGGAGACCCCAACCACTGAAAGGGGGGAAGCCCAGAACCCCCTTGGCAAGGGATCAGTGTGTCCCAACCAGGGAAAGTCTCAAAAGCCCAGCTGCTACAAGAACCCTGAGAGGACGACCTCATAGGCCTTGCGGGAGTGGACTCAGACTGAGGGGGACCGGGCTCCTTCCTCCCATGGCTGGATCTGCTACCCCTAGCTCTCCTGTGTGCTCGCTGCATGCCCAGGACATCAGGTTTCTCCCCATTCGAATTAATATATGGACGGCTTTCCAGGAAACTTGCATCAGGTTGGAGATAAAGGGATAAAGGAGCAGCTTCAGGCCTTGGGGGCCACCCAAATAAATTACAAAAGTACACCATCAAGGGGACCCCAATCTCCTTAGGGTCTCAGGTATACTCTTTCCAGACAGGGGACTCAGTTTGGGTCAAAGATTGTAAGAAAGACCCCCTCAAACCACAGTGGACAGGGCCCCACACTGTTGTTCTAACTGTCCCTACTGCCCTCAAGGTCTCAGGTGTCACCCTGTGGGTCCAGCACTCCAGAGTGAAGAAAGCTCATCATTCAGATGAGACCCCACCAACTGATGGATACCTGCTCACCATGGTCTCTGGCTCTCATTGGCATGATTTCCCTCATCTTGGGAGTCAGATTCTACACTGTTGCCCCTCCTGACTGGACTTTCCCCCAGAGGCTTACTATTGTTATTGCTTATTGGGTATCCCTAGGGTGTATTCCTGCACTTTCTTGTCCCCGGGTTTCGTCTGCTGACGGGTTAGCCACGATGGCTCCCTCTCCTAAGGTCATAGATCCCACTTTCACTGGCCCTCTGCTGTCTACTCCTGAGCGCAATTCACCCTGGTTTTCCTGGCCCCAGTCAGTCCTGGTCTTCTGCTACCTGGTGTGCTGTTCCTCCGCACTGCCTCTAGCTTGCCCGGCCAGGCAAGGGGGACAAACTCTCATATCACCGTTACTGGCAAATGGACTTTCCAGCTTATCCCCCTCAATCCCGCACCAGCACCCCCACTGACTTCTTCCACCCGGGATGGGCACACACCAAAGGTTAACGTCCATTTTGATGGATGCCATCTTCTTGATGCCTCCTGGGAACCTCATAGATGGTGTTCCTACCATGGCCCTCACTCAGGTTACCAGCTGGTAGATATCTACATCTGTGGGGGCCCTACGCCTCAACAGCCCAACACCTGCGCTCAGTTCTGCTTGCAAGCCTGGGGATGTGGGTCATGGGTGGTGATTTGGCCGGGAATGGAACGATGGTCCACCAGGTGGTGGCACCTCAAACAGCACAGTGACATCTGGATTTCCTTGTCATGCAATGCCACCCCATCCTCTTGCTCTAACAATCACTGTATATCGCTCACCCTCTCAGTCTTAGAACCCAATGCCACATCATGGGCTACAGGAATCATTCTTCCGTTGGGCCAATATTACCCTATGGGAACCGACCCCATGGCCAAATTTATGATTAAGTCCATGTTCACTCCAAGCCTTATAGTTAACCCCCAGAGTCAGACAGAAAATAACTCACCCTGGCGCATCCCTGGGTCCCCCATCCACACACAACAAGCATCTATAGCGCAACTGTTAGGTATGATTAACGCCTCCCACCAAGCGCTTAACCACTCAAATCCACCCCTAGCGTCTGACTGCTGGATCTGTATAAAGTCTGGTCCCCCCCTCGTCACCCCCTCTTATTGCTTCTCCTCATAGTAGCATTTGGTCCTTGTATTCTTAATGCCCTTACTCGGTTTATCACTACTCAAATTGCTAAAATCAGACTCCAGTTACTCCTTACTCACTATCGCCCCGTAGAAGATGAAAATGATGCCCTCTAAACTAGGTGTTTAATCAAAGGGGGGAATGATAAGGAAAATCTGTGTCCTAAGATGGCCGACCAAGCCAGAGTCCCAGTCCTTGCCTCGGGGCTCTCCCGGGTTCTTCTCCCTGCCCTGCTTCGTGCACGTGCCAAAAGTGCCAAGTATGCAGCTGTAGAAGTGTATAAATTGCCCCCTTTGTTTGTGCTCGGGGCTCAGACCTTTGGAGACCACACTCCTCTGAGCCCACTGGCATTAAATAAACCTCCTATCCTCCAAGATCTCTGGGTGCTGCTTGATTCTTCCATCAGGCGATCCAGTCCAGGTTTCGTAACATTTTTCCTCAGTGAAAATAATTTCACACGAGTGCCAGCAAAGAAAAAGCAAATCAGTTTAAATAATTTTTACTAATTGTGAATGGCTGATCACATACCTTCAGCTCCAAATGTGTCTGTTTTGTTGTTGTTGTTGTTCTATATTGCCAGTTAATAGCACAGCACCTGGCATGTAGTGGATTTCAATCAATATTCACTGAATGAATAAATCCCAGAAACATTTACATTTATAAAAAGAGGTATTAACTAATAAGAATCATCTGTAATTGGTAGAATTTTAGATAGTGAAAATGAGTGAGACAGCAAAGGACATAGAACAAGACATACAGCATTGGTAGGAAGATAATTCTGGACAAGTAAATAATTTGTTTTATTGATAGGAGGGTGGGTGACTGGGATCTTGTCTCTGCTTTCATACCTTATTCTTTTCTTCTCTTTTGAAATTACAGATTAACTAGACCTTCCAAATAGTTTCACTAAGTGTTTCTGAGTAGAGAAAGGAGATGGATGGATCCTCTGGGCTTGGGGTTATAAGCAGGAGCAGTAGGGACTGTTTTCTTTCTTTCTTGGTTTTTTCTTTTTTTTTTTTTTTAAGATTTTATTTATTTGAGGGGCGCCTGGGTGGCTCAGTCGTTAAGCGTCTGCCTTCAGCTCAGCTCATGATCCCAGGGTCCTGGGATCGAGCCCTGCATTGGGCTCCCTGCTCAGCGGGAAGCCTGCTTCCCCCTCTCCCACTTCCCCTGCTTGCGTTCCCTCTCTCGCTGTCTCTCTCTCTGTCAAATAAATAAATAAAATCTTAAAAAAAAAAAAAGATTTTATCTATTTGAGAGAGAGAGAGAGCGGAGAGAGCGAGCTTGAGCACACAAGCGGGGGGAGGGGCAGAGGGGGAGAGAGAAGCAAACTCTGCTGAGCAGGGAGCCTGACTTGGGGTTTGATCCCAGGACCCTGGGATCATGACCCCAGAAGAAGGCAGCCGCTTAACCGACTGAGCCACACAGGCACCCTGGGACTGTTTTCTTGATTAAGATTAATTTTAATTGGGAACTTGTCCTCATTAGTGGAAATTAACAAGTGTCTTATTGAAAATATGTGGAAATATGGTTCATATCTACATTTTTGCTTTCTTTTCTTGTCACCTAAATATGATTTAAATTGTGTTATTGCCAGGGGAATCAGCAAGCCTTGGATTTAAAATCTATTTATGTGTCTATTCATTTATTTATGATACCCCACCTTTTCCAAAAAGTGATTTAAAGCAAACATTATTAAATCACATAAAAGATTAATAAAAAGGCCAGGAAGAAGGATTAGAAACACATAAAAGGTGAGGAAAAGATCTATACCCCAAATTAGAAGAGTATGGTTACGATGGAAAGTGAAATTGTTGAGTGCCATATGTTGGGTGCCTAAAATATTTATTTAGTTAGAAAAATAATTGATTTGAGATCTAAATACCAAGAGTCAGTTTCCCCCTCTGCCATATACTAGCTGTGTGGCCTTGGTAATCACCTTTCTAGAGTCTCAATTTTCTCATCTGTAAAGTAGAGGTAGATATTAGTATGTCACTATGAGGATTAAAAGAAATTTTGTACATGTACATGTTCTGTAGAGACACTATGCACATCTGAGATGTTACTATGAAGGAAACAATATCCATATGCTAGTCATATTAAATATGTGGGTAATAAAATTAGCATTTAATTATGAAGAGATTAACTCATATTTCCCCTCAACTATAGTGATAAGCCATTGCTCCCAGGCAGACTGTAGGGGTGCTATATTCAGATGTTCTAAAAAAAAAATTCCTAATAAATATTTGGCTGAAACTCCAAAATTCAGTGCCACGGGACATAAAAGAGCCAAAGTGGCCTGGACATGTTTAGGTTGAAATTTTACCATAGATTCCCTCAGCTGCAAAGAATCCTCCACAGAATAGTTAATTTTTAAAGATACTGTCTCCTCATAAATTAGCTACAAAATATACCTTGAAGTACATTGCAAATTTATGTCCACAATAGAGGTGCTTTATTATTCAGAATGACTTTGAAAAATATCTGTCCCAAACAGACCTTTTGATTTAGGATTGACTGAGTGATTAACCTACAGCTTCATAAAATGGAACTTGAGGGCAACACTCTGGAGGCTCATCTTCAGTTGAGGGGTCCTGAGCATATCCCTCAGGGCCCTGTATAGTGTCTGGAACAAAAGTAGGAATTGAATGAATGTGTTAACTAGTTCCATTTACTGGGAACCCCGGGGAAAGTCGTCTGAGGAAGCCAATGACTCTGCTCTGAGAGAACCATTATCCATCCTGTTGCTCTTCTTGTCCAGAACAGAGCTGGCATATGTAGGTACTAGTCCCTTGGGTTCTCATGTTCTCTTGCTCATGATGGTCTCCTGTGTGACGCATCCACTCCTTTGGCATCAGTAATAGTCTCTAAGCTCAAGACTCTGGGCCTCTGTCTGGAATTCCTGCCAACTGCCCACCATATAACCGATTAAGACAGTTTCACTTGCATGTCTCATAGGCCTCTCACATTTAACATTTCTCAAGCTCATTCTTTTATTCCCCCAAACTCCCTCTCCAACAAAACAGACTTCAGGGGGCATCTGGGTGGCTCAGTCGTTAAGCGTCTGCCTTCGGCTCAGGTCAGGATCCCAGGGTCCTGGGATCGAGCCCCGCATCAGGCTCCCTGCTCAGCGGGAGGTCTGCTTCTCCCTCTCCCACTCCCCCAGCTTGTATTCCCTCTCTCCCTCTGTTTCTCTTTGTCAAATAAATAAATAAAATCTTAAAAAAAAAAAAAAAAAGGAACAAAACAGACTTCAGTTGTGAAATTGAGAAACCTGAGGCTTATTCTTGTTAGTTCCCTCTTCCTCACTAGTCCCACAATTCCAGCCAGTCATCAAGTTCTATTTATTTCACTCTCCCCTGAACATCTCCCAATTCAATGCCTTCTCCCCATTCTCATGGCTGCCACCATAGTTCATGCTGCAACCTCTCTTTTTCTTGGTTATACGTAATAGGTCAGCCAGCTACCAATCTGGGTTTCTTCATTTCTGTCCACTATTCAGCCTGGAGGATTATTATAAAACACGGATCTGATTACATCCTTTCTCTAAGAGGCAATAATTTCTATCTGAGCTTCAGTCTCAGATTAGCAGTCACTTACTTTGAGGAGACTTTTCTGATTCCTTGTGGGTTAGATATAAAAGGTGAATTCTACATGGAAAGAGGGTTTTCTTTTAAAACATGAAAATATGGATTGTACATAGGAGGAATGCAATGCTAAAGCCCTTTATATTTCCGACCTATTGAATAAACAAATGGAACTCATCTCAGAGTTAGTATAAGTTGTTGAACATCTTATGGAATAAACATCCCTGGAACCACATGGCAATCAAGACATTTTGCTAGCGTTGCATTTAAATTCCATCTTCACCTCTCAAAGCCTATTTGCTTTGACTGTTTCCACTTAGAACCATCAAATTATTTGCCACCATCATTGTAGCAGAATCTCTTGACCACTGATAAACTATTACTAGAGTATTCTATCTTCCTCCTTGCTTGCTTTCAGAGTCCAGTTTTTTAAAGCTATTTGGCACTGTGCGATAAATCTCTATTTCAGGCCTGCTGCCTTGATTACATCTCCCTGTTTTTTCCAACTCTGTCGGAGAGTCCTACTGTCTTCTGAATCAAATACAATTTTCTAATAATAGCCTTGAAAGTTTTCCATCAAGGCTACTTCTACAGGCCAGCTCTTGTAGAGTTGTAAATCAGCTGTGACTGTCTACCTCCCCCTGGTTCTCATCTTCTTAGTAAGCCCTCAACAAACCAAAAACAGCTTCAGATTAGCAGTGCTAGAATTCATCTGTTTCAGAAGCATTTGTGGACTTAAGCTACTCAAGGAAACTTTTTCCTGTTAAACATTTTTCTTTTGCAACCTACAGTAACACTCCCCAACACCCCAAAACCCTTCTTAACTAATGATATGTATTTGAACACACTATTCATATTGGTCATAGATTTTCCTGCTTTCTAAGATCCTTTTGGACAGGAACAATTTTTCTATTTCTATGAACTATGTAATCTTAAGCACTGAGAAATTAAAGTGTTTCTCTATGGGTCTTCAGTAAATATTTGCTGATTTAGTGATTAATCTGTGTGTTTGTAACTGTATTGGGGATTCCATGTGGGAAAAGTGAGGAGTCTAGACTCTGCCCTATGTGCTAATTGTTGTTTAAGACTAGAATGCAAATGTAATTGAATTTGTGTTACAGAGATTTTGAGTCTACTCAAACTGTTAGAAACTACATCTTGTAAAACCTGATGGAAGAGAATTTAGATATAAGCTAGTATCTAAAAAATAGGTATGAGTTATGTCTGATACGCCCATTTGAAATCCTTAAGGAGCATCTGATGTATTGGGAATATAAAGAAATATTTAGAACTTTTCATCACTGGTCACACCAGTTTTTGATATAGCTAGGGACTTTAACTTATGACATCGGTCTCATGGTGGCCTTTGAAAATTATAAACCACTTTTTGGTGATTCTGATTCATAAAACTGTCACCCTGAGTTACTCATGATGCTTTGTAGAAATTTAATGGCTTTTATCATTCCAATTTTAAAAAATTCTCTGTTCACTCCTTGAAGACACATTTTGGTGGGTAGACTTCTAAAAATGTGCCCCCATGATTCCTGTCTCTGGCTATTCGATCTTTAAGTAGGTGCTGTTGTGAAGGCCCTTTGTAGTTGGAATTAGGGTTGCTAATTTGCTGACCTTAAGAAAGAGGATCCTGGATTCCTCAGGTGGGCCCAATGTAATCACATGAATATTTAACAGTAGAAGAGTTAAGGCAGAAGGGAGATAAGGCCAGAGAGATAAGGCAGAAGAGGAAATCTGGGGGATTCCAAGCAGGATTCGATTTGCTGTTTCTGCTTCTGAGATGTACAGGGCGAAGTGCTAGAGAGGCCTCTAGAAGCTAAGAGGGACTTCCCACTCACAACACACAAGGAAGAAGGATCTTCAGTCCTACAACCCAAGTAACTGGATTCTGCCCACTACCTGGATCAGTGTGGAAGCAGATTCTTTCCAGAGTATCCTGATAAGATCCTGGATGGCTGACACCTTGATTTGATCTTGTGAAACCAGGAGTAGAGGAACCAGTTACAGCAACCTGGCTGTCTTACTACAGAACCGTGAGATAATAAATGGGTGTTATTTTAAGCTGCTCAATTTGTGATAATTTTTACAGTGACAACAGAATACTAATACACATATCAAAAACAAACAAGGGTTGTTTTACTCTTTCCTTCCATAGGGGAAACTTTAACTCCTTTCATGTTGGGCCCTTCCCAGCACTATCCTGAAATTTATGGTGCTCTGTGGATGACTAATCCAAGCTTTGTTTTAATACACTTTGTTACAGAGAAAATTTGGCTTATAATTCAAGTAGACTTTCAATGCTATTTAGAAAGACTTCTGAACTAAAAGATTGATAATCTTAGCTTGGGAAGTCTCACCTGTAGAACATTATTTGTAATCCACTATTTGTGCAACACTGTTCAGGTGGTGGTATTCAAAGTCTATCTCAGCAGTAAGATGACCAGAAGTTAAAATATTTATGTAGCATGATCTGAGAAGAGTAGAATGGAATTTTCCTCTTCATGGGAAAACATTTCTTTCATTAGCCTGCCTGAAAAGTTCCCCTTGAGAGACAAGGTATTAAATAGAGTTGTTATAATGTTACCTTGAAGAAGTAACACTTAATCATAATGCCTTTGTAGAGCTTGTCATAGTTTACAAAGCATTTTTACATACATTACCTAACTCCCTCATCACAGTGATTCTGTGAGATAGATGGGGTGAGTGGGGTGAATTTTTTTTCTTTACAGCACTTTTTAATCTCTATCTTGTTACCAGCACTTTGATTTCCTTGTGGGAAATTGCCCTTTTCCCTATTGGATACTGTGGGTTATGACCCTGAATCAGGCGCATTGGCCATTGTTAAGCAAGTAGACATGTGACATCTCCAGACCAGCTGTGCTCCCTCTCTGGAGCATGCTGCCAAAAAGCAGTTGGCACACCTGTTCATTCAGGCAAAGACCTGTCACTCTATTGGCACTCTGAGATAGAGCTGGGGTTCTTACCTCCAACACCCAGGGGCTTCCTTGACCCTTCTGATTTTCAAGCTTGGATCCTCAGCCTTCCTGTCAATCTGTGAGCTCTTAATATCCTTCTAATAATTCTCTTTGCTTGACTTACCCAGAGGTGGTTAAAGAAATTGCTCTTTTCTACTATGTCATGATTTGACCCTTTTAAAATGATTTTGGAGGCCATTTGGTATACTAGACTAGAAGTTTGAAGATCTGGATTCTAGCCTTGACATACCATTTAATTAGCTATCAATGAGGCCATTTCTAGGAGAGGGGTAACCCCCCCAAAACATTAAAAATCAGACTAAATATACCTTCTCAGTTTCTTACAGGCTGGGATAATCAGGCTGTTGGGAGCACTAAAAGCAAGGAAAAGAATTCCACTAAATTAAACCCAACAAACATTTATTTAATACCAATTTAAAAAACATTTAGAGAGAGATTGGAAATGGGAGACTGTGGAAGGAAAGAGGATATACTGTTTGATAAAAGAGGTTCAGCTCTAGGAACAAAAACAGGGCTTCTAACCCTGGGGTTTTCAAAGTGGGTACAGAAAGCTACAGGGTTACTGTGGCACATCTTCTCAGTGGTCCTTTATATTAGATTTTTTTGCGGGGGGAAATTTCTAACGTAGTTAAGTAGTTGTGGTTAAATATAGCTCTGATTTTCAGAGCCGGGTGGGAGCATATGCCATAAATACAAACCACTGATCTTATCAATGTAACCTAAGTTTTTTTCTTTTTCTTTTTTCTTCTTCTGCTCTGGACTTCTTAGTTTTCATTTTTGACATCACTGAATACTTTATTTTTTAAATAAAAAATTCAGGTTTTTTGTATTAGTAAAAAGCACATACTCTGTGAACAATATTCAATCAATATGAACTGTTGAAAGTAGTTATTTCCCCCCTATCTCTCCAATTTACCCCCTGGGTGAGAAGGAGATGTTTATTTTGCCATGCAGATTTTCAGTTATCTATAATTCTGAAAGTTTTATTCTAATTGTTTGACAGTTGATTTGATAAGATTTTCATATCATTGTCAAATCGTGACATTTATTCTTTTTGATATTTATGCCTTTAGGTTTTTTTTTTTACTTGTGAAAACTTCAATCTGCTGCTAAATAGTAGCAATGACTGGACACCTAAGTCTCATCTCTGATTTAATTGGAGTTTCAAATGTTTTATGATGCAGCACATTTATGGTAGGAAAGTTACTGATTTGGGAAGTTGTCTACACGTGTCTTTGCTTTAGGAGAGATTTTATAAGATGGGCAACTTCTGTTTCTTGAAAATTTGCTAGAATTCTACCATAAAGCTATTCATGCCTAATAGTTCCAGGAGTTATGTCTTTATCTATGGTTTTAATCCCTTCCACAGAAATGGCCTACTCAAGATTTAATTCTTGACCATTTTTGAGGAATTGATTTAAATTGTTTACAAATTTATTAATATACATTTGTTCCTACAGTTTTAAAAAGTCTTCCTTGTATGTATTTCTTTTCCATTCTTAATTTGTTCTCTTTGTGTTTTTGAAAAAAATGCTCTTTATTATGCTTACTAGCTTTTCCAAAAAGCAGTTTTATATAATTTTTTTTATTGGGGGAAAATTTTTCAAATATATATAAATGTAGAGGGAACAGTTGATGAATCCAGTGTACCCAGCATCCAGCTCAACAACTATCAAATGGACAGTCTTGTTTAATTCATACATCTACCCATGTCCTCTTACCATACTCCCCAGGTTATTTTAAGCAAATTTTAGACATCCTATCATTTCAAATACAAATATTTAATGTAAATATTTCACTTTATATTTCTAAACAGTAGTTACATTAAAAAATAAATAGCAGCAATGCTATCACATCCAAATGTTGGTAAGAAGATTTATTGCTAACAAATATTAACAGTGTTCATGTTTTTAGAGCATTTCACATGTACATGTGTGTATGCATGTCACACACACACACACACACACACACACACACAGTTTGAATTAGAATCCAAATAAATTCATCACTGCAATTGCTTGACATGTTTCTTAAATCTTTAATCTACAGATTCTTTCCTTCTCTCTCTTTCTCTGCAATTTGTCCATTACACAGCCTGCAATGATTTGTCCTATACAGTTTCTCACATTTTGTATTTTGATTACTTTCCCATTTAACATTTCTCTGTCCCTTTTATATCCTGTAGATAGTAATGAGATCTAGGAGCTTGAACAGACTCAAACTGGTTTTGTCCCCACTCCCAACCCCCACTTTTTAAAAAATATCTTTTTAAAAGATCTTATTTATTTATTTGAGAGAGAGAGAGCACATGAGAGGGGTTAGGGTCAGAGGGAGAAGCAGACTCCCTGCCAAGCAGGGAGCCCCACGCGGGACTCGATCCTGGGACTCCAGGATCATGACCTGAGCCGAAGGCAGTTGCGTAACCAACTGAACAACCCAGGCCCCACTTTTTTTTAAAGCTTCAGCAAGCCTACTTTAGATTAGCGTATTCTTCTATTGGTACTGCCTCTTTATGTGTCATTACCAGCTGCTGATGAGTATATAACCCCCTTTGCTATATAGCCCTTGCTATAACACCCTTAGGTTAGATCCCACAGGAAAAGCAAGATGAATATTTGATGCTTTTTCTTTATTTACCAGGTTTCAAAATAATGAGTTTGTGAAAGTGAACAATGCATTTAAAAATATTGTAAGTTTATAGATTTAAACATATTTGTGTTTCAGTGGATTGTAGTTGTTGTCACTATTTTTTTTTCAAAGATTTTATTTGACAGAGAGAGAGATAGTGAGAACAGGAACACAAGGGGGGGGAGTGGGAGAGGGAGAAGCAGGCTTCCAGCGGAGCAGGGAGCCCAATGCGGGGCTCGATCCCAGGACTCTGGGATCATGACCTGAGCCGAAGGCAGACCGCTTAGCGACTGAGCCACCCAGGCACGCCTGTTGTCACTATTGATCTCTAATTGTCCCACCTTCAGCAGGAGGGAGCTCATGCAAGTCGAAGTCTAAATCCTTTCGACATGACCCTCGTGGCCGTTGATAGCTTTCTTCCTTCCAGTATGACAAGGATCACTCATCTTGTACATTTCCTGCCCCTGACATGGAATCAGCTGTTTGTAGAGGGAACTTATTGCTTTTGGTTTTGTTTTTGTTTTTATGAGAAATACATGCAGAAATCAGTTTTGGTGTTAGGGATGCTCTTTGCTACTGAGATTGTGATTATTTCTATGCCTTTTCAGTGAAAAAAGCTAGAAAAAAAATCTTTTTACATAAATTCATCATAAGTTTGTAATGATACTTTCAGATTAAAATTTAAATACCTGGTTTCAAATACAGAACTAAAAAAAGATATATTAAAAGAAGTAAAGCCAATATGTGCTAAACTATGTTCTTTATAAACATTATTTAGCCTTAGTTCTACAGATAAATAGATACTGTCAAAAGTCTGACATCTTTTTATATAAGTAATTTGGCCTTTTTGCTAAGATACCCTGAGGGCTGCTTTTTTTTTTTTTTTTTTTAATGTAATAGTTTTACTAGAACATGTCTTGATATTGGCCATTCTGGGCCGGTCTTCAAAGACCTGTGGTGGTTCTTTAATGTATAGTTTCAAGTCCTCTTATATTTAAGAAAACTTTTCTTGAATTCATTTTAGTGTGAGTTTTAGTCTCTGGGGATTCTTACTATATGTATGTTACCTTTTCTTTACCCAGAGTCCAAATCTATTCATTTCCTTCAACTCCTATTTATCTCTCTCATCAAGTCTTTTAGATTTAAAGAATTTCCTTCTTTCCATCTATTTTCTCTTAAGACATTATCTGTTATGTTCACTAGCTCTTATGTTCTTTCTAGTTTATTCTTCAGTTTGAATATAATTTAAAGAAATTAAAAAAAATTCCTTCATGAATTATGTCACCTCTTTGCAATGCTATTTTCCTAAATATTTTATTGCTGAGTTTTTTTCTAATTTGGATTTATAATATTCTTCCATGGTTTATGATGTAGCTTGTGTTAAAATAGGAGGTTATGGTTTTATCTGCAGGGCTTGTCTTTCTGATGTGTTTGCATTACTTATAAAGATATTAGCCTGTGTCCTTTCCTTTTTTTTGCTTATAATAACTTCATATGGCATTTGAATGATTCTTTTTCTGTTGCTCACTTATTATAAAATACAAGTATTCCCTTCCTTATAGAAGGCAAATGGATAAATGAGTCAGGGCAGTGTTCATTTTGTTTGTTTGTTTTAGCTTTGCAGCTCTGGAAATCCTTTGTCTTCTAAAAATGGTGAAGGAAAAATAAAGGCTCACTCTTTCTGAGATCTGCTGTCACTAGCTGCCTCCCCAACTTTTATGTGGACTTTCACTTTCCTTTGTTTCTATTATCCTTGCCCTGCTCAATTTGAATCTCACTCCCAGCCCTCTCTCTTCAACAGAAGGCTTTGTCTTGGAATGGAGCTCCGATCTGCTAGTTTTAAGGCCCAAATGGTTCCAACACCATTAGACCTGTTGCAAAATGGTCGCTTGCATGCACCTGTGAACTGGATTCTGCAGATCACCTAGTTTCCGCTGCTGTTCTCAGGCTGCCATATAGAACTTTACAGGGAGTGTCTCTCGGCTTTGGAGGTCTGTGAAAAGCCCAGTCACCTTCCCACTGCTTCCTTTCACATAGATCTGTGGTCTTGTAGCTGTCAGAGTTTTGTCCCTTGCACTTGAATTTGGGGGTTTGTGGGATAACTTGCCACCTAGCTTTATGCATTTTTGGTTTTGCTGTTTTCATGGTGATTTGGGGAGATCAAAAAACAAACCTTTGTCAAATACTGTATCTGCCATCCAGATTTGGGCTTTATTGAACAATTTTTATTTTTGACTATATTGTAAATTTTTATCTTTATTCCTTCCTTCACACATGATTACTAGCCTGTCTGATGTAGATTCGTTTTGTTTTTCTTAAAACATTTAAGATTACCTACTCATGCGTAATAACCTGAAATTCAATGAAGATGT
This sequence comes from Halichoerus grypus, assembly GCF_964656455.1. Taxonomy (NCBI): domain Eukaryota; kingdom Metazoa; phylum Chordata; class Mammalia; order Carnivora; family Phocidae; genus Halichoerus; species Halichoerus grypus. Next base: position 11,904,632 of record NC_135720.1, on the reverse strand, counting down.
GTCTAGGGTATGTGCATGTGTGGGTGTGCTTAAATTCTACTCAAGACTGGATGAACTATTTTAATCTGAGGATTTATTTTTTCCTTCAGAACTAGAAATTTCCTTCATTATTTCTTAGAATATTTGTCCTCCATTCTTTTTATCTTTCCCTTTCAGAAGTCCTATGAGCTATGCATTAGGCCTTCTGGGCCATTTTCCATGTCTCTTGCCTCTTTATAATTTCAATCTCTTAATCCTTATGTTTGGTGTTCTTTTTTTTTTTTTTTTAAGATTTTATTTATTTATTTGACAGAGAGAGACAGCGAGAGAGGGAACACAAACAGGGGGAGTGGGAGAGGGAGAAGCAGGCTTCCTGCTGAGCAGGGAGCCCGATGCGGGGCTCGATCCCAGGACCCTGGGATCATGACGTAAGCAGAAGGCAGACGCTTAATGACCGAGCCACCCAGGCACCCCATGTTTGGTGTTCTTAAATAATTTGTTGTCCTAGTCTTCCAACTTAATACTTTCATTTTCAACTGATTGTTTAACTATTGAGCCCAAATGAATTTTCTCTCTTCATGATTGAATTTTAAAATTAATTCACTTTACTTGATTTTTAAAAAACAGTCTCACAAATATGAGGCTTTTCAGTATATTCGTTCTAAAGGCCTATTCTGGTTTGCCTTAGAAAACGTTTTCTGGCTGTACTTTTTCATTTTCTTGAAATTGATGTCTCTTGTAATGGAGCTGGTTTTTATAAATTGTTTGGTGATTCTTTCTACTTGCTCATCTTTTAGTTGGAGAGTCCCTGCCAGACCTTTGCTTTATCAGTTTTCACACTGCTGGGCAGGCAGGGCAGTGTACTGAGGCTCGCTGAAACATCTTCAGAAGGAGGGAGAAAAAGATGCCTTGCTGGAGGCCTTGATGGCTAGTCATGGGTGGTCCCTGTTTCAGGTATCACCACTACTGTAGACATTAATTATTTCCCCAACTTTAGCTCCTGGATCAGAGGTGAAGGACTTTATCATTCATAGCACGGCAAACAGCATGAACTTCCCGTTCACATTTGTTCTCCTTTCTCCCCAAGTGCCACAGGGGAGACCTGGGTTGGCCTGGGTGTGTGCTGCGCACAGTGGGTTTGCATCAGAGCTGAGCCAGCCTGAACTTTTATAATGAGCAGCAAGCAAACCTGCCTGATCTTTGCCCTGGAGAGAGATGTTATTTTTATTTTACTGGACAGTAAGCAAACCTGCTTGCTTATTTGCTCCAGAGAGAGATACCATCTCCACCTTCCAAAGCTGTTTGCTATTCACCCATCCTTGAAAAGATAGTCTGGAACAAAAGCTGTCAGTGCTTCTGTTTGCAAGCCATGCAGAAACATGAGACCTGTGAAGACTTGTCTCCCACTACCACTGTATTAACCATATCATTAATATTAATAGATTTTGGGGGCACCTGGGTAGTTCAGTCGGTTGAGCGTCAGGCTCTTGGTTTTGGCTCAGGTCATGGGTGGTGGGATCTCATGGGTGATGGGATCAAGCCCATGTAGTGCTCCACATTCTACAGGGAGTCTGCTTGAGATGCTTTTCCTCTGCCCCTCCACCCACTCTCTCTCTTTCTCTCATATAAATAAATCTTTAAGAATATTAATAGATTGTTTCTTTTAGATTTTCTAGATATAGTCATGGCTGCAAATAATGATTTCTTTCCTCTAGCTATATTTACAGGGATTTTTTCCCTCATCTTACTAAATTAGCTAGCACCCCTAAGTCAATGTTAAATCATAATATTGGTTAATGGGCATGCTTGTTCTAATTTCTGATTTCACAGTCATGTACCTCTTTTAATAGATTTGCTATTATTTCTGGAGAATATATTTTATTGTGGTTAGAGAGTATTCTTCAACATTTATTTTACTTGTTTTTTATTGAGAAGGGGTGGCTAAATTTTATCTAACATATTTTCTTCATGTTCTAATTATACTAGTTTTTCTTTAAAGTTTTAAATGTAATAAACAGCATCAAATGCTGGTGTTGAATCATCTTGGAATAAATCCTTTATTCTACATTGTTCTATTGCTACATATTTCTGGATTTAATTTGTTAATATTTTATTTCAAATTTATATCTCTTAATAAGTGAAATTTTCTATAATTTTCTTTTGGAGGTTTTGTTATCATGATGAATTAGACAGCTTACTGTATTTGAAATAGTTCAAATAAAAAAAATTTTTGTCCCAAGTAAGTTACATATGACTCACCCATAAAACCATCTAGTGAAACTTTATCTCTTTCAAAAAATTGGTTTTAACTTTTCATCTTTTATTTTTATTTTCTAATTATTATATTAACATATTTTAAGTCAAACAATACCAGTAACCAAAAATGGCAATTCTTTTACACAATTTTAAAGCATGTTCCCTAAGGTGACTACTTTTGACTTTTCTCTTTTATGTTAATATTTCAAAATAGTATGCCTAAACTGCCACCTTTACTCATTAATTTAGTTTGTGGGCAATCAATGGGTAGATGAGAATTTAATTCTCATACTTTCTCTAATTTTTTAATTGCTTACCTTACCAATGTAGTTATAGCTCTTTTTTTAAAAATCACTCTTCAATATTTATATTATGATGATTTAAATGTTTTTCACTCCTAAGCCAGTTGTATAGTATGATATTTTCCCCTTTTCCTTCTCAGGTTCTTGTGAAGAGGGAAGGAGATTATGATGATTGCCTCATTGAAATGATTTTTTTTTTTTTTTTTTGCATAATTTTCTGTTTACCTACTGCCAATTCTCCAATGCTCCATGATCAACACATCAAAAAAAATTATCTCTTCAATTTCCTTTCTCTGGCTACTTCTCTTATCCTCCTGTTCCAACCGGAACCATAGCATAGCCTGGACCTGCAACATAGGTATCATCTTGATTTACTTTTCTTTCATTTTGAGAAATCCCTTAACTTTCTCCTATGTTGTCCTATTTCTTGGATCCCGAGTCTTTCTCTTTTTTGGTTCATTACTTAATTTTTGTGAAGCACATCCTCCTGAATTTTTCTGAGTGAGGATGCATAGGAAGTAATCTTTGAGGCTCTCCCTATTTTATATTGATAGTTTTGATGGGTATAGAATTCTAAGTCAAAAATTTCTTTCTCTCAGGATTTTGAATACATTAGTCCATGTTCTTATTTTCAGTTATGTTGTCAAGAAGTTCATTGCCATTCTTATCTTTTTGTTCATTTTTAAAACAAAATTTATGGAGGTATATTCTATATCTAGTACACTTAACTTAAACATAGAACTTGATGGATTTTTACATATGGAAAGAGCCACATACAAAGATCAAATTTTCACAGAATATTTCTAGCCCACCACAGAAGGCTCTCTGTGTTTTTAATAGTACATCATTCTTGACCCCTAAACCTAACTGCGATTCTGACTTTTGCCTGTTTAACTATCACATAAATGAAATCATACAGTACACAGTCTTCTGTATTTGGTTTACTAAGCTCAACATTATGTCTCTGAGATCCATCTATGTTACATCTAGTAGTATCTCAATTTTTATTTGCTGGATTTAATACTATTGGTAGTGGACATAATGGGCATTTAACTGTTTCTAGTTTCTTTGCTTTTATGAATAAAGATGTTATGAACATTCTTGTGCACATTTTAAAATTCTTGATTCATTGTGTCTTTGTTTCACTCTCTGGAAACTTTTAAGACATTTGCTATTTACATCAGTGTTATAAAATTTTGTGAAGTGTCTTCAGGGTGGTCTTCTTAATTTTCTTTATATTAGGCAGTTGTTTCCTTCAACTGTGTGGTACTAGGAAACTTTCTTGTATTTTTTCTTTAACAATTTTACCCCTTGCCTTTACTCTGCTGTTTATTTTTAGAACCTCTACCAATCAGATTTTTTAACTCTTTGGTCTAATTCTCCAATTGTTAGCTATGTCTTTTTGTTTTTCTTTATGGCAGATTCTCAAAACTTTACTTTTTATTCTACTATCAAACTTATTTTCAGTATATTTTTAATTTCCAAGTGTTCTTTCTTGTCTTATTTCTTGGAACAGTGTGGGAGATAGGGATTAAATTTCTACTATCTCATGTTTTGAATTTTACTTAATCCTCCTATTTTGCTCTCTACTCCTCACTCCTGTTTTTGTTTTGTTTTGTTTTGTTTTTGCTGTTCCTGGTATGCAGGGGTCGTTTCCCTCAGATTTTCTTCTACATCAAATTTAATTTTAGTTTCCTCTGTTCCTGTATGAATGTGGAGAGAAGGGGCTATACCTGGTTATGCAGGATAAGGGGATACTTGGGGGTCTAACTATTCCATATATACACTTTTCACTAGTGCTCTTGTTTAAATAAACAGGCATCTTTACCTTTTACAGTTCCTGGTTCTTCCACACCCTGAGATTTTTCAGGTTCCTATGAGGTATATTGGCATACTTGTCATTGATATTCTATTCTGTAAGCTCTTTTTTAAAAAAAGGTTTTATTTATTTATTTTAGAGAGAGAGAGAGAGCAAGAGAGCACAAGAGCATGCTGGGGGGGGAGGGGTAGAGGGAAAGAGAGAGAGAGAATCTCAAGCAGACACCACGCTGAGCATGGAGTTGACAAAAGGCTCAATCTCAAGACACTGAGATCATGATCTGAACTGAAATCAAGAGCCAGATGCTCAACCACCTGAGCCATCCAGGTGCCCCATCTTTTCCGTAAGCTCTTAGATTATAGATTCCTAGATTTTACTAAGTCATCTGCTTTTCATTTTCTAAATGGTAGTTTTATTTACTGTTGTGTCTTCTCTTGTTCTCTTGGTTCTAATAGTTTTATAGTTTTTTATGCCTTTAACTGTCATTTTATTGAGTTTCTGTGAGGAAGAAGAGATGGAAGTATGTAGTTCCAGACATTCTTCCAAAATATGGGTGTTAGTTTTCTAGTCTCTGGTCAATTGTTTTGATATCATCAGTTTTTCTATTTTCAAATTTATTTTTGTTAATTTATACATTATGTGTTATAGTTTCTTGTGATTTTTTTGGTCAGCAGTTATATATGGGCAAGATTTTACATTCAAAGTAAGTAAAGGCATTAAATATGAGAATCTAGCAAGGAAATAGTGATCTTTAATAACCAGCATGCACAAACTAAATGCAACTCATATCAAACCAATTTCATTGCTTTTTTTTTTTGACAGATCTATACTTATGTCACATTTTTCTATTTCTACTAAGATTGCACTGCTCCTTTTATTAAAAATATTGAAACTAAGAATTGGAGGCTCCTTAATTTTAACTTTGAATTTTATGCATTTACTACAAAAATTATTTTGAATTCAATGAACAGAATAGGTTTTGCTATTGCAGAAAAAGACAATTCTTGCATATGGAACATTCATACTTCATCAACACAAATAGTTCAGGACCCATCTATGTAAGAGCTACAGACTTTGTAATACATATGTTCCTACAGAGTTCAATTTTGTTATCATCAATTTGATAATTAGAGGAAAATCTCAGTAGAAGACAATAGGCGTGGCATTCATTAAAACAGCCCAGTAATATGTTGTTTTAAGAATTCACATGGTGGGGGCGCCTGGGTGGCTCAGTTGTTAAGCTTCTGCCTTCCGCTCAGGTCATGATCTCAGGGTCCTGGGATCGAGCCCCACGTCAGGCTCCCTGCTCCGCGGGAAGCCTGCTTCTCCCTCTCCCACTGCCACTGCTTGTATTCCCTCTCTCGCTGTTTCTCTATCTGTCAAATAAATAAAATCTTAAAAAAAAAAAATTCACATGATGGCTGAGAGTTTTTTTTCTTTTTTTTTATTCTACATAAGTGTCCTCTCGTTGGAGAATTATAGTTAAGTCTCCAGAGATTTCAAAGAAAATGTTGAAAAACTTCTGAATGAACAGTAAACCAAATACCTAGTGAAGTTCTACAGACCAATACCAAATTTGAGCATCATGGAATTATCTGATGTACAGAGGAGCTAAATAGTGTTTTGTTACTATAAATATAACAAACTTACCTCTTAGTTCAGTAGTATTTTTCTATCTTAATTGTGTTATTAAATAAACTTTCAAATATTTTTGTTCTACATTTATTCTACAAACATATCAATGTTAGTAACAAAGGTTTACAAAGATGTATCTTTTAAATTATTATTTTTCTAAAATAAATGAAAATAATGTGCCCAGCCTCCCTTCCCTCCCAAAACAATTTGGGAGAAAATGAGTTACACTGGTGTTTATGAGGCTTTTAAAATTTTAATTTATTAACTCTTTTAATAACTCCTAATTCTTTACACAGATAGACCTAGGTTATATTTTCAGAATCTGGAAGTAGATACTCTAAATCTAAACCTCGGGTTTCCTTATGAAAAACTGGAAGGTCCAAGGTTGACATGAAATAGTGTAAGGAGGTTATTTAGCTTAGTATCTAAAACACAGTGATGTTATTATTTTTCTAATTATAACTTTATAAGACCCAATAAAACTTGAATATATGCATTGCTAATAGAATTTGAATAATACTCTGCTCCTAATAAAGCAAATGAGAAATAGTATTTAGAGGTATAGAATGACTGAATCTAGAGTACTTCAGGAATTCTGGGAAGTCTTACAGACTACTCAATTTTGAGAGTAAAATGGGTTAAGACAAGTCTTATGTCCTTATACAGATTTTATTACCTAGCCTTATACAGAATATCCTAATGTTGCCAATATAAAATGATTTTTATACCATTCGTTATTTACTTTTTAGGGACATTAAAAAACAGATATAATAAGCATCTTGCAGTTTTACTATCTAATGGATACTTAAATAGATTAACAAATTATGTCTTGACAGATAACATGAGAATTGCTTGAAAAAATTGTGTTATGAGTCATAAAATTTTCAGTCTAGAATTATTATTTTTTTTTTTAAAGATTTTATTTATTTATTTGAGAGAGAGAATGAGATAGAGAGAGCACATGAGAGGAGGGAGGGTCAGAGGGAGAAGCAGACTCCCTGCTGAGCGGTAAGCCCGATGTGGGACTCGATCCCGGGACTCCAGGATCATGACCTGAGCCAAAGGCAGTCGCTTAACCAACTGAGCCACCCAGGCGCCCCTTCAGTCTAGAATTATTAAGCAAGTTTATTTTCAGCAGTTCTTACACATATCTTTCATCAAGTACCTAATTCAGTTATGTTCTCTTTGGTGCAAATAACGGGAAACCTGAATGAAAATGAAAAATTGAAAGAAATTCTTTTCTCACATAACAAAGCCTATGGTAGAGTAGTTCCAGGATTGGTGCATTTTCCCTTAGGGCTGTTTAAGTCCAAACTCCACTGAGGCAAGAAGGGGAAAGCCCTGTGGTAAACCTCTCTTTAAGAGCACTACTTTTTCAGGGGCCCTGGCTCTCGCACACGTCCCTGCCTAACTTAGGAACAAAGAAACATAATTACAGTAATTGGCTTAGGCTGATCAAGGTTCCCTGCATGAGCCTTGGGAGTGGCCCATGAAATACAGTGCTACTGGATATAAGAACAAAATGGGGCTCTATTGGGAAGAGAAGACACTATCCCGGAGTCAGCCCTGAATTCGTGTAAGTACTTAATAGTGAACCTGGACGTTTGGTTCTTAAAATCTCTCCAGTTCCTGGGCCAGCGTCTTCTTAGTCTCTTCATTTCCTGCAGTGACCAGCCTCCCTTCCTTCATCATTGATTCTTCTCTCCTCCTCTTCCTTCCTCTGCTTCTTCCCTACCGTTTCTTCTCAGAAGGCAAAATAATCTCTTTTCATTTTACCCATAAGAAGCAGTTTACCCATAATGACTTGTTGCCTAGCTATTTTCCTATAGGGTCTCACTTTCTACCTTTGGAAATTCATCAAGGTGTTTTCCCAAACAAAAACACAATGCTTCCTGAAAGTGTACTCAGTGTGAGCTGGTACAGTAATTCACTTTTCTCATTCTATACACAGTGGGTTAACATAAAAACAGAATGAGAAATTGCATTAGAAAATTTCATTAGAAATCTTGGTAACTGTGTTAGTCAGTGTTCTCCATAGAAACAACCACATATATATATAAGGAATTGGCTCACTTGATTTCTTCTAAGGATTTGGCTTACACGATTATGTAGGTGGGCAAATTCCATGATCTGCAGGGTGAGCTGGCAAGTTGGGAACCCAGGACAGCTTACGGTGTAGGGTTCCAGTCCAAAGACCAACTGGCTTGAAACTCAGGAAGAGCTCATGTTTCAGTTCAAGTCTGAAAGTAGGAAACCTGGTGTCCCAATTTGAAGGCTTCAGAAAGAATTCTCTTATTTCAGGAGGGTCAGCCTTTCTTGTTATATTCAGCCCTTTAATTGAATGAGGCCCACCCACATTAGGGAGGGCAATCTGCTTTACAGCCCACTGATTTAAATGTTAGTCGGATCCCAAAATACCCTTCCAGAAACACCCAGAATAATGTTTGACCAAATATCTGAGTAGTGCATGGCCCAGCACACAATAACCTACTGGCTGTAAACTTTCGGAGAACTGAAAGAGAAAATGAAGTAGGTTCTAATCTTTTTACCTTAAATGTCACTATCAGAGGAGCAAAAACTCCCTGAGTCATGGTTAAGGTTTCTGGCAGCATGGGAAGCCTTTCTTCAGCATCTACCTCGTGATCTGCTTTTCCTTAGGTCATCTTCTCTCAGGGATACCTTCCTTGATTTTCTGGATGAGATCAATATCCTAATTATTCTAACAGCACCACATAGCATATCCTCTATTGTATACATCACAGTTATAAACTTTATTTCTAAACTCTTTCCAGACTTTAAACAATCACAAAGACATCATAAAAAAGACCATGCCTCGTGTTTTTCACATTGTAACTCAACGCCTGGAATACCTGGTTCGTGGTAAACACTGCATAGCTATCTGCTGAGTAAGGTAGTGCCTATCTAGGAAACTAGTGGTGAACCAAAGCTGGCATCTACTGTTTGGAAAAAAGAAAATCAACCGTGGGAACTACAAGATTAAACAGAAGTATTGGCAAAGCAGGTTCAATGAGCTATGGTTGCTTTCATAAGAAGTTTGAGGGTTGGTAGAATATTTACATGGAGATACATGTGCAGCCAGCAGTTGATAAAGAGGAATTTGAATCCTAGAAGGCAGAGATACAGATTGGGGAAACCTTGTCATCATCTCGGAGAGACTGGAAGAAGATCAGTATAAAAGGCAGGAAGAAGTAGCTGTGTTAAGAGAACAAGAAGATAAAGATGTGCCAGTGGGAAAGGCTGAGAAAATATAATCAGGGACCTATTGAGAGAACTAGGAATTTTAAAACCAGGGAGGAAAGGGAAGGAAGGTAAGAGGAGGAGAGCTACTGCGTAAAATGCTCCAAAATCAAGGAGAGGGTGTCCTGAGAGAGGGCTGATGGGGACGGTGGCTATCTTTGAGGCTGCCAAGATGAGAGTCGTAGCAAAACTTTGCTCACAGAGGATGAAGGAAGAGTTAGATGTGGATCAAGCAAGTGTGGCCATCTCATTTGGAAATGGCAATAAACAAAGTAAAAGCTTGTATGAAAACCAAAGGAATCTCACTGAAGAGGGAAGATAAGTTTAGAATAGAAAAGATGAGGATGGCTGTATACACAAGAGAAGGAGGCAGTAAGTATATAGAGAGAAGCTAAAGACACCTCTTACAAATAAAAGCAGTTTTACGTATTAACAATTTTGCTTTTTCAAGTCCTTATTTGTGTTGCATGAAAAATGGTTGCAAATACTTGAACAATTCTCATTTTTATCTCCGCAACCATTCAGCTTCTAAAATGTTTTCCCCTCTTGCCCAGAAATGATGACCTTGAAATAATGATATATTCTTGAACCTCTTGTTATTTATTTTAGGGCTCTCCTGTGTTCATTCTCAAACTAACTTCTTCTCTTGTATGTTCTAGGAACTAAAATATATGGCAGACAGGGTGACACAACGAGTCATTGTGCTCAGAAGGGGAGATTTCCCATAGCTAGCAGCATTTTCCTATTTCCTCTCATTTCATCTGGCCCACTCTGTGCCCAAACACTGATGATGTCCTTCCATCACACTGTTCTCTCCAATCCTCTAACCCAATTTAGAGTGACCATTGTGGTAACCAACCCAGATCTTTGATCAAGAGAGGTGCTAATTAGTGGTTGCCTTAACATATTAAAAGTTAATTTACACTCAAGAAATCTGTGGAACAAGGAGATGATTTTAGAACCTGTTGTGCCTTTATCTCCTCAACATGTAAATTCAGCAAATTCTCATCTGTGTGGTGCCCCAGGTTCTCTGACCTCCTTTCCGGAAATGAGGGAGGTGATTGTATTTTTCCTTCTCTTCCTTCAGCGTGTTTCTCATTGTAAATAAAATTCTCTTTGCTTTTCTTTCTGAACCATTGATTCAAGTCTTTCTCAAAATCTTAAAACCATCCTTGGGGTATTTAGTGAATGGCCTTTGAAGTAGTTTGGTAATACCATGTTTTATGGAAGTAGATTTTATTCAAATAAAAACGGTTTGCTATCCTTTTATTGTGCTTTTGAAAAAGTTATTAGACTTAAAATGTGAGGGATCCATGCAATAGCCTGCCTAAGGCCTGAATTTTCTTCTCTTGGTTTTTTCTAAAATGAATTACAGGAATAAATTGGCTGTCAGCCTCTTCTTTGGTTTGCGGGTAGGTAAAGCAGTTATTTGAGCTATTTTGATTTTCATTATATGTTAAGATAAAGACAAAATAAAGCTTTCTGGGGAGTATTAAATATTTCAAATATGAACATTTGAACAGTAAACTATCACGAGACTATGAACAGATTGCAAGAAAGACAATCTCCTGGAGAAGAAAGTTGGCTCTCAATTTATTGGTGAAAGCAAGGGAGAGTAAGTAAATAAACACATGTGCCTATTCTCCAGAAACTCTTTTTATCCGCCTCCTTACAATGTATATTGGATATGACACATGGCATGGATATAAAAGCTAGCCAATGCTACTTATCATTGTGGCCTCCTTGATTTTGAGTGATTATGTTGAGTTGTATTCTATCCATTCTAATATTTACTTTTATTCTTATGACATGAAATCATTTTTATTAGGACTGTACACATTTGATATTATTTTTATACAGAAATTGCTAGTTGTCTGACTTCTTTTCTGTAAGGGATCTAAAAGACATTCTAATTATGCTTATTATGCTCTTAATTATGCTACTTCCTGAGCTATTTCTCAGAGGCTTATTATAATTCTCTGAGCTTGGAGAGACCAGTAAATGACTGGTCCACACCATCAAAAGGCTCATAGCATTACATATATCTGTAGAGTGAAGAAAAAGCTATGCATATGTATCAATGTGCAGAGTAAAACATAACCGAATAATGACTTTGGAAGGAGAACAAGTAGTTTTAGATTTTTCTCTAGTTTAACAATAACCTGGGAAGAATATGATAGGTTTCACTTCTGGCACCTCAATTCTGCTGATTTGTAGGGGACAGATGAGAATGCAAAATTAGCTATTTATATTAGTTTTGTGGATGAAATTGTGTCCCTCAGAAAAGAAAGGTTGGAGTCCTAATTCCTAGTATCTTAGAATGTGACTTTATTTGGAGATGGAGTCCTTACAGAGGTAATCAAGTCCAAATGAGGTTATCAGGGTGGCCTCTACTCCAATATGACTGGTGTCCTTATAAAAGGTAAACTTGAGACACGAACACACAGTCTTCACATGGCACTGTGAGGCTAGGAGTTCATGGGAAGGTTGGAGCAATGTTGCCACAAGCCAAGAACTACGAGACGCTGGGAGATTTGTCTGGAACAAATCCTTCCCTAGAGCCTTCAGAGGGAACATGGCCCTGCTGGCACCTTGACCTTGGACTTCCAGCCTCCAGAACTGTAAGAAAATATATTCCTGTTGTTAAGCCACTCAGATACTTTGTGGCAGCAGCCCTAGAAAATTAATGCAATTAGTTAAAGCAGGTAAGGTCATATGGTATAATAAGCATTCCTCCAAATCTCAGCATAAACACAATGAAAGGTTGTTTCTTGCTCATGCAGAGTCCAGTGACTTTGGTGGACTGCCTTCCACACATATTCAGAGACCCAGATTTATTCAGATTGTTCCCATCCCATGGCTTCCGCAGTGCATAGGGCCTTGAGTCTTTTGCTGGGTCCTCTGTAACCACTTGGCTGTGGCTGGGATAGAAGTAGGGTGTAAGGGAGGAAAGTTAAATTTAATTGAGGAAAAATTGGATTCTGGGAGTTTAATTCTTCCCTGGAAGCTCAGAAATGTACTGATAATTCAATATCATTATCAGCAAATAATGTTGAGACATTTTTTAAACACATTATACCAGATATTTCTAAAGCACTTATTAGGTAAGAGTTTGTCTTATTTAGTTAATAGTTGGTACTATTATTAACCTCATTTACAATGAGGAAACCAAGGATCAGAGAGGTTAAGTAACTTGCCAAGATCACACAGATGTGCATGACAGAGCCATGATTCAAACTCTGCCAGTCTGACTGCAGAATCTAGATATTTAATTCCGATATCATGTCGCCTCCATAGTGTATACAAATGTATTTATGAGACTTTCCAATAGCCCATGGTCATTTATACCTGTGGTCATCACTGGTATTAAATTGAATGAATGCAATCTCATCAGAAAGATGTTTAAAGCACCCTCAGGAGAGAAGGAAGGGGGCACAAGAATGGACACGGGTTCATAGCTACTCCTTGTCTCAACGTACTTTAAGAGCCCAGAAATTTGTCTTGAGAATTTTTACCTTTCCTTTTATATTCTTCCTTTTCTCTCCCTGTCATTCTGAATTTTCTTTACAGTACCCAATATCTTTCTTTCTTCTCATGCCCTTTTCCAGCCCAAAGAGTAAAAATATCAACTGTTATTTTCTGAAACTTATTCCTACCAGTCTCTTAAGTCATTCGAGTAATTTGCTCTTCTGGGCTTTTTTTTTCAGATTTAGTATTAGATTCAACTGCAAATAAGAGTAATCCCCCAGGGCGCCTGGGTGGCTCAGTCGTTAAGCGTCTGCCTTCGGCTCAGGTCATGATCCCAGGTCCTGGGATCGAGTCCCACATCGGGCTCCCTGCTCGGCGGGAAGCCTGCTTCTCCCTCTCCCACTCCCCCTGCTTGTGTTCCTGCTCTCGCTATCTCTCTCTCTGTCAAATAAATAAATAAAATCTTTAAAAAAAAAAAAAAGTAAAAACTTCTAATAAAAGACAAATTTAAAAAAAAAAAGAGTAATCCCCCAAATAAAAGAGGCTGAAAAGAGATAGGAGTTTATTTCTCTTTTGCTATAAAGATTAGATGTAGGCATGAGGGCTGCTTCAGTGGCTCTGCTCCATGAAAGCCTCAGGCACACAGGTTCCCTCTTACTCGCTCGGCTGCTATGTGTGGTCATTTCCAAGGGCATGTCCTGTGCAAGACAGATGTTCCATGTCCAACTGTCACATGTGCATTCTAGCCAGCAGGAAAGAAGAAAGGGGAAGAGAAGAACACATTTCTCTCTTCTAGGAGCTTCCTGTAAGTTACATACACTTCCCATCTGTCCCAGAAATTAGTCAAATGGATACACCTAACTGTAAGGGAGGCTTCCCTGCTGAAAACCAGGGATTCTATGTTACAGTAGAAGATAAAGAAAATCAGATATTGGGAGATAATTAGGGTCTCTGTGCCATGCATTAAAATTCTAACTGTGGAACAAAAACAATATTCCAGCTAAAGAAATTCCAGATATCAAGCACTCTGGAAGACTCCATTTTCTGTAAATTGCCTTATTCTTGGCTCCGAATCATTGCTATGCTAAAGCTGGGTTTTAAGATGAGTCTTCTCAGGCTGTTTACGGCTGGGGTCTAGGCTCAATGAATAGGACCAAGTGTTTTTTCTTCTGTTCACTTTCGTGTACTCTCACATCTGGGTAAAGATTCTCAGATTTGAAGGGTGTAGGCTTTTTCCTATTTTGTCTCCTCCTTTTGGGAGCCACCACCCCAGGCTTGTGTGACTCTACGTACTGTCCCTGCGTGGTATGTCTGTTGCTCTGATTTCATCCCACCATTCCTGTAATGGAACGTTTACTCAAATTATAAAGTCAGATGAAAACCTCTCAGGGCCGTATCTGGGAGGTCCATGGGCATTACTAGTAGATGACATTAGAATATGTGCTGCCGAAGCGAGCACGGTAGATGACATCGGGAGTAGAAAGCAGTTAGCTAATGGCTTTAGATCCACATGATATATTCTACTATGGCAAACTCACTGTCACAATATTTTTGTTACTTTATTCTCAATCTTTAAGCTCTTTCTCTCCTCTTCATTAATAAGATTTATATATCACACTAGGTGTGAGTAATATGCACTAAGGACTTAATTAGCATATCAATATAAAGTAATTTGTTTGTCTGACCAGTGAATACTGAATCTTAACTGATATGGAAATGAGAAAATCTTTTTTCTGTCTTTTCCAGAAGAATATAAATTAAAATAAATTCCAAGTTGCTTGGTCCTTGGCCACTGTTTTCTCAGGAGGCCTTTTATATTCATTAATATGGGTTAAAATTTTTTGTATGAGTGTATTTTGTTTATATGAAACAATTTTGTATCTGTGAGGCAAAAATAAAAAATGAAAAATTCTTTAAAAAAAAACACCAAAGGGAGTTGGAATTTGCCATCATAGTTTTTCTTTTATTACAGGTTTTTGATCCATGTAATTGTCTGATTGCAAATATCAGGTAAGTCATTTATTAGGGCTAAGTATTGCTCACAAAATGTGAAGAGGGAGGAGAATGTTTTCAGTATAATGAAGTTAACATCTGTACAATAAATAGAAGTGCTGTTTTTGTCAGAGACTTTTTTCCTGTAGGAGAATGATGCCGAGGCCTTTAGCTTTACTACAGTCACGTTGAGGATACTGATAGCAGAATGAGTCATGGTTTGTAGTGTTCCTTTGGAAATATAAACGGATTGGACCTTCTGAGTAAAAACTGAGCCAAAGCAGTAAAACTACTGATGTGAATGTTTCAGCCCTATGGCTTTATTTTTTTGCATAGCTGAGCAAAGTCAGAATACCTCCTGTTTACAATGATTTGTTTGGTTATTTTTTCAGGCTCTTTAGGATATATTTTTGTAATCTTGGGTATACTGGATTATTATTTGCCCAGGACAAGGTAGCTTACAGGTGTTGAGATAATTGAAAGATAATTGCAATTAGTTGAAAGATAATTCACATACAACCCCCCCTCCCCAGAGGGAGTGAGAGAGAGGTGGGGGTGCAGAGGGGGAGGGAGAGAATCTTAAGCAGACCCCATGCCCAACATGAAGACTGATGTGGGGCTTCATCTCACCTGAGATTATGACCTGAGCCGAAATCGAGAGACTGATGCTTATCCGACTGAGCCACCCAGGTGCCTCTGAACTTTACTTACAATTTATTTATTTATTATTTTATTTATTTATTTGACAGAGAGAGAAAGCACAAGCAGAGGGAACAGGAGAGGGAGAAGCAGGCTCTCCACTGAGCAGGGAGCCCAACACGGTGGCTCGATTCCAGGACCCCAGGATCATGACCTGAGCCAAAGGCAGACACTTAACCGACTGAGCCACCCAGGTGCCCAGAACTTTACATATTTAAATTGTGCAACTTTCTGTCACTCTGTATGCCTGCCTTCACTTTGCATTGTCAGTCTTTTCAGTTACAGGAAGTCTCACATTTTAATTTTAATTTAAATTTCCCTCGGGGCGCCTGGGTGGCTCAGTCGTTGGGCGTCTGCCTTCGGCTCAGGTCGTGATCCCGGGGTCCTGGGATCGAGCCCCGCCTCGGGCTCCCTGCTCGGCGGGAGGCCTGCTTCTCCCTCTTCCACTCCCCCTGCTTGTGTTCCCTCTCTTACTGTGTCTCTCTCTGTCAAATAAATAAAATCTAAAAAAAAAAAAATTTCCCTCATGACTAATGACTTTATATGTCTTTTCATGTGCTTCTTGGCCATTCCTATATTGTCTTTGAGGAAGTGTCTCCAAATCCTTTGCTCGTTTTATTTTTTGGGTTGTATGACTTACTATTGAGTGTAAGCGTTCTTTCTGTACAGTGCTCTAAATAGAAGAACAGTGCCTTTGTCTTCAGTGTGTTTTCTAAGTATTTTCTCCAAAACTGTGGCTTACCTTTTTGTTTGCTTGATAGTATCATTCATTCAAAGATCAAAAGCTTTTAGTTTGATGTGGTAAGAAGTTTCAAAAATCTTTTATGGATTGTGAAGTTTGTGACCTAAGAAATTTTTACCTCTCCTAAGGTCACAAAGATCTCCCATGTGTTTTGTAGACGTTTCATACTATTAGGTTTTACATTTAAATCTATGAGCCATTTTAAATGGATTTTTATGCATGGTGGAAAGCAAAGTTCATTGTTCATTTTTAAAATATGGATTATCCAGTTGTTCCGACACCATTTAATAAAAAACAACAACAACAACAAAAACCCACTCCCCATTCTCCACCAAATTGCCTTGGCACCTTTACCAAAAATTAATTGACACGTGGATATACCTATACACTCTGTTGTATTTTGTTATCTCTACATTCATCTGTTTACTAATTCCAAACTGTCTTGATTATTGTAGCTTTATAAAAAGCTTTTCTTATCATATTGGGTAAGTCCTCCAATTTTGCTCTTTTTTTTTTTTAAGATTTTATTTATTTATTGACTGAGTGAGTGAGTGAGAGAAAGAGTGCTTGTGAGTAGGCAGAGGGGCAGAGGGAGAGACAGAATCCCAGGCAGACTCCCAGCTGAGCACGGAGCCCCGACTAGAACTAGATCCCAGAACCCTGAGATCACAACCTGAGCAGAAATCAAGAGTCAGATGCTCAACCGACTGAGCCACCCAGGTGCCCCAATTTTGTTCTTCTTATAAATAATTTCCTAGGCTATTCTAGGTTCTTTTATTTCCATATATATCTATATCTATCTATATATACATATATATTTTTAAAGATTTTATTTATTTATTTGACAGAGAGAGAGAGAGACAGTGAGAGAGGGAACAGAAGCAGGGGGAGTGGGAGAGGGAGAAGCAGGCTCCCCGCTGAGCAGAGAGCCTGATACGGGGCTTGATCCCAGGACTCTGGGATCATGACCTGAGCTGAAGGCAGCCGCTTAACCAACTGAGCCACCCAGGCGCCCCTTTTCCATATATATTTTTAAATTAGCTTGACAATTTCTAGAAAAATTATGTGTTGATCAAAATTGTATTAAATTTAAATTCATAGATGATTTTAGTTATAACTGATGTCTTAGTGATATTGAGTTTTCTAGTCCATGAACATGTTATATCTTTCCACTTAGGTCTGTAAGTGTTTTGCAGTTTCACTGGGATTTTTGCAAATAGGAACAGTTTTACTTCTTCCTTTCTGATTGGTATGACTTCTACATCTGTTTCTTGCCTAACTGCAATGGCTAAAGACTTCAACTGTGATATTGAATATAAGTGGTGAATATGAGCATTCTTACCTTATTAATGATTTTAGGGGAAAATGTTCAGTATTTTTGCCATTAAATATATTAGCTATGTTTGCTTTTTAAAAATCAGATTGACAGAATACCTTTGTATTCCCAGTTTGCTAAAACTTTTAATTGTGTTGAATTCTGTTGGTTGTTTTTCTACATCTACTGGAATGATAATATGAACTTTCCCCTTTGTTATTTAGTAGAGTAAAAAATATTCAACCAGCCTTGAATTCCTGAGGCAAACCTACTTGCAATAATGTATTATATTTTTTTATATATCATTGGGTTCTATTTGCTAATATTTTGCAAAGGATTTTTGTCTCTATGTTCATGGGGGATATTGTCTGTATATAGGCAAACCTACTTGCAATAATGTATTATATTTTTTTATATATCATTGAGTTCTATTTGCTAATATTTTGCAAAGGATTTTTGTCTCTATGTTCATGGGGGATATTGCTGCTATAAAATTGGGGTGCACGTACCCCTTCGGATCCCTACATTTTAGGTTTATAGCCCCAGAAAATGAGTTTGTCAGTGTTTCTTCCTTTTGTTTTTTGAAAATTATAAGATGGATATTATTTTTCTTCCTCGATGTTTGATAGGATTCACCAGTAAAACTATTTTTGACTTTTTCTTTTTTCGGTTGTTGATTTTATAATGAATTCAATTACTTGAATTGATACAGGAATATTCAGATTTCCTTTTTTGGTCATTTTTATAAGTGTCATTTTATAAATGTCTTATACTTATAAGTATAATAAATACTATAAGAAACTTTTAATATTTTATAAATATTTATTTTTTCCAAGCCGTTTGTCCATTTCATTTAAGTTGTCGAATTTATTCACATTAAAAAAATTCTTGGGGGGTATAGCTCAGTAGTAGAGCATTTGACTGCACAATAAAAAAATTCTTTCTGATATCTGCAAGATCTGAATTGATAATTCATTTTTAATTCCCAATATTAGTAATTTGTGTTCTTTCTTTTCTTGACTAATCCAAGATTTTGTTAATTTTGCTTAATTTTTTTTCAGAAATTAGTTTTTTCCCCTTTTGTTGCCTATTTTCTGTTGTACTGCTTTTTTTTTATTATTTTATGTTAATCACCATATATTACATCATTAATTTTTGATGTAGTGTTCCATGATTCATTGTTTGTGCATAACACCCAGTGATCCATGCAGTATGTGCCCTCTTTATTACCCATCAGTAGGCTAACCCATCCCCCCACCCCCCTCCCCTCTAGAACCCTCAGTTTCTTTCTCAGAGTCCATAGTCTCTCATGGTTCGTCTCCCCCTCCGATTTCCCCCCCTTCATTCTTCCCTTCCTGCTATCTTCTTCTTTTTTTTTTTTTCCTAACATATAATGTATTATTTGTTTCAGAGGTAGAGGTCTGTGATTCAACAGTCTTACACAATTCACAGTGCTCACCATAGCACATACCCTCCCCAATGTCTATCACCCAGCTACCCCATCCCTCCTAACCCCCACCACTCCAGCAACCCTCAGTTTGTTTCCTGAGATTAAGAATTCCTCATGTCAGTGAGATCATATGATACATGTCTTTCTCTGATTGAATTATTTCACTCAGCATAACACCCTCCAGGTCCATCCATGTTGTTGCAAATGGCAAGCTTTCATTCCTTTTGATGGCTGCATAATATTCCATGTTATATATACCACATCTTCTTTATCCACTCATCTGTCGATGGACATCTTGGCTCTTTCCATACTTTGGCTATTGTGGACATTGCTGCTATAAAATTGGGGTGCACGTACCCCTTCAGATCCCTACATTTGTATCTTTGGGGTAAATACCCAGTAGTGCAATTGCTGGATCTTATGGGTAGCTCTATTTTCAGCTTTTTGAGGAACCTCCACACTGTGTTCCAGAGTGGCTGCACCAGCTTGCATTCCCACCAACAGTGTAGGAGGGTTCCCTTTTCTCCGCATACCCGCCAACATCTGTTGTTTCCTGACTTCTTAATTTTAGCCATTCTGACTGGTGTGAGGTGGTATCTCATTGAGGTTTGGATTTGGATTTTCCTGATGCCGAGTGATGTTGAGCACTTTTTCATGTGTCTGTTGGCCATTTGGATGCCTTCTTTGGAACAATGTCTGTTCATGTCTTCCACTCATTTCTTGATTGGATTATTTGTTCTTTGGGTGTTGAGTGTAATAAGTTCTTTATAAATTTTGGATACTAGCCGTTTATCTGATATGTCATTTGCAAATATCTTCTCCCATTCTGTCTGTTGTCTTTTGGTTTTGTTGACTGTTTCTTTTGCTGTGCAAAAGCTTCTTATCTTGATGAGGTTCCAATAGTTCATTTTTGCCCTTGCTTCCCTTGCCTTTGGCGATGTTTCTAGAAAGAAGTTGCTGTGGCTGTGGTCAAAAAGGTTGCTGCCTGTGTTCTCCTTTAAGATTTTGATGGAATCCTGTCTCACATTGAGGTCTTTCAACCATTTTGAGTCTATTTCTGTGTGTGGTGTAAGGAAATGGTCCAGTTTCATTCTTCTGCATGCGGCTGTCCAATTTTCCCAACACCATTTGTTGAAGAGACTGTCTTTTTTTTCCATTGGACATTCTTTCCTGCTTTGTTGAAAATTAGTTGACCATAGAGTTGAGCGTCCATTTCTAAGCTTTCTATTCTGTTCCATTGGTCTATGTGTCTGTATTTGTGACAGTACCATACTGTCTTGATGATGACAGCTTTGTAATAGAGCTTGAAGTCCGGAATTGTGATGCCACCAGCTTTGCTTTTCTTTTTCAACATTCCTCTGGCTATTCGGGGTCTTTTCTGGTTCCATACAAATTTTAGGATTATTTCTTCCATTTCTTTGAAAAAAGTGGATGGTATTTTGATAGGGATTGCATAAAATGTGTAGATTGCTGTAGGTAGCATAGACATCTTCTCAATATTTGTTCTTCCAATCCATGAGCATGGAATGTTTTTCCATTTCTTTGTGTCTTCCTCAATTTCTTTCATGAGTATTTTATAGTTTTCTGAGTACAGATCCTTTGCCTCTTTGGTTAGATTTATTCCTAGGTATCTCATGGTTTTGGGTGCAATTGTAAATGGGATTGACTCCTTAATTTCTCTTTCTTCTGTCTTGTTGGTGTATAGGAATGCCACTGATTTCTGTGCATTGATTTTATATCCTGCCACTTTACTGAATTCCTGTATGAGTTCTAGCAGTTTTGGGGTGGAGTCTTTTGAGTTTTCCACATAAAGTATCATATCATCTGCAAAGAGTGAGAGTTTGTCTTCTTCTTTGCCGATTTGGATGCCTTTTATTTTTTTTTTGTTGTTGTCTGATTGCTGTGGCTAGGACTTCTAATACTATGTTGAATAGCAGTGGTGATAGTGGACATCCCTGCCGTGTTCCTGACCTTAGGGGGAAAGCTCTCAGTTTTTCCCCATTGAGAATGATATTCGCTGTAGGTTTTTCATAGATGGCTTTTATGATATTGAGGTATGTACCTTCTATCCCTATACTCTGAAGAGCTTTGATCAAGAAAGGATGCTGTACTTTGTCAAATGCTTTTTCTGCACCTATTGAGAGGATCATATGGTTCTTGTTCTTTCTTTTATTAATGTATTGTATCACATTGATTGATTTGCAGATGTTGAACCAACCTTGCAGCCCTGGGATAAATCCCACTTGGTCGTGGTGAATAATCCTTTTAATGTACTGTTGGATCCTATTGGCTAGTATTTTGGTGAGAATTTTTGCATCCATGTTCATCAAGGATATTGGTCTGTAATTCTCCTTTTTGATGGGATCTTTGTCTGGTTTTGGGATCAAGGTAATGGTGGCCTCATAAAACGAGTTTGGAAGTTTTCCTTCCATTTCTATTTTTTGGAAGAGTTTCAGAAGCACAGATACTAATTCTTCTTTAAATGTTTGGTAGAATTTCCCTGGGAAGCCATCTGGCCCTGGGCTTTTCTTTGTTGGGAGATTTTTGATTACTGCTTCTCTTTCCTTAGTGGTTATAGGTCTGTTCAGTTTTTCTGTCTCTTCCTGGTTCAGTTTTGGTAGTTGATACATCTCTAGGAATGCATCCATTTCTTCTGTTGTACTGTTTTTAGTCCTATCTTTATTATTTTATTCTTTGTACATACTTTGTCTTTTATTCCCCTTATTTTTTCTAAACTTTTGTTAAAATCTTAGGTCATTGACTTAGGTCTGTTTTCTTTTCAAGTATAAACATTTAAAGCAATATGTTTCCCTCTCAACATTTCTTTTGTTCTATCCCACATAATTTGGTCTGCTGTATTTTTGTTATTTGGTTTAACATAGATTCAGATTTTATTTGTGATTTCTTTTTAAGTAGTCTCCATCCCCAACATGGGGTTTGAACTCACA
The DNA here is from genome assembly GCF_964656455.1 of Halichoerus grypus. Taxonomy (NCBI): domain Eukaryota; kingdom Metazoa; phylum Chordata; class Mammalia; order Carnivora; family Phocidae; genus Halichoerus; species Halichoerus grypus. The sequence goes on along the minus strand of NC_135720.1, from coordinate 11,882,769 downwards.
ACCCTGAGATCAAGACCTGAGCTGAGATCAAGAGTCAGATGCTCAACCGACTGAGCCACCCAGGCTGTGATTTCTTTATTAATCCATGAATTATTTAGGAGCATGATGTTTGCTTTCCAAATATTTGAAGTTTTCCTAGGATTTTATTATTATTGATTTCTAATTTAATTCCATTCTGTCCAGAGAACCTCAACTATATCATCTTAAGCCTTTAAAATTTATTGAGAATTGTTTTATGGCCAATCTTGGTAAATATGCTATGTATGCTTGAAAAGATTATTTTCTACAGTTATTAGATATAGTGTTCTATAAATGTCAACTAGATGAATGTGGTTGGTATGGTTGTTCCAACCTTCTATGATGTAGATAGGCATAATTTTCTCTGAATTTTCCCTTTTGGGGGATTTTTAAGCTTTCTTAAATTTGTAAATTTAGGACATTCACACACTTTGGAAATTGTTTGGAAAATTTAAATTAAAACTTTTTTTCTGCCCCATTTTTTTCTCTCTTCTCTTCTTTTGAGATGGAAGTGGTATGTACAGCTACTCTCCTACCCTGTTCATGGTAGGCAGAACGGGCCACTAAAATGAATTTCTTTTGCTGCAGAATTGGGCCTGGAGTAGGTTTGATTCTTTCATACTGCATTGGTCAGATCTTCACATTTTCCAAGTACAAGTTACAGAAATAAAGGAAACTGGGAAATTTTAAGAGAATTTAGAATAACCAGTGACAACTGAAAAGTTAGAAAAAGAAGGTGCTCCTTATAAGTTAGAGGCAGTGAGCATATTTAGCCCAGACAGGGAACAGTTCCCAGGGAAAGCAAACAATACTGGCTGACAGAGAGGATGGGCCCCAGCTGTGTGCTCACGAGACTCTGAAAATGGCAACTAACGTGTGACCAGAAGGGTTTTCTCATGACACATGTGTTCATCCCTGGACTAGATCATGAAAGGAGGCTGTAGACACAATCTTCCTTGCTAAGATTTGAAAAATGATAGTTTCCCTGGGTCTAAAATAGTTTATATGTGGTCCCTACAGAGGCTGGATGTGCTGACTCTGTTGATCTCTCAAGGTCCCTTTCAACCCTATCATTCTATAATTAATTAGTGATTGAGAGGATCATTTAATTATTGTTACAATTAAATCTGCCTGAGGTGTGCTTATATCCTTGGCATTTCTGAGAAAGCCATAGATGTGGTTTCCTTGAAAAGACCCTTTTGGGAAGTAGTTAGAGGTAGTCTTGCTGAGTTATCAAAGCATTGTCTGCCTTTTGGCATCACTGAAGGATCATTTTGTTTATCATAGGACAGTGCTTGATAGAAAATTAGTAATCATACGCAGTAGCATGGCAAGAGATCAACTGCTTTGCTTTTGGCAAGAGCTAATGATTTTTTTTTTTTTTTGCAAGAGCAGCACAATGCATAATTTTGCCTTCCATTTTTCACAAAATAAAAAAAATTTGCATACACTTCTGCAAGAGTGAGCCATAGTATTGAAGAAAACTAAGACTCATCTAAAACAATAGTTTAACATAAATAAAAAAGATTGGATATAACACAGTAACAACAGAAAATAATACTAGACCTGCCTCATTGCACTGGAATTCTGCAGAGCATAAAACTTTTCTCAGAAATCAAAACAGTGGAAATAATAAATGGATACTATAAATTAAAACTGGTGCAATTACGAGGGGGCATCCCCAAAATAATTTGTCTACGTGCCGTGCATTCCAGTTATACTTGAAGTTCTCTTTTTTGTTTTGCAAAACAAATTTCACTGTCTAAATTAAGGAAAATATTTTTGATGTGCATAATTATAATAGGCTGTTGAATTAAGATTCTAAATCTTTTGCAAAATAGAGAAATCTGAATATTCCTAATATGACACAATTTAATACAATAAAGCTGAATTTCTTTTATTATACACAGCTCTCTTTTTGTACATTCAAATGATTTCCCAGTGATACACTTAAGCCCAGACTCATTATGACATTTATACTAATCCAATTGTGGTTAGAAAGTATAGTTGGATTTCGTAGGGGGAAAAGATGTAATTGTTACATTGATGGTTAAAAAGAAGTCAGAGAGGGGCGCCTGAGTGGCTCAGTCGTTAAGGGTCTGCCTTAGGCTCAGGTCATGATCCCAGGGTCCTGGAATCGAGCCCCGCATCGGGCTCCCTGCTCCGCGGGAAGCCTGCTTCTCCCTCTCCCACTCCCCTTGCTTGTGTTCCCTCTCTTGCTGTATCTCTCTCTGTCAAATAAATAAATAAATAAATCTTAAAAAAAAAAAAGTCAGAGAAGTGTGAAACACCTGTATAGTTATCAAAGAAACAAGTATCATTTCATTTAATCTGAACACATTTGAATGACTCTTGGCCATGAATTTTAACCCATGTTTACTCAGTCTTCTTGGATGACCAATATGGCATATACAACTTCAATAATGTAAACTTATTTTTCTGAAATTTTCTGTCAAATTATTCACCCACGGGGGAATTTGCTTAAGTAGTGTTAGAATCTCCCTTGGGAAATGGAACTAAATTTTTGCAATCACTTTTTTTTTTAAAACAGAGAAACATATTTATAGTTCTTATCAATTTCAACTTTCCAATCCAAATTTGCTTTTGATTCTGCTGTAATGTGATTATAAAAACACTTCCCGGGACACCTGGGTGGCTCAGTCTGTTAAGTGTCTGCCTTCAGCTCAGGTCGTGATCCCAGGGTCTGGGGATTGAGCCCCACATCAGGCTCCCTGCTCAGCAGAGAGCCTGCTTCTCTCTCTGCCTGCCTCTCCCCCTGCGTGTGCGCTTTCCCTTTCTGACAAATAAATAAATAAGGTCTTAAAAAAAATAAAACTAAACTAAACGAAAATAAAAACACTTCCCTTCTACTTTCATAGAAATTATTTGGGAAGTGTGATGGGTTATTAAATGATGACTTCCGTCTTTTTTCTATAATTGAGTGTTGGCTCAAAAGTCTTTGTCTTATTTGGGCCAGGATATTACATGTCCACTGAAACAGGGGATTCTGCAGTGCTGGGCCAACGGCCTTGTCCTGCATATTTTCTGGGTCATCGGCTACCACTTGGCTGCTTTCCTCCCAGTCACCCTTTATTGGCTTAACAAAATTGTTAGGATTGTCATGGGCTCAAAAAGAGAAACCAGGAAGAAAATAGGAATACATAACAGAATAATTTAAGCATCTAACTTTGCTATTGTTAAGTGTTTCTCTCACACCTAGCCCGCACCATTGACTTCTCCACGATGGTAGTTTTCCTGGTAATATTTTATTTCTGATTTCTGTTATATATACGGAACAATACCTCAGCTACTTGGAGACTCAACATAGATTTCCATGATACCTGGTGATTTTTTTTTTTTTAGGAAAATAAAAGGTAGGAAAAGGAAGTAAATGTATTTATAAAAACATTGTATATGGTGTTATGGGGAAAGTAGAAATTCAGGCTGTTTTTGTCTACTTACCCTCTTCACAGATTTGGTTCTGATGGAGCAGGAGATCTGGACATGTACTGCTTCATTGTGCAGGTGATTTTCACCACCTTGTCGACAAGCTGATGGTTGTAACTTGATTATTCCACACCTGGAAGAAGGTGTGGTGCCTGCACCTTTATTGCCTGTAACTCTAGGATCTGCATAAGAGGGAAATGCATAGACTATGAGCCTTGGGAGAAAAACAAATGAGCCCTGTTTTGGAAAATGTTGGGAACTTTGCCTTACATTTTCCATAAAGAGTTATAATAAAATGACAACCTTGAGGTACTGAAAGATGGTTCTTTCATTTCTTCATTTCACAGGGAAGTATTCCCCCTTTTAAAGCAGAATATAAAGACATTTAGTTGTTGTATGAGTTTGAGTTTCACCAAAAGCAGGTCCTGAAGGAAGGATTTCCGAGTGGATAGTTTGGAAGGTGATCTAAAAAGTGCTGTATAGTAGTGGAGAGGTGAGGCAGGAATGGGAAGTGAGCACATCACTGAAGTGGGCAGTTGGGGCATAAATTCAGTGGGGACTCTCATAAAAACTGAGGAACACATCTCAGAATTATCCTGTGGTAGGGCAAGGGGGCTGGCAGATTATCTATCAAGTTCCAACTCTCCGTGTTTGAGAGTTACTCTTGTGGTGCTACCTTCCCAACACTTCTACCCTTCCCCAGCTGCGAGCCAAGCATACTTCTGTGGCCAAAGAAACCATTCTGGTAAACAGGTGCGTGAAGTCATGGTATATACATATAGAGGTGTGTGCGAGTTAGCTCTGGCATAAGGTGAAGGAACATGGGTAGGGCACCCCCAGGTATGTATTGCTATGTATTAGAGGGAGATAACACCTATGAAGTAATAATCATCTCAATCTATTGTATAGGCTAGGGCTCAATCAGGAAGACACACCATTATGCATTGTGTGGAATAGGGAATGTTGGAGAAGAATATGGAAGATTCTGTGGTGGAAGACATGAGTTTTCTATAGGTTAGCAGGGACAGTAGGCAGGAAGAAAATCTAGACATAAAGTGGGAGTGAGCAAGGGCAAGTCAGAACCTTCAAGGATACTTTGGAACCCATGAGGACAAACTGGAACCTGTGCTTCCAACCTCAACAACAAAGGTGATCTATGGAAGAAGCTGGCAGCCTTTGCCAAAGAGCAGCACACCTATCTAGCCCCAGACCAGATAACCTAAAGGAGGTGATGCAGCCAAAGTTCAGGGACCTGTGGGCTCAACCACTGGATCCTGCCAATGAGGTGGGGCAGAAGATCAGTGACAATGTGGGTAAAATGCAATTGTGCCCAGTTCCCTTCAGAATAATGGCGGTCCTTGTCTTCTGATTTCCAGATCTTATGAAAATCTCTCTTGTGGTCACTCCTTGCCCCAAGCAATGAAGAGAAGGATTTCGTGTTATTCCACTCAATGGACATGGTGCAAAGCCATGACATCCATGTTCTATTGGTTTTATTCTAGTTCCTGAGAACGGCTAGTGAAATGTACATAGACATTTGTAAAATCTAGGAGACAAACTTGATAGTTTCTGAAATTATTTTAGCTCTAAAACTTAAAAGCTTTTAGAGATTTAGAGATACTTGGGTAAAATAATCCTCTGAGTTAATCTTTATTTTAACAAAAATTATTTAGCTAATCTCTCATGGTGTTGGATAGTCAAGGTTTTACTTGATTAGGTGTAGTGTGTGTCAAGGACAAGGAGATGTTTATCTATGTGGTTCATCAAGGCATGAACTTCATATTTCCCTGAATTTCCATCCACTGGTCCCCCAAATCAAATTCTCTCATTGTGTGGACTTGAACTAGTCACCACAGAGAGGAAATGGTGGAGCTTTATGAGCCATATTGGTTCTTTTAAGGCATTTACTTACTACTTAATCCATTATTATAATTGTACTTTTAATGGTTGACATTTACAGGTTTAACATGGCTTTAAGGAATGGTTTAAAAATGTTCTTTTCGGTTGAAAAACATTTTTGGAATTTACCATCAGAATGTCAAAGGACCCAGAGCAAATGCATGGTTTTCTTTTAACTCAGGTAGAAAAACATCATGGAATTCTTGTGCCCACGAGAAACCTGTGGGTCAGGCATAGTTATTTGATACCATTAATATCAGACTTATAGAGGACCCAAGGGTGTGGTGAAGGCATCTGAAGGGAGGACGTAAGTCATAGTGTAAAGGTGGGTATGACGCTGACGAGAGGAGAGAGGGAAAGCTCAGGATAAATACAGTGGATCCTGGAACTGACTTGAACTTGCTCACATGAGAGAGCACATTGTGAGCAACTTTTCCCAACTCCCAGTTTGGTGATACCACATTGGTAATTTGAAAACATCCACGATGGAAGTATTTTTACTATAGAACATGGAAGACACTGCAGATCAGGGTTCCTTCGACCCTTCCTGGAACCAGTCCAAGGGATATTATGAAACGTTTACCAGCACACCCTGGGCTAAATGTGTCTGTGTACCTCGTTGCTTCTCTTCTTTCAATGCACAGGGTACTGAATTGTGGTTGGTTGATGATGGTACACTTTAGCCTATGAGACTTTTTTTTTTAGCCATTTGTAACTCTCCTGCTGAGATTTGAATTCAGGCAGCCTGCAGACCTTTGTTTAGCACTAATATTCATTTCACATTTATTGTGCACCCACAATGTGCTGGGTGCTGTGCTAGAAGCCAGGGTGCAATAGTGGTTATGATCAACATAACTCTGTGTTCATAGGGTTTACATCTCGAGAGGTTCTCAACCTTGGTACTATTGACATTTTGGACTGATGGTTCTTTGTTGTGGGATGTTTAGCCACATCCCTGGCCTCTATCCACTAGATGTCAGCAGCAACTCCCCCCAGTTGTGAAAATGAAAAATGTCTCCAGACATAGCCAAATGTCCCTTGTGGAACAAAACTGGCCTGGTTGAGAACTCCTGTTATAAACACCTGTTATATAAGAGAAGCTAGTTGTATGAGAGAAACCGACACTTAAATAGGTACAATTGTGATCTCTTTTACAGATGGAGAAACTGAGGGACTCAGTTACAAATTACTCAGGTAGACACCTTTTAAGTAGTCAAAGTAGGATCATGACTCATGTCTTCTTGGCTTTACAAATAATTCTAAAATTGGACAAACAGGCAAAAACAGGCTGAGGGGCTAGAAATGACATAAACATTGGGAGAAAAAATTGTTAATACCCAAGAACAACATTGGCCACAGGTTGTTGGAAATCAATTTTAAGCGTTTATTAGAAAGATGGATATTATTTTTTGGCCAAAGACCATATAAAAGAAAATAAAGCTCAGTTTTTTCCATAAATAAAATTCTAACAACATGATCGCAAAGGATCCTGATGGAAAAGGAAAAGGGATTGTCTACACAGCTTCATGTGGCTGTGTGACTGCCCAGGAGCTCTCTGATGAGCTCGTGTTGGAAAAGGACACCCACAAGACGGGAAGGAATTGAACCTGAATGATGATGAATGGTGCAAATTTATAAAAACGATTTCTGGAGGGCGATGCCCAGAATAAGCTGAGGCTTGCAAAAAATGCCAAAGACAACAAAAAGACCCTTTAAAGCTATGTTGGGAGCAAGAAAGAAACAGAGAGGCCCTCTGCTTGGAGCAGATGGTACGATGCTAACAGATGACAGAGGGATGCACAGCTCTTCAGCTTCGATTCTGCTAAGCCTACTCCATCAAGGAAAATTGTGTTCCAAAGGGAAAGATATTTTAGAGAAAATATTTTGAAAGAAATCAAAGTACAAGAAGTCGAAGAAGCCACAAAGCACCTGTTTTAAATGTTTTAAAATGCTTTTCTTTCTATGTTCATCCATCAAATATTATCTGGCAGTCTAACACATGCCACGCCCTGGGCTGAGCAAGGGAAAAATGGTCATTCTTAGTTCCTGCATTCAAGGACTTAATCCTTTAGTGGGAATACATGAAATGCAACGGGAGACTTCGTGCATCTAGGATTCCACGTACCATGTTAGGGCCACATATACAATTCAGTAGGGACCTAACTTGGTGTAAAGAGGCAGGGGTGGGGGGTGCTTAGGATACAGACTTCTCAGAGTCCTAAACAATGAGGTTTTTACAAGGGGGAAACATGAACAGTGGGGTTGGAAAAGCAGGAAAGTGCATGCTCAAGGACCAACAATTATGTATAGGCTCCTGAGGGGATCAGCTGGTGTAGCCATCCCCCAGTGTGGGCAATCTTTGAGAAACTGTGGTTTCTTCAGGAAGCTGGAGATGATTAAAAACTTGATTTTCAAAATTAGGGTCATGTAGGATAACTGCTCCAAATCTTAACTATTTCACTCACCCATATAGATCTGATTTAATCCTCTTTATGCCAGATGTTAATAAGGTGAAAAAGAGAAGCCTATTTACCAGGTGGGTGTTAATGAAGAAGGAAGAGGTCCCAATCATGCATCTCCTTATTCTCCTGCATTTGGTTCTAGGTAAGATGTTTCTAGGTTCAGAATTTGTTTCTCTCCAGATAGAATTGCTTTATGGCACTTATCGATTCTGGGGTATGTGCTTAGAGGATTGTGAGCTGGGTGACCTGGGCCACCACATTTGGCCATATAAAGTATACCCCACTCCGGAGAGCCCCCGTCACAGGGTCCTAGGCCCCAAAGTTGGTATGGTTCGGTGCAGAGACAGTGGGCTGGTGGAGCAATTTGGAATAATGTTTATGAATGCATAACCACTTCCAGGCAGGAGCGTTTTCATGAAGTGAAGCTGGGCTCCTGGTTCTGTCCTCAGCAGCATTATTTTAGCACGGAAATGCAGTGACCAAAATTGCAGATGATAAATAACTGGGAGAGGTAGCTTGTAAGCTGTATGGAAGAGTCAAAATTAAACAATTGCCAGTTTGTAATGAAAGACCAAAACAAAGAATGTGGAATTTATCACAGATTAAATATAAAGCTCTGAATTTTGTTTAAAAAATCAATTTTGTGAGTACAGGTTGGAGGAGACAAAACGATTTATGTAAAAGAAGCCTTGTAGAGTTTAATTAATCATGAGCTCAATATAAACCAGTAATGCGATGTGGCTGCTTTGAAAACAAAGCTGATCTTTCTTTTCTCTGGAAATTTTCCTTCCTGGTCCTTTTCAAATTACAAAACTAATAAATGCTTGTTTTAAAAAGTGAAACCAAAATAAAATTTTAAAAGGGTGGAGAAGGGAAATGCTAATCCTTTCTTGTTTTTGGCGCCCTCACAACAAAGAATTATCTACCCAAAATGTCAACAGTCCTGAGGTTAAGAACACCCCACATCATATTTACATATTCAACATATTTCTCCACATACCATGTGTCCTGGAAGTTGCCAAGTAAATTTTTCATGCCAGAGTTTCCCTTTCTATAAAATGGGAATAGTAATAGCACCTACCTGGAGAGTTGTTATGAAAATTAGATTAAATAAAACATGTAAAGCACTTAGACCAGTGTGGAAGAAAATCGAGTAGGGTGCTGTGAAGTGTGAGCCTTTATTCAAAATGCCACAACAAGAGGAGGCGCTGGAGGAATGTTCTACCTTGGGGAAGAGGGGCAGAATTTTTATAGAGCTTTAGCAATGAGAGGTCAGCTGAAGTTCAGCTAGTTCAGGGACTAGTTGTTCCAAAAAGGTCCTCAGAGGGGGAGGAGTTGTTTTTTTGGACTAGCAGCGGTTGGCTGGGCAGTTCAGGTTTTATCAAGAGGAAGAGGGAGAAGGAGGTGGTGGGGTGGGGTCACCTGAGGGCCAGGAGAGAAGTTATCTAGTCCTCTGGGGGCTCTCTCAGTGCTATGTAGAATGTGCTCAATAAATGCTTGTTGATGTCATTCTGTTCTTCCCCCATCCTGGGCAGACTCTCCATAAAGCTTCCCACCGCCGGGAGCCATTAGGAAAAGAGGCAGAGGTCTTTCATGCTCTAGGATCCCACGAACTGACCTAGAGGCTCAAATGCACCCCCTTAGGTACCCTGGCTCCTTTTTGTGGAAATAAATGAAGACCAAACAAAGGAGAGAAACAAAGGCTATTTGTTCAGGGCTTGCCATTCAGGGGAGTCACCCAACATCACTTGCATTTAGCAAAGACTCCAGGGCCCGTAGAGGGGTCGGGAGGCTTCAGCTGGCCCCTAAATGGAGACTGTTGGCACGGGAAGCTGTAGGTAGCTGACTAGAAGGGCGCACCCATGTGGTAGGTTAGGGGTGCATATTTGACTTTCTCTGGTTGGTCTTAAGTTGGAAGTAGGGACAAAAATTAGAGAAACTGTGGGATATTTATGGAGTCCTAGACATTTTGGTCCAATATTATAGACATGTTTGACTAGGTTCTTGGATTGCTCCTAAGGATAGCAATATGGCTTCCTAGAAATCCGGCTTGGAGCAGGCTGGCTTCTTGGGTGGTTTATTGTAGATAAGGGTCTCATCTCCTGAGCAGGAAGCTGCAGGTTGCAGATCAAGATCCACTTTTATGTGTGGTCTGGCTGTTGTCCATTCGTATCTTCAGATTCAGTTTCTCATTTTGCTTTTCGTTTGGTCATCGCTTCCTTTCAAATCTCCGGTTATTTTATCTGGTCTGGGGGGCAGAAAAATTCTGGCTTTTATTGATGATGTATTCATTCAAGTTTATTGATTCTGACATAAGTTTTATAATGTAAAGGGCTAAGGATTTTGACACTCAGGGTCTTAAGACTTAAAATTCAAAAGCTAAGAATTGAACACTTTTTTTTACCTAATTCTTTCTAGAGGCAACCACAAAGAATCAGGAGAGGGATATTTTATAAAAGCCCATAACACATATTATGTAAGACTTATGATAATTGCATTATGCCATATTGAGCTGCTCTCTTTGGAACTCCCCAACTTACCCAGAACGGTGGTTTGGAAGGATTGTGGAAGAACGAGGTTTTCGAGGCAGGACTTGGAGCAGAGTCCGGCATGTGGCCTGGCGATAAATGGGTCTTGGCAAAGATTGTCTTTTCTCTCTTTTTAATGCTAGAAGTTAATTGCTGACTTAACTTAGTTTTGTATCTTTTTCTTTCTAGGTATACTTGTCAGGATGTACAGGTCAGTTTTCCAATAGCTGTGGTATTTGTTATATAGATCCTTGAGTGTGTACATTAATTAAGGCTGGTATCTGTATCCTAAAACTGAAAAATAGTTCGAATTAATTTACTTGAATGTCGGTACATACACCCTCTGTAATTTCTCATCAGGGTGATTAGTCTGAAGTTAATTTCTACTTGCAATTCTCACAGGGCTCTGGCATTTTTATTTTAGCATCAGCTTTCCTTTTTGTAATGAAAGTGCCTGAGCATGGTTATAGCATATTTCCTTGATCTTCCTGTTTTAAGATTATGACTAAATAAAATACAGATTACTAGATAAAATATAGTTCCAGTAAGTTGGAACTGTAGTTGAATTTATTCCCTTTGACTTTAAATTAAGCTATATTTCTTAAAATATTTATAAACGAACTTTTGGATGATCAAATTAAAACATTTCAAGGTAAGGATATTAATATTAGAGAACTACAAGATAAAAATAAGACATGGAGAGCAGCTTTTAAAATATCCGTATCAGGCCAGCACTAATGAGATATTTTTGCAATAAATACATTTTGCATGTGACATTTAAAGCAGTTGATTAAAGGAAAGGAAAGATGGAAAGTTAGCAGGAACAGAGATAAGATTTTTATTTGGCACGTTCTCCTTTCTCTTTATGATTGCATTAGGGAGCTACGGACCGAGAGTGGTCCAGGAAGCCTTGGTTGTAACCTGCTGGGATAGTCCCAGTTCCAAGATTGCTGAGCTCCATTGCCAGGGTCCTAAAGTCTCTTCCTTGCAATGCTTGGGGGATAGGAGAGGTGTTTTCATTGGTTTGTACAAGTGCAGTTGCTTTCAGAAGACTTCTAATTTGGGCGCCTGGGTGGCTCAGTTGGTTAAGCGACTGCCTTCGGCTCAGGTCATGATCCTGGAGTCCCTGGATCGAGTCCCGCATCAGACTCCCTGCTCAGCGGGGAGTCTGCTTCTCCCTCTGACCCTCCCCCCTCTCATGTGCTCTCTCTCTCATTCTCTCTGTCTCAAATAAATAAATAAAATCTTTAAAAAAAAAAAAAAAGAAGACTTCTAATTTGACTAAAGAGGGTATCTGAAAAAGACATGGTCAGGTATGTCCTGCTGCACTGAATACTAATATACCTTCTGTAGAGGCACATTATGTTTTTATTTCTGACTGTACATTGAATTATTTACACCTTCAAGGCAGCTGATTGAACTGTAGCACCAAGCAATTAGCAAATCAAAAATTTATATGATTCCAATTTAGCATGGAGTCCTTCTCTCTCTCTTTTTTTCTTTTTAGATTTCCACCCTGACAGTGACAAATTACTCCTCTGCTGGCTGAGATTGGAAATTAAAAGCATTTAGAGTTGCTCATGCATTTATGCTAATGAGAACTTCTGATATGATTTGCATGCAAAAGAGGACAATCTGAAAGCTCATCAGTTTTTCATGCTTCCGCATTTTGATGTAGCAGAATTTTTTCTGTTTTTCTGTGGAGCAAAATTTTTTTCTCCAGGAAACAATACCAAATGTGAACAAAAAGAGTTCTTTTAAGTCAGAAAGTTCGTTTTTTTACCCTCCAGATTCTTGTCAAATTCGTTTGCTTGCTCCTTTAGAACTGCAGCCCACATTCATTAGCATTTTAGATGTTTATCAAAGGAGGGATCCAGTATCTGCCACACAAGATTATAGCTCAGCTTCATTTCCAATTCAGCAAGGGAAAAAAAAGACCCGGGGACAGACAAGAAGAGGGACATGTACCCTCACAATTTTTTCATACATACACCCGAATTAATCCCATTTAGAGCAAATTTGATTAATCACCAAAGGTGGCAGTTTTAACTTTCACTGATGACACTGACAAATTTTAGGCAGAGTCTTAATGTAAGAGTCCTCCACTGATATTTGTATAAAAAAAGAGCAATGTTGAAAATGAATACAGAAAACTTGAGGGAAAAACCCAATGAGGAAGGAATGTACTACCCAAAAATTTTGAAAGGGATTTCATTATTCCTATAAATATGCATTTGTTAAACATTAAGATGGCAAAGGGGGAATTGAAAGGATGGGAAATGTTTCATTTTTAAAAATTTTTATTTTTCTTAGAAATTAGTCCCTCTCTTGGGATTGTTCTAATGTGGTGAATGTTAAATATTATATTATGAAAATGTGGTTGATGCTGTGGAAATTTTATTTTGCCAAAATAAATGTGTTTTGTTCTTGCTTTCAACTGCTATCATTTGTTTACTGCATCATTTATTTACCTTTAATGCAGTGCAGAACTATTTTGCACCAACTCCGTGAAGGGCAACGTTCACCCCATAACTATACTATCCACTCAAACAGAAAAGTCGGGAGGCTTCTTCTGCTTTAAATGCACATGATCTTATTTACCTAAGGTGTTTTAAGGATGATTCCATAGAATTGCCTTTCTGTGCTGGAATTGACTTTAACCATGCAAGCAACGGCAATCTCTGCGCCTGCTTCTATCTGGTGCCCTGAGGCTGCTCCAACAGAGAAACGTGTGCAGTTCTAGCTGAGGGTATTGCCTGGTCTTTGGAATCCATCTGGGTCACTTTCTATTTTATCTGTTAGTCCTGCATCCTTCCCGGCCCCTCCACCCACTTCCTCTTCCAAGAGGCTTGGACTCCTATTCTGCACTGTAATTTAGCTGAAAATATGTGTTTCCAGTGTCCTTGGATTTCTCCAAGTATGATGGACAGGCATTTCCTTTTGGGTACCATCCGATATTGACTGTCTGTCAATTTAACTTCAGATAAGAGACTCCTAGTTGTGGGTCCTCTGACTTTCCCTTGCTACAGCTAAACTGACCAGCTGGGCCAGTTTATAGTTCAGCTGGCCCACTTACCTGCCACAAAAGGGGATCAGATTCAATCGGGTAGTTTTCTCTTTAGAGTCGGGGGAATGCTATGGACTGAGTCATGTCCTTACCCCCACAAATTCATATGTTGAAGCTCTAATACCCAGTGTGACCATATTTGGAGATGTGGCCTACAAGGAGCTAATTAAGATTAAATGTGGGCATAAGGGCAGGACCCTGATTCAATGGGATTAGTATACTTACTAGAAGAGACCCCAGACTGAGTTGTCTCTCTCTCTCTCTTTCTCTGTCACTTTTCTCCCTCTCCCCATCCCTCTCCATGTGAGGACACAGCAAGAAGGTGGCCATCTGCAGGTCAGGAGGAGGGTTCTCACCAGGAACCAAATGAACTGGCACCTTAATCTTAGACTTCCCAGCTTCCAGAACTGTGAGAAAATAAATTTCTGTTGTTTAAACCACCCAATCTCTGATATTTTGTTATGGCAGCCTAAACAGACTTAATATATGTAGAGAGAGACAAGAAATATATTATTTCTAGACTTAGAACTTAATGATTTGTTGTGGTCTATCTTATGCTTCCTGAACGTGCTCTAACATGATGTCTTGTGATGTAAACTTTTGATCTGTCATCCTCCATGGCCACTTAATTTAATGTATCATCTTTGTATGGAATTATATATATAAATTTTCAATGATAGAAAATTCTCTTCACTATGGATAGTGGTGTGTGCAATATAGAAAGTAATCACTTAGCAGAATTTTGGCATAAGGATGCTCCTACAATCCATCAGGCCTCCATAAATCCCACCCACCTGTTCAGCACATGCAGAGAAAACTCTTTTCTACACAGATAGAGTAGACCTATTTGTTGTCTTGGGGGACAGTTACATAATCTTAAACTCAGGAGTTGTAGGTCTTGATTCAGTGGCTAGAGGCAAGAGCAAGCCAGAGACAGAGCCATAGACTCTGAAGCTAGAGTTTTTGAGAAGTTGTATAAAAAGAGACTAAGAATTCTCCATAGTTAGAATGTCAGTCCTACTGTGAAAATTATATTGAAATTTTCCTGAAAGAATTCCTGTTTCTCTTTTTCTGGCTGTATATGCAAAGAAAGGGCTTAACATCTTTTTATTTACCCAAATGTGTACTATTTTTCCTTCTAACTTTCTACGAAGAGCAAAATTACATTTTGGTGTTGCCATATTGATCCTGGGTGATCAATTTGTCTTTTGATATCAAGAGAAGTGTTAGCAAGTCGCCACGAATTTGCAGTAGCTGCTGCGATGGACGTGACAAAGGTTAAGAGGGGATAGAGTGGCAGGGAGGTCAGGGCAGCCCTGTGGCCAAGACAGGCATCTTGCCTTAAGAGGGACAGAGGACCACAAAACTTACCCCACTTTGCTTTGCCCTTGTCGGCAGAAGATATCTTTTTACTATATTTCTGGTATAATTATTTCTTGCTCTGCCTTATATTTATTCTTTTATTTTTGTTGCCTATTTGTTTTTCATTACAAATGACCTCCAATTCTTTTAAGGGATGTGAATAAATATAATAATCCCTAACATTTATTGGAAGCATACTAAGTGTTAAATGTTTAAGTGCTAAATATTGATGTGTGTTACAGTCGTATGAGGCAGCGAGCATTTTATAGATGAGAGAATGTAGACTTAGAAAGGATACAGAGCTTGCCCAAGGCCCAGAGAGCCTGTAAGTAGCAGAGCCAGGACTAACATCTGGACTCATCTGTCAGCAAAGCTGACAGCACAGTGATGTTGGTGGCAGAGGGCTGCTACCTGGAACTTCCTCAGATATTATCTCCAGGGGTATTCATTGAAAATACTCAACTCCAAAAAGAGATCACATCCCATCTCTTTGGAAACAGATCAACTTGCTGGATTGTATCAAGTGCGTGGAAATGCACAGAGCCCTGTTTACTTCAGTTACTGCTACTTGGTTGCTCCTTTGTGGTGGCTATTACAAAGAAAATGTTCAAATTAATGCTGCAGATCAGGGTCCTTGACCCTTGCTTTATCAGCGCATATTCCCATCCTGAGTTAAGACAGTCCTCTGGTGTCTGCATGAACGATACTTCATGAAGCATGTCTCTTGCCTTAGCAAGAGCCCCATCCATTTCCAGTTCTAATGGATCCTCCTACAATACAACAGCACAAGTTCATATTTACCCCAAACCATTATCTGTGTCCAGCTGATCATTTACTGAAGGCTTTCGAATGTGCTTATGCTAGAGACGGCAGGCAGACAATACTCTATTTCTTTAGCACACGTGCTTTTGTGGCACACTTCTTACTTTGACAAATTACAATGATAGTTTTGCCAGATGGAATATAGACTCCCCAAGGAAATGTGAGGGCTGCTAAGGACTCTGCAAAGGCAGCAAAACTTGTTCCACTTGGAACTGGAGGTGATAGTCAGAAGTCAAATAGAGGTTGTACCAACAACCATTTACACTTATAAAGCCCCCTTTACAAAGGAGTCCCAAGGCACAGTGCATTTAGGCTTTTTAAAATGTCAGTGGTTAAGGACAACAGAGAGCAGTAGCAAACATAACCTTTAGTGTAGCCCTGAATACTGACAGAGTAAGAGGTTGTGTGCTTTTCATAGGAAGTGCATTATACTCTCCGCATTGTCTTGAACCCACCATTGTTCCAAATGTGAAACTTCTATCGGATGCCAATGGAGTTTTGTGTTGCTGTGTGATGGCAGGGTCTGATCTTAACTCAGCTAGCACTTCTAAGCTTTTTGCTACATGAACTAAAAATGCTACAAGGCAGCTCTATTTTGTAGAGACTACAAATTATGGCTGACCACTGTTCTTTTAAAATAATGCAGCATAGGTATTTTATATTCATACTGTAGTAATCTTTCTAAAATTTGAGCATGCTTTTCTGTTTTGATTCTTTGTCAGACAGATTGCTGTTCTCTTTTATCCCAAGCTGATGACACTGATAAGTAACAATGCCCATGTGGGTGTCAAGGGGTTTTGCTGCACCGTGTACACAAAGAAAAGACAGAATAGTACAGGACATTGAAGATTGGTGTTGTTACAACTCCAAACTTTCAGATTCACAATCTGCTTTATAGTTTCCTTAAGGAAAAGCAACCATTTTTTAAACAATGCAACTCAGAAAATTTCGAAGTTTATTGAACAAAATCTATACTTTTATATTTTTATTTGCTTGACTTGTTAGTTCTACTAAGTCACTGTAGGATGCAAATGTTTTTCTCTGTATACTTTTCTAAACTCCCAAAGATTCAGATACAGAAATAGTTGGCAAGGCAAGCACTGGTCAGCAGGCAGTTCTAAGTAAGTTATTCATTGTGTCATATTTTCATATGGTCAATTCCTTTACAAATATTACCCCTCCCTTTTTTGCGGTAATTATAGGATGAACGAAGAACTTAAAGATATTTTGGGGGTGATTTCATCCTCAGCTTTCACATTTTATCTTAGAGGATGTCCCTTGAGTTTTTTCATTATAATTCATTTTTTTGTTTCCAAAAGAACTATGAAAGTGGGTTAATCTTATCTCTAAATATGAACCAGAACTAATTGACAATAATTTCTAAATTATTCCAAATCCATCATGAATCTGACTCTTGAAACATGAACCTTCTTTTAATGGATTATAGGTCTTCAAATTTGTTCATAAAACACACACAATTTAACAATGGGAGAGGTATGCTAAATTATATATATCAAGTCCTGATACACCACATATGATTTTTGTGGCTAAGAAGCTAAAGTAGTAGAAACTCATATTTTCCTTTCTTTCCCTCAGTTGGCTGGGGGGCTCTGCTTCAGACTGCAGGTCTGCAAGTTGGCTGGGAAAATGTCATACTATAAGTCTGGTTTGGATATGCTTCGCCTTGAACCTCAGGTGGAAAGAATATTGACTGCCTGGTGTATGTTTTCATAGAAGTAGTAGAGCCAAATGGAGAAAGTTCATAGGTATAATCACATCTAAGCCTCTGTTCTATCATGTCACTAACTTCTTACTTACCAAAGCAAGTCAAATGGGTAAGACCAAAGTCATGGGGTAGGAAAGTATACACTGCCTTCCATGAGACCACAGTAAGTGTATAGATGCACAGTACTAGTACAGGGGAGTGAGAGTAGTGACCCCCATTTCTGCTGACACTAGCTCTAGTGGAATATGTCACCTACAAGTGGTACTATTACAAGGCTTAATGAGGTAAATAGTAGTATTATCATCATTTCACAAAGGAAGATACTAGAGTAAAGAGAGAATTAGTAACTTGCTGAAGATCACATAGCTAATAAATGGCAGATGTTGGATTCAAACCATGTAGTTGGACTCTAAAGTCCTGATTAAACTCCTGTACAAGTATGACAGCTTGATACACCAATTTCTGTCGTGGGTATTATACAAAAGCAAAAGATTAGTAATAATAATAATAATAAACACATCTGTAAATTCCATCTCCACCAAAACTGAGAGATAAAATAGTATTATGTTATACTATTTTATATCAAGCTATAATATATTATATTAAAATGCACAAAGGTTACCAAAAATAATCAAAATTAGTACAGAAATCACAGGAAGTAAAATGCTTCTAAAATCATGTTGGAGGAAGTAAAATGTGAGATCATGAAATGATGGCAGACCTGAAGAAAAGAACCAATCACAAAAAATATATTTCCTGTAAGTGAGCAGAGGCATCACTCTAAAACCCTAAGCCAATATCATTTGCATATAAGAAAAGCAGCAAAACCTGGAAAGAATCACAAGGAGATGGAGCAGAAGGTGCATGGGGGAGGAAGTTCACAGCATAACAAGATGGCAGGTCTAAGAACATACTAGCATAAAGCTGGGCCAAGGTTTCTGAAAAGGGGTTGTCACAGCACGGATCCACAGATACTGTAAGGAAGCAGGTGGAAAAGGACAGCATAACTTACCACCAAGGAACATTCACTAGAAAGTATTGCCATGGACCAGATTAAAATACTGAGATTTTACCATTTAAAAAAAAACAACAAAATCCAAACCTTAAAAAAGGACTGAAAAAAAAAACAAACCCACCACAAAGAAGAAACACAGTAACTGAAAGAAAAGATGGTGAGAAAATAAGGAGAGTTGAAACATGATCTGGCAGAATGGAGAGCAAAAACAGTAGAATAAAAATAACCACTAGAGGTTCAGACAGGGAATAGTAAGGAGCCCAAAGGAGAGCATACACTGCAGTTAAGAACAGAGAGACCTACCTAAGGGCTCCAAAATCGTGACCAAAATAAAGTAGAAAATTAAAAAAAGATTGGGGAAAAATTCTCTAAATACAATATAAAGCAAAGGAGGTGCAACATATACATAACTGGAGTCTGAAAAAGAAAATCGAATGATGTAGTGGAACAAATATTTAAAAATATAATCCAAAGAGATTTTCCAAAAAAATTATGTATGGATTGTATATATGTAAAGATATACCAATGCCAAGGGAAAGAACCCAGAATGGTCAACACTGAGATACAGCCTAAAGTTGTTGATCTTTGAGGAAGAGGAAAGAAACCCCTGTACAACCAGATTATGAGGGAAAATTTTGTTCTGGTTTCAGATTTTTCCATAAGAACATTTGATTCTAGACCTGAGTCTAGCATAAAAATGCATTACAATGCCTCTGTAATTAAATAATATAGAATAGAAAGAGGAATAGAATAATCTAGACACGGACACTAAATACATAGGGAATGTAGAAAATAATAATGGCATCACAAAGCACTGAGTGCATAGGTTTTTCAACATAAGGACTTGTGACCACTGAGTGGTCATCTGGGGAAAAAAATGAAAATGAACCCATACTTCGGATTTTTAATTAGGATAATTTTAAAATAAGTTAAATAATTAAATATGAAAAATAAAACCATGAAACTTCCGGAAGAAAACACAGAATAATTCCTTGAAAATGGAGTGGGAAAAATCCTCCCAACTCTAACTCAAAATTCAGATGCTATAACAGAAAAGATTGATAAACTTGCATAAAAATGAAGGATGTTGTACATAGCTAAAAAGAAGAATGTAAGTAAAGTCAAAAGACAAATGACTCACAGGGAAAACCTATTTTCAGCTTATATGAAAAAGAGCATATGTAGAAAACTCTCATGAATCAATAGAAAAAAAGAAAATACATAAGATCAGTTTACAAAGAAGGCTTATCAACATATGACAAGATACCAGTGTCAATCTTAATAAGGAAATACGAATCAAACTACACTAAAGTGTTTTTTTTTTTCCCTATTAGAGCAATTTAAACATCTACATTTGATAATATATTCTACTACTGAGACTGTAAGGAGCAGACCTCTCATTCATTGCTGGTCAGAGTGCAAATTTCTACTCCTGCTGGAGGCACTTCTATCATCTTGAAAATATTTACAGGTTTGTTTTTTTTTTTCCTTCGTTAGACTTTATTTCCAAGTGTGGGTTTTCCTTTTATTTCATTATAAGCAAATGTTCAGTTTTGTCACATATGTTTTCGACCTCTGTTAAGATCGTCATGACGACTTACTCCTACAGTCAATGAACAAGTAAATTAAAGTAATAGAAATCGTCTGATTCACACTTTCTTTTTGTATCAATCAGGCTAGTGTTGGGAAAATGGATCCCATGCCTGCTGGTTCAAAAGTGAGAATTTAAATGGGTAACTGGCTACAAATGTTTTGGGAGAGCTGAAAGTGATGGGTACCCTTCTGTCCTGAGATAAATTGTACTGGCTATGATACAATAAATGTTCTTTCAATACATTGCTGGATATATTTTCTTTAGGATTTTTATTTCTGTCTTGTGTAAAGCCAAGTGGAATTGGTGTGTGTATATGTGTGAATGCTCACTTTGCTGACTTCTGGTAAAAAGGTTATGGTCTATGCTCTGCAGGGTCTGCAGAATAAGTTGAAGATACTGTACAGTTTCTATGTTTTGGAATGTGAGAAACTTCTCTCTACACAATTGTATTATTTTACAACCTATTTTTATAAAGTTGCTTATTGAATTTTAAATTAAAAAAATTTTTTCCCCAATCCTTCCTTATATCTCTTTCCTTACTCTCATTGTATGAGTGTGTACTTTTTTTCTTTTTTAAACTCAGGTCTTTTTTTCTCCTGATTAGATTTGCCAGTTCGGATTATTGTATTATTCTTTTGAGTTTTGAAATAAAACTTTTAATGTTGTTAGTAAAATCTGCTTTTCTTTGCCTTTCTATGGAATTCTTTTCTGCTTTTATTATTATTTAATTCCTTTGAATTTAAGCTATTGTTCACTTTCTGTCATCTTTAATTGAATATTTATTTCATTTATTATCATTCAATTTAATTTTAAGTCTGTGCATTGTAACTTCATTTTTCTCTGAATGCTGCTTAGTCAATGTCCCATGGATTCTGAGATATAAGACTTTGTCATTTATTTCTAAGTAAATAATTTTGCTATCCTCTTTTTGATATGTAAATTTATAAAAATGTGAAATGTTTACACATACAGAAAAATACTGAAAATGATAGATTTATCTATATGCTTACAACAAAATTTAAGTACTAAGAGAGATCAGAATTTTGTCATACTTTCTTCATTTCATTTTTAATTTCTGAAGAAATGAAACAGTAGATAAAGGCAAACTCATCTTTTATTCTCACCTTTCTCTTGGGTAGATATGTATCATTCTATGTATTTTTAATACTTTTATGTAGCTGTAATCAAATGTACTATTATTCTGTATTTTAGTTTTCAAAATTTTGTCACGTAGTTAACATTATTATGCATAATTTTTTCACTTAATATAAACATTTTTAGACTTATGTATTTAGCATTTTATCGTATGTAAAACATTTTTGTATATCAATTCATATTAGTGGAACTGATTTGTTTATTTAAGCTGCTATGTAGTACTACTCAATTGTATTAGTAAAGCACTGAATTTTTTACTAGACAGGTTGTTTCTAAATATGTTTTTATGAATTGTAAGACAATAAACATCCTTTTGTATGCTTTCTTATGCAGATATAAAGATATTCTCTAAGAAAGTTGTTTAAAAATAAATAAAATTGCTTGATAATAGAATATTTCTAAATTAAATTGTATTCAATATCACTAAATTTTCCTCAAGAAGTTTTATCAGTTTATACTTCCACTAGCAATCCCCGTTGTCCTAAACTCTCACCAGCGTCTGATGTTGTCACTTTAAATTTTGCTAATTTTTTTTTAAGATTTAATTTTTAAGTAGTCTCTATACCCAACATGGGGCTCAAACTTACAACCCTGAGATCAAGAGTCGCATGTTCTACTGACAGAGCCCGCTAGGTGCCCCAAATTTTGCTAACATTTTAAATTTCCACCCAGATTTCTTGTTCTGTGGGTTGCTTATTAATTCCTTTGTTAATTTTCCTATAGGTCTCAGCACTTTTCTTAATGACTAGTAGGTATTCTTTTACATTCTATATTCAAATGGTTCACTAGTTATACTGGTTACAAATAGCTTTTTTCATACATAACTTTCCTTTTCATTGGTGATCATTTACAAATTCAAGATTTTACATTCAGTGAAGTCCTATTTAACATATAGGTCTTCATTAGATATATTTTATATCTTTTTTTTTTAAAGATTTTATTTATTTATTTGACAGAGAGAGACAGCAAGAGAGGGAACACAAGCAGGGGGAGTGGGAGAGGGAGAAGCAGGCTTCCCGCTGAGCAGGGAGCCTGATGCAGGTCTCCATCCCAGGACCCTGAGGTCAGGACCTGAGCCGAAGGCAGACGCTTAATGACTGAGCCACCCAGGTGCCCCGATATATTTTATGTCTTGTTTAAGAAATCATTTCCTACTGTAAAGTCACAAAGTTATGGTAAATATTTGATAGTTTTACTTGTTTGAGAGACAGAGAGAGAGAGAGAGAGCGAGCACGAATGGAGTGGAGGGACAGAGGGAGAGGAAGAAGCAGACTCCCTGCTGAGCAGGGAGCCCAACTCAGGGCTCGATCCCAGGACCCCGGGATCATGACCTAAGCCAACAAAGGCAGACACGTAACCGACTGAGCCATCCAGGTGCCCTGATAGTTTTACTTCCTATTAGAAGTATTTGTTATTAAAGTATGTACTTACTAAAAACACAATGCATTCTTAGATCTTAATCCTTCTGAGATAAATTTCAGTGTATGGTGTGAGGTAGAGATCAAATTTTGTCCTTTTCTGTATGAACAGTCAATTGCCTCTGACATTTACTGGATAATTGGTACTTTCTCCACTGATTTATAATGCCTTCTCTGTCACATAGAAAAGATTTCATTTATGTGTAGATTGGTTTCTTTACTGTTTTCTGTACCAATGGAATATTCATTTATCCTTGTACTAATTTCTCCCTGTTTCAGTTACTATGGCTTTAAGGTAGGTCTTGATATATAGTATAGAAAATCCTCTACTTTTGTTCTTGAAAATTGTCCTGGATATTCTTTGCCTTTTATTCTTTCATATGAATTTTAGGATCAGTTTATAAATTTTCATGAAAAATATTTTTAAAGTTTTGGTTAGAATTCATTTACTTTGTAGATTAATCTGCGAAAATTTTACAGTATTGATTCTTCCCACACATCTCTTTTTACTTATGTTTTCTACTGTGATTTTCACAACTTTCACCATGAAGATCTTGTTCATCTTTTGTTTTCTTTCTGTCTTTTTTCCCCCATATTTTTTAAAAAAGATTTATTTATTTATTTAGAGAGAAAGAGAGAGGGAGGGAGGGGTAGAGGGAGAGAGAAACTTAAGCAGACTCCATGCTGAGCTCAGAGCCCAACTTGGGGCTCGATCTCACGACCCTGAGATCATGACCTGAGCCAAAACCAAGAGTCAGACACTTAACCAACTGAGCCACCCTGGTGCCCCTGTTTCATTTATTTCTAAATATTTTATTATTGTTGTTGTTGGGGTACGTATTATCTTAGTAAATTACCATATTTAACTATCATCTGAGGGAAAGAGAAGAGCAAAGCATGCCAGTATTGAAGGAAATGCAGTGACACTATGTGAAACCATCACCAGCTAGATCCCAAGACCTGACCTTGAAAGCCCATCTGCATTGTACCCACTGGCCTTTGTCCCACGTTTTCCATAAATTCTTCTAGCTTATGTTTTACCAGGCATAGCATCCTGTGATGGAAACCAAGAGATAATGACTGTCCTGATGAAGAGCTCCAGCTGGCCCAGACCAACCACCCAGACCAGTTTGAGCTCAACCCCCAACTCACACCTGTGCAGATGGACCATGGAGTGACTAACATATGTTTACCTCATTATAATGCTAAAATCTCTGTCCAAGGAGGAGCACAAGCCTCATTTACATCACATACAATATATGTATAAGCATGTTTCCTTAAGGTGCATGAGTGACCTTATGCCTGCTTCTACATACAATGACAAGGCTCCTCTTTCTGACTATTCATCCTAATCCTAAATAAAAGGAACCCATTCACCCTTGCTCAGGAAGTTACAGCTTTGGAAGTTATTCCCTGGAATCTCCTTATTTGTTGCAAATAAAGCTTCTTTTGTGTGACAACTCAACCTGGTGTAGCTCCTATCTATAATTCACCAAGAAGCAAACTCATATTAGTTCAGTTATAAAACCTTCTCAAGTAAAGTGGCTACAGAGCTGTTGCAGTGTCTAAATCAGGGGAAGGATGATGAGATAGCCTTGCCAACATATATTTGACTCCAGACTACCAGCATCTAATTAGAGAGCTGGTAGAACTCACACGTATTCAGAAGGGCAGCTGGTACTTGTCACCTCATCTGAAACTTGCTGGCTTGAGTGTTTAGAGCACTAGCAATGGCTAAAATGAAGAACACAGTGGCCAATCCACTGCAAAAGAGTAACACTAACATTTATCATGCAATAGCAATGGCTCTCATTTTCTAAAGTGGCCAGAGATTGATTTTTATGTGTATCATACATATAGCCTTAGATGTCAAATCTCAAAAACCAAGCTCCATATTAAAGCACTAAGCTCCTACAGAAAGTATGGTGGCTTAGCGGGAGGATTGTGGGAAGAGGGGACAGAATTTCGACACTCTCGACATAACACATTTTAGTGCCTCCGAGATGCATGAGAAGTACCTGAGCTTTTGTGGTTCAGAGGAATTTTACAAATTTGCTTTCATGCTCTTTTCTTCCAATTTAAAGTAAAATCCCTATGTTTTACATTGTTGACTCAGGGTTTATTGATATTCTTTTTGCTGCGGTTATTCCTCTATAGCATACCTACAAAATTATGGAGCTAAATGTGTGTGCAAGTAACTACAGCACAATTGACTACGAAATGAAGGAAATTTTGGTAACCAACAATTTAAGCTCATTCACACACACACACCTTCTCCCATATACATTCCTATCGGCCTTTCGGTTAAAAAATGCTCACATAAAGGTTTTAATATTCTGTTATAGCGTCCTTAGAAACCTACTTTATGAATATTTAAGGGAAATATTTGCCAGGTTACCTGGTATTCCTTTTAGATTACCAATTCCTTAAGGGCCCCAAATCCATCTTTTCTACGGTCTGTAGACCCACATCATGCCTAATGTAGGTAATACATGAAATAGACTCCTAATGTCCCTGATGCTCAAAGTCCATAACAATTGAGAAAGTTCCAAGTGTTTATAAAAGCTTTAGATATCAATACTTTTATGCTGCATTCTAAACTCCTTGTTGTTCCACATCAGGCAATAGGCAGAATGAGATACAGACTCAGAAGAAATTCATTGCTGATCTTGTAAAAATTCAAACACAAATGTTAACCAAAAAGCAAAATTTCAAAGAACTTCAGTTTCCTCCATTAACGAAAGGTTTACATAATTTTAATTTCCCCTCCTTTAGCCAAGGCCACTGTAATGTTTGTGATAGAGATTTCTTTTTTCCTCTGAAGAAGTGCCTTGAGACCTATGTAGTGCAAACAAGACCCAGTGAGAGTGAGAAGGTAAGCATCAAAGTCTCAAGCAAGCAATGGGCTGAGGAAGAGATTTTTAAGCAAAAACACAATGCGTAAGCAGTTATACAGAGCAAGGAGGCAAAGGAAGAGAATGGAGGAAGCAGTGTCATCACCTAATAAAAGCTCAATAAACAGACACTGATAGAGAGAAGCTGGTGTAGAAAGGCAAGGAACAGACTTCAGAAAATGCTGTTTATTGAAATGTTAGCTTGATTCTCCTGGTCTTTTAATTTAATTTACTTTAAATTTATACACAACAAAATTCATTCTTTGTGGTATGCTTCTCCTGAATTTCTATATATGTCAATAATGTCTATAAGTAACTGCAGTCACCTGTCTAAATAAAGTCCGCAGTGAATGAACATGCACACACACACACACACACACACACATGCCCGGCAACCTTCACAAAATGTCATGGGATTTTCTGGCCCCTACACACAAAAGACCGGAACATTCATTGAAAAAAGGACAATAGTGATCTTGTTAACATTCTAGAGATCTCCAAGGACATAGTAAGATTGTCCTGCCCCAGAGACATGTCCTATTGTCCCAGTGACAGCAATTTATATGCAAGCAGTGCGAAAACTCAGCACCTGGCTTCATTTGAATCATTGTTTTGATGACTTACACTTTAAGGTTTGCTGGGACTACCAGTCACTAAGATTTGTTCCACTGAGATAAATATTAGTGAATTAAAATTCTCTACCTTTTTCATTAACTCCCTATCACGAAAGAATATCCTACTAATCTGGAAAGGGGTTATCTCCGGGAGCTTTTGGAGGGGGATTTTGTAATGGTATTGGATTGAAAGCTTGCATCATGTCATTATTTTTTTTTATATAACCCTGCCTAGTCATAAGCAAAAAATATTGTGATGGTCTCATCAGAAATTCCACAGTTATTTCCAGGTAAATAATGTAAATGATGACATATTCTCTTTTCATTTATGAGAATATGATCTTCTTAGAGACAGAATTAAAAGACTCTGGAAAGTATAGGGGAAATTTCTATCCATTTATACTCAGAATAAGGCTTTTAGGCACCATATAATGTACAAGTGAAAAAGAGAAAAAGGTGTCCCCTTGGTATTCATCCATTTTGTTCCAAATAAAATGGGAATTGAAAATGGTGTATATATGACTTGAAATGGCGTATATATTGGTATTTTATTTCCTTTCTAATGCCCAGACACAAAGTGGAGTGGTGTGGGACTTCTTGTAGCAATGAATACAGAAACTGACTTTTTAATAGAAGATTGGTAAGGATGCCATTCTTTTATCTATGTAGCGCTGAAGACACTGTGGCTGGGTCAATATATATTAAGTGATTTGAACAACACCATTCGACTTTGAGATGTGGTGTTATTTTACTAAGTGCTGCCCTAGAGATTTTTTTTTTTTTTTGAAGAGATGCAGTATTTGTTTTTATTTTCCAAATAATGTTCTGTTTTAATTTGGCTTATTAATATATAGAATGAGATTTCTTACTCTACCCTGCTGACTACCACATCTTCCTAACTCGACTGGGACCACCCAAAGGGATGAGGTCTGTCCCCCAGCCATCTATACCTTACAGGGAGAAGAGGAGTCACTTACAGCAACATCTCCAGGAACATTTTTTGTTGAGTGAAACTCTATTATTTTCTTGCTGAAAGATCCTGTCTACATCCCCCTGTAATACTACCAACAACTTACATTTGCATGGCAAGAAGCTGATTTTCCCTGTATTGGGAAAAAGAGGCTCAAACAGTCTGGATTCACCAGCTGTTAAACATACAGATTAGCATTAGACCTGAGTGAAGAGTCTTGTGCAAGCCAACATTTTTCATGCAGCTCTAATGAGCCCCGATTGTATTAGTAAGCCTTGACCTCTCAAACTCTCAAGTTTGCCCCAGTGTAGGAGACATCCAGGAAATTGTGAATTCAGGTTAACTCTCCTGTAAACACAAGTGAACTATAGGAGCAGCCCCCGCTAAAGCTCGGAAACTGACTAGGGAATTGTGTGGTTTTAAGTACTGTCTTGTGTCAGAGGATATCTCAGAGATGGCTTCTGGGAATGCATTTAATCAACCTTTTATCCCCTCTTACATGAATGGGGCCTGTGCTATATGTCTGAATGAAATTTTGATTGTGAAATCTTTGCAGGGGGGGCGCAATATAGTTATATATTCTATGCAGCAATACATGGTAAATGTTATCGAACACATGATTAATAACTTATAAATGTCCACTGAACACAGGGTGGTAGTTTTCAATGGAGTGTCTATTGTCCAGCGAGAATTGAGTTTGGGTCAGACCTCACTGAGCATAGCTAGAGACTATATTTTTCTACTGCAAAGACAAAACATAATGTAGTCTCAAACTAGTAATGAATGTTTGACAACAAGCCTATTCCAAATTTCCTCTGCTTCTTTAGAAATTTTATCTTCATCCACATGAAAATGTTGTCAATAACTGACAGGGTGGTCTACATTTTAACTTCAGTCCTTTATATCTCTCAGACAGAATGTCATTGACATCATCGGAAAGATCATTAGCTCCATGAAGCTAGCATTTATTCAATGGACATAGATTACTTGGTATCGTCACCAAAAGCCTGATGAGTGAATGGATGAATAAATTAACAGTGCCAAATTTCCTTATAAATATTACCAGATTCCAAGCTAAAGCTACTTCTGCTGATATGAACATTTGACATGAGTAGTGGGAGAAGTTCAATGTCACTGGCTCATAGCCACTGAGAGTAAACAGAGCCAAGTGACGCCCAGGTCACCTGACATGGGGTGCAGGATGTTTTTGTTTCTGAAATAAACATTTGGGGTTAGGACATGGACTTGGCAAAGAAGTGTGAGATCCTGGTTCCAGGAAGAATCATTATTTCTCTTTTTGATTCCCTTTCAAAGGAAGATCATCAATTAAATTATTTCAAAATCCAGTTTTGAAGCACAAGTTATGTTAAAGGGTCTGTAAGTCTGGACTCCACATGGATGTGGCAACCTCATAGCAGTAAACACACAGGAAGGTGAAACGTCATTTGATCTGGTTTAATGCAGACAGTTGGAAAAGATCACAGCCTAATGAAGGAGGTGCAACTAACTATTGATATGTCAACAGAGGTTGGAGAAAATCCTGACCCTATTGGATCCCCTCACCGAGCGCTGCTTTAAAACTTGAAGGCTTTTAAACTTTTTTCTTTTTTATCAAGTCCAATTAGCAGATTAGCTAGCAAACCCCACTGCCTGAAAACGTAAAAATTAATGGACTTTTATAAAGATTCCACACTGAATGGAGAGTTACCGAAGAGCATAACTAGTGGCTTGGCGGTAGATTCCTTCCTGAAGCATCCTAAAGGCATCTAAGAAAAAAATTTAAATGCCACCTACATTTTTTTTAAAGGTAAGGTGCACTATTGAGTAAAAACACCCCGGCAGGGCATATTTGCCTAAGGCTGACATTAGATTTCATGTTCAGATCAACAGCCAAAAGGCTGGTAACTGCGAGACCCCAAACAGACAAGTTAATATTCAAACCATTGTTTATTTAGGCCTAAGAATTAATGCTTTGAAGAACAACAAAAATTATATGGCTGGAGATAACTGATTAACAGGAAAACCATTACAAGGCCACTAGACTGGGAGTGCAGAGACAGGAGTTATACTCACGCTTAGTTGAAAGAAGCCACTTTTCCGCTGGGGCTGAAAGTGTGTGCTTGCCCTAAATTCTATGGTTCTGTGAAGCAGCCGAGAGAAAAATAAACTTGTTTAGACATTTTCAGTGGAAAAGGTAGATGGCCACTTTGGGGGACTGAGGGTGGCAGTTAAGTTCTCCAGAGAAACAATCAATTTTTATATCTCTATCTACATCTTATATAGCTATATCCAATATATATAATATATAAATATTTTGTGTGTATTATATACATATATATTTTATATATGTACATATTATGTGTGTATAATATGCACATTTATAATATTTTGTATTATATATAATGTATACATACAAATATGTATTTAGAGAGTATTAGTGTGAGGAATTGGCTCATGCAATTATGGGAGCTGGTAAGTCTGAAATATGTAGGGGAGCTGGCAGGCTGGAAATTTGGGTAAGAGTTGATATTGCAGTCTTGAAGACAAATTCTTCCTTCTTCAGGGAATTTTGATCTTTGTTCTTAAGGACTTCAACTGGTCAAAGAAAGCCCACCCACTCACTATCTTATCAAAGATAATCTGCTTTCCTCAGAGTCTACTGATTTAAATGTTAATCACACCTAAAAAAAATATCTTTCTAGCCACATGTAGACCGTGTGTGATCAAACACTGGGCATCACAGCCTAGCTAAGTTGACAGATAAAATGAACCATCATTGTAAGCCTCCAGAGGTTTGCAAGAAGACTATTTCAAGAGACAATCTTGGTGAATTCAGTCTCAGGCGATGGCCTCGTCTTCATCCCATAAGATTTAGAAACCTGGTCTTGTCAACCCCTTGAGTGGTATCTGCCTTTCAAAATAAGATGCATAGTAACAAATCTCATACGACTGAGAGTTAAATGGGAATGCCAAAGTTTGAGAACTTAAAGTACACCTATCATGGAAATGAAAACACTTGCGTTGGCATGACCAGCATATTCTCTTTGTATCGATATACCTACTTAAGAAGACAGGTTGTAATCAAAAGTTTGCTTACTGAACAAGAAATCAGGACAAGGAATTAGACAATTCAAATGTTTAATAGCATAAGGTTAAGGGAGATTAACATATTCTTTTCCACAACAAAAATATTATTCCTAGCAGGGTTGGAATGAGGCTAGATATTTGTTTTGGCCAAGCACTCTGCTTCCTGGATAAGACTTAGGGATACTGAAAGCACTTTTCTAGACTTGCAAGGCAGATAGCGCCCCTTTTGGTTGGTACATTTTTTATGTTAATATATTTTATCAGTTAAATTAAGTTTTACAAGTCCGGTAATTCATTCTATTTCTTTGAGATGACCCTACCTATTTTTTCCTGATACATTTTTTTCAATCTTCAGAGTTCAATATTGTTCTGTAAATGTTATGACTTGGGTACTGGTATCATTTATCAATGATATTTAATATTTATCAAAGAATAGAGGAAGGGACAATTGAAAAACATTTCAACTCTAAACCTGAAGTCAAAACTACACTCTAGAGGAGAGATGACTTACATTGGCTTTGGACAAGACTAGGTTCACATCTTTGTTACAAACTCACTCCCTGTAAAATGAAGATAATGAAATTTAATACATAGGATTATTTTGACGATTGAAATGAGATAACATAGACAAAACCACTAATAAATATTTACTGGCATAGAAGAGGTGATTAGTAACCAATAATTGTCTGAATTGGCTTCTTCATCCCCTCCCTTGCCCTCCACATATTTGAAGGTGGAGAATGAGGGGACATATTTGTCTTTTGTCTAGCATCAGGATGCAAACATTTGGCAGAGTCAGAGACACAGTGCATAACAAAGGTCATGAGACCTCCACTTCAGTTCTTGTAAATTCTAGACAAACAGGCAATGAGTAAATAATTGACAATCTTGAGGCATGCTATGATGTGAGGCATCTCTGGGTTGTTGCTGACAACAGGTGAGCAGGTCTGTGTCTGACACTGATGACTGGCCTAATGAAGAATGTTGAGGCAGATGGTCAAAGATGAAGGAGATCTTAGAAGAAAGTGTTCGCTCTTCCAACATAGTACGGGGCATGAGAGTTACAGCTCTCCAGAGTTTGCCCTGATCTTTTCCTTCCATGTTTTAGGTTATGAACTACTAATAAACCTGCTAGGAGGATGGATATATATTTAAAAGTAATTACTATAACTGGCACAGTATGAAATGCTAAGAAACCCAGGGTGTGGGGGGCTCTGACGATTTTGGTTTATGTTCTGATTTAGGCACATCTTAGCTGTCCAACCTTTGGCACTTTATTGGAAAGCCCTACACCTCAGTTTCCTTATGTTAATAACTGTCTTCAGGACTGTATTGAGGATTAAATCATGAGAAAGTTCTTTTGCATGGTGCTAATCAAATGTTCATCATCCAGATATGCAAGTATCAGTTATTTCCATAACTGAATAACTTAGTAATTGAAAATGTTTATGTACAATATTCTTTACATTTTTGTAATACCTACCACTCGGGATCATAAATACCTCATGAATTTTAATAGTGTGTGTGTTATATATACAATATACTTAAACATTGATTTTAAAATATACCTCGTTACACTAAATATAAGTTACCTTAATTTGAGAAGTGTCATCATATTTCATATTTAAGTGTACAAATATTTTTACATAAGTTTAATAGTTACACATTTAGTACAATTTTAGATGATTTTAGATCCAAAATCATGAAGAACAAGATTTCACTGAAAACAAAGGGACAAAGAAAAGCTAGCATGATAGATTTATTTTCCGACTTGACCTGGAAACTGGTCTAAATTCCCAGGTAGGTATCCTTATGGTCCTTGTTGTGCAGAAGAGAAAAAGTTTCAGGGAGCAGCCTAGCTGGAACCTAGGGGCCAGAAGCAGAACCTCTGTCTTCTGCTCATGCTGGGATCATTCCAGGCTTAGCTGTGGCCTTCCCTCTCACTCTCTGCCACCACTCATCGGAATCCATCTGAGGAAGAAGGGTGCATCTAGGTCTCTGTCTCTCCCTTCTCTCTCCCCTTTCTGGAGAAAGTGCTTTCTTGAATGGACCCTGCTGGGCCTTCATCTAGATCCCTGCACCAGTGCCCTTCAGCTCCCAACAACCCCCTGTGAATGCTCTTTTTCATCGACAGCCTGGATCTCCTGCCACAACTCTGCCTTAGGAAGGAAGACCAGAAGTACCAGGGAGTTAAACTCTTTGGAGGGAGACTAACAGCAATCTTGCCTCAGATTTGGATCATTCTTTACATTCCAGAGCCACTCTGAGGGCTCAGGCAGGCTTTACCCTGTGCCAAGACTGCCTGGGATATGCATTTGTTTACTCTCTCTGTGTCCTATCCCCTCACTGTTGTTGTTGTTTTTCTGGGAGCATTTCCTTAATAAATCACTTGCTCATGAGTCCTCCTCTGAGAAACTGACCTTTCCCACCCCTACCTCTATAACATCTGACCCCAACTCCTTCCCTACGCTGACTCTAGCACCCTGTGCTTAACACGGCAGATCAATCAATGTATAAGTTTGGCTGTGGACCAACCTTATAGCGGTTAAGCAATATACTGATGTATGTTGTCATTGACATACAATGGAGATGTCTTCCATTTATTTATTATTCCATTGTATTCATAAAAATAAGCATGGCTCCTCTTTCATCAATACAAGCGGGTGATTCTCTGTTTAACCTAAGGGTATTTGTCACCTCAGAGTTAGTTTTTCCCTATAATACAGATTGCAAAAATATGCTAGATTTCTCAGAGCCACCAGGACTGATTAGCACATTTAATTAATACATGATTTCTATAGTTAATGTGTAAAAATACTGCATATAATATTTTAAACTTTAAGTAGCAGTCTCTCTTTCCGTCAAAGTAGAACCCTTAGTTTTTTCAAGGAAAAATGGTTTGTTTGGCTACCAATTAAAAAAAATACAGAATTCTGATTGAAGGATTAATTTAAAATTAAGTAATCTAGATGGAT
This sequence comes from Halichoerus grypus, assembly GCF_964656455.1. Taxonomy (NCBI): domain Eukaryota; kingdom Metazoa; phylum Chordata; class Mammalia; order Carnivora; family Phocidae; genus Halichoerus; species Halichoerus grypus. The sequence continues at coordinate 11,849,716 of NC_135720.1, read as the reverse complement.
GAAATGAGGCCCATACTAATGGAAAGGGAACTCTGCAGTATTATTATTTACTTTTTTCCAAGAAACCTCTCTCCCTGCTTGAATAGAAACACATATGCGTGCACACAGGCAAGCACGCACATACACGAGGCAGGAGGGGTTAAAGGGTATGTGTTCCCAGTTATAAATGCTATGTGCCTGAATGTCTACAAAGCCGGTTTTCCTAACCCTTCTTCAGCCTCCTCAGCCAGAAGTGAGCTTTCTCCCTTCCCAACATTTCCACATTTCCCTCTCTTGAGGCATGTGCGTGTTCTCAACTAGTCTTATCCTTAAACCTTGCCCGTGGGCTTCTTGAGATGGTCTGAAACATATTTGTGTCCCTCACCGCACTTTAAAAGACACTTTGTACATTGGAATCACTCATAAACCTTTAAAACTCAGTAAATTAATATTTTTCTGGGGGCCTTGGTGGCTCAGTTAAGCATCTGCCTTCCGTTCAGGTCACGATCCCAGGGTCCTGGGATTGAGCCCCTCGAGGGGCTCCCTGCTCAGTGGGGAGCCTGCTTCTCTCTTTCCTCCCCTCCCGTGCTCTCTCTCTCTATCTCTGTCTCTCTCTCTCTCTCAAATAAATAAATAAATCTTAAAAAAACAAAAAAAAATTTTTCTGATTATAAAAATAATACCTGCTCTTGTAGAAAAATAAATTACAGAAATTTTTAATAGACTAGAATAAAACTACTCACCATCTAACCACCCAGAGAAAACTACTGTGACTATTTTATGACAGGTATTTCTTTTGGCCATTTTTTTCTCTATATACTTAATACATACCTACGAACACAGTTAACTGTTGGAGAATTATTTTTTTAAACTGTATATTGTTGTAAAAATAATTTGGCATCTGACTTTTCTAATTTAATATATCATTAGAATTTCCTATTACTTTATTCTGCAAAGTCATGACTTTTATGTGTTATTTGTGATTCCATCATATTGCTATATCATAATTTATTTAATCTTCCCAATATATTCTGGACTTTTACATTGTTTCCAATATTTTGCTCTTATAAATGTTATAAATAATGCTGTAAGAATAATAACAAACACTCTTGAATATATGAATATAATCCTAGAAGTAAATGAATATAACCATAGAAATATATTATTTTTGGAAAATTTGTGTACCAATTTATTTTCTCATGAATATGAGAGAAAGTATTACACAACCCCCTCAACAACCATAGGCAGTGTTATTAACAAAACCAAACAAAACTTTAATTTCATAGATGAAAAATGCTACCTTGTTATTTGTTTTAATTTGCATTTTAGAAGAGTAGTAAAGATTAATTATTTTCACCTTTTTCTAATGGCGATTTAGTTTCTCCTAATGATTTGTAAGGTTCAATATGGTGAAGATATTAACGATTTGTTTCACACATTACAAATGTTTTTGTTATGTGTGTTATACTTAAAAACAGTACATATATACCTACATACATATGTGTGTATATGCAGCTTAGAGAAGAATAATGCAATGAACACCCATAATTCCCAAACTCAGCCTTAAAATATAGTAAGTGGCCAGTATTTTAAAGCCCTATTTATGGTTCCTTCCTTTTCACTTTCCTCTTCTCCCCACCCCACAAGTATCTATTAACTTGCAATTTGTCTACTTTGTTCCCTTGCTTTTTTATAACTTAAACATATTTGGATGCTAAACATCTTATTGTTTCATTTTACCTGCGTTCGTGCTTTATATGCATAAGATAACACTGTATGTACTGTGGCTTATTATTAATTTAGTTTTCACTATCTTTTTTTTCCTAAGATTCATCCATGCTAGATGGAAAGGGAACTCTGCAGTATTATTATTTACTTTTTTCCAAGAAACCTCTCTCCCTGCTTGAATAGAAACACACATGCGTGCACACAGGCAAGCTAAACATCTTATTGTTTACATGGAGCTGAGGTTCATTTATTTCCATTGCTTCTTATTATTTCGTTGACACACATTTGGAATATTGACATTGTTGTGTGATTATAAACAGTGCTGTCAACACATACCATCCCTGCGCTTTTCATCTGGGGTACACGCCCAGGCATCTTTCTAGGGATATGACAAAACATGAGATATTGTGGGCGCTCCCTGATATGCCTGTGTACAGCCTTATTCAGCAACACCACATTGCTCTTCAAGCAAATTGTACCAATTTATGTTGCTTTCAGCAATGTCTAAGGATTTAAGTTGCTCTATATCTTTGCTATAGAGTGGCTGTCCAACTATTTCATTTTTACCAAAGTAATGGGTGTACAATGGTATTTTATTGTGATTTTTTGTGATTTATTGTGATTTCAATTTGTAGACTTTAGTCGACCTAGAACTTATTTTAGTGTATGGTTTGAGGGAAAGATCCATTTAAAAAATTTCCAGTGATGACCATTTGCTCCAACACGACTGACTGAGTAGCCTCTCCACTGATCTCCATTTCTGCCATACCTTCCCAGCATATTTTGGATTTCTATATGTATACATGGATATGTCTACTTCTGGGCACTATGTTCCGTTCCTGTTGTCTATCTGTCCACACCTCCTCCAATTCCACATGGTTTACCTTTTCAACCTTATAACTAGTTTTGCTATTTGGTAGGACAACTTGCATTTCCTTGGCCTTTTTTTACTCTTCCGTATAAGTTTATAAATCATCTTGTCCAGTTTCCAAAAAACAAAAACAAAACACCCAAACCTATAGGAATTTTATTTTATTTATTTATTTTTTTAAAAAAATATTTTATTTACTTATTTGACAGAGAGCACAGCAGGGGAATGGCAGGCAGAGGGAGAGGGAGAAGCAGGCTCCCTGCCGAGCAGAGAGCCTGATGTGGGGCTCGATCCCAGGACCCTGGGATCATGACTTGAGCTGAAGTCAGATGCTCAACCAACTGAGCCACCCAGGCGCCTCCCTATAGGAATTTTAATTTGAATTGCTGAGCCTTTAGCTCAATTTAGGAAAAATGGACTCTAACTCTTCCTATCCATGAACAATGGAACAATTGATCTCCATATATGTTTTCTTCAAGTTTCCTGTTTTCTGCATCAAGGTCTTACAAACCTCTGGGTCAGATTTATTCTTAAATGGCTTATTTTATTTTGTTGCTGCTATAAATCTCATCATTTTTTTAGATGTCCTTTTCTGTTTGTTGCTTATGTCTATTGATCTTATATTTAGCAAATTTACCAAAGTTTCTTGTTAATTCCATTATCTGGGGGCTTTTCATAGGTGATCATACTATCTACACATAATACTTTCAACTTTTCAGAATTACTTTTAAATTTAATTATTATTTTATAATTGTTTAAGACATATACCTGGGTCCAGGCTAATCTCCAAAACAAGGAACATTTGGAGAAATTTATGTCCTTCTTTTATCCACATATACACCTTTTAGTTTATCTTTCTATTTTTAAAATTTCTTCTTACATTCTTAGCTAAATGATAACATACTATGTTCACTTTTCTACACCTTGCTTTTTTTTTCTTAATAAAATATCCTGGAGGTCATTCTATAGGTGCACATAGAGATGCCCTTTATTCTTTTAAGCAGCTGTACAATATTCCACTGTGTGTATGTATCATAGTTTATTTAACTAGTCTCCTATGGATAGATACTTGAATTTGCTTGTCTATTAACTAATTTTTTAAAAGGTTTTATTTGTTTATTTGAGAGAGAGAGAGCAAGAGAGAACATGTGTGGGGTGGGGGGAGAAGCAGGATCCCCCTCCGAGCAGGGAACCCTGCATGGGGCTGGATCCCAGGACCCTGGGATCAGGACCTGAGTCAAAGGCAGACACTTTACCAACTGAGCTACCCAGACTCCCCTATTAATTAGTTTTTTTAATGAATAGTTTTGTGTAAAACCTTTTAACGTTTTTGCAAGTGCATCTTTGAGGAGTGTTTCTTACAGTAGCATTCGCTAGATGAAAGAACATGTGCATTTGTAATTTTGTTTGATATGGCCAAATTCCCTCCATAGGGTCTATATCATTTTGTATCTCATCAGCAATATATGAGAAGGCCTGTTTCCCCACAGCCTCCCCAACAGAGTGCTTTGTCAAACATTTGGGTTTTGCTAATCTGATATATGGGAAATAATATCTCAGGGTAATTGTAATTTGAATTCTTTTGACATGAGTAATGGTGTAATATTTTTCCCTTTGTCTTTAGAGTTCTGTGGTTTCATGGAACTATTTATAGGGGTGGTTTTGCTGTTACTCATTTTGTCTGTATTTCACTGGGATTTCTGAATTTCACAGACGTCTTTTACCAATTCTGGAATATTCTTGACCACCTGCATTTTTGAATTTTCAATTTTTATTATTTTTTTTCCTCTTGGAAAGAATAAAGTGTTTTTGACTTTCTTAATCTCTCCATATTCCCTAAGCTTTCTTCTATATTTTCTGACTGACTTTGCGCTGCATTCTAGATATTTCTTCCTCTTCTAGTTCATCAATTCTCTCATCAGCTGAGTCTAATGTGCTATTTACTTCATTCAATGATTTTCTGATTTCAGTAATTATTTTATGTCTCGGTGTTCTATTCGTTTCTTTATGATATCTCCCTGGTCAAGTTCGATCAAGTCTCTTCTTCCTTAACTGTATTGTCAAGCCTCTTTTTTCTTTTTTTTTTTTTTTTTAAAGATTTTATTTATTTATTTGACAGAGAGAGAGAGATAGCAAGAGCAGGAACACAAGCAGGGGAGTGGGTGAGGGAGAAGTAGGCCTCCTGCCGAGCAGGGAGCCCGATGTGGAACTTGATCCCAGGACGCTGGGATCATGACCTGAGCCGAAGGCAGACGCTTAACGACTGAGCCACCCAGGCTCCCAAGCCTCTCTTTTCTTTAAACACGTTAATCTATTCGTGTTCTGTCTCTGCTAATTCCAGTATCTTTTACCTGTGTGGCTGCAATTCTGTAGGATGCTTTTCTCTGGATTTTTTAATTATGGTGATTTGTTTCCTCATTTATTTATCTTTTTAGTTGTGAGATTATGGTCGTTGGGACTTTATCTGTAGAATGTTTTGAAAACTGAATTCTAACAAGTGTTGCACTAGTAATGACTTATATTTGCTCTTTCTGGTGCCTTGAGACCACTCTAAAATCAGTTTTTTGATTTAGATTTTTCAGGCCACAAAAGTAGTGTGAATTCTAGCCCCAAACACAAGCTAATAGTTAGGAATTCTTGGGGGACACATGTCCTTCTCTTTACCTTTATCCTGAGCTAATGGTGAAATTAGCAAGCCTATTTCCAGGGTTAGTTTTTCCGCTACTTCATTCATTGAAGGTATCAATTTGCAAGGGTGCTGGATTTATAAAGTTTCTGATCCAGACCTCACTCCCTACTCTGGCTCTAGGTTTTTTCTTTCCCCCCTGCTAATGCGACCTTTTAAAATCCAGGCTATAAACCACCAGGAATTGGCAGATTCCTTAGGGCTTCTTGGGTTCTGGTGGAATTTTTCTTATTCATTTCTGACTTCTAATTGTTTACTTTATTACATCTTAAACTTGCTTTCAAAGAGTCATTTTTAAAGCTTACTTATGTATCTTTTTTTTTTTTTAAGAGAGAGAATGTGTGCATGAGTGTGGGGGGCAAAGGGGAGGGGCAGAGGGAGAAGGAGAGAGAGAATCTTAAGCAGGCTCAGCCCAGCACAGAGCCCAACCTGTGGCTCCGTCTCAGGACTCTGAGATCATGACCTGAGCTGCAACCAAGAGTCAGTCACTCAACAAAGCCACCCAGGTGCTCCACTTTTGTATCTTTTTATTGAAGAACAATATACACACAAAAAGGGAGCAAGTTGTTTACGTGTATAGCATGATATAATTTTACAAATTGAACACATCTCTATCAGCACTGGATAGAGAGACAGTTCCTTACCATCTCTCCAGAGGCTCCCCTGCACCTCCTTCCAGTCACCATGGGATATGACACAGCAATAAGTTTAAGTGACTGCAACCAACCATTACACCGTGCATGATCTCACAGACAGAACAGTGAACGAAAGGGGCCTCGTGCAGGAGAGTGCATGCTGCATTATTCCATTTGTGCAAAACTCAAGAGCAGACAAGCCAAAGAGTTACTTCTGGAAATAGACTCCTGGTGTTATATTTTGAGATAGAAAAGTTTTAAATTTTCCACAGCAAAATTTACTGATTTTTGTCCCTATGTTATCTATCCCATTTTCTTTTAAGTAAGATCAGATAGCTGTGTTCCTGTCATGTCTTCTAGGTTTTTATTATAAATAAACATTCTGAGGTTTATTTTGGTTTTGTTCATGTGCTGTGATTTTCAGTTAATCAACTGTTCCAGAATAATTTATTGATATGATTTTTCTGGGTTGTACTATCATCACAATTTTATTGTTTGTTCAAGCATCAATGTATTACTCTGTCTATTCTTGTTCTGTTTTGATTATCACAGCTTTATAATATATAATTTTTAATATATGTTAAGGCATGTTCCACCTTATTATTCCCTGTTTTTCTTTCTTTCTTTGGTTAGTCCTGGCATTCAAATTTTTTAGGTGAACATTAGAACTACAGACCCTCCCTTAATATGCCATTAGGATAACAATTAGAAGTACAATCTCTACAAGTAATTTGAATAGATTTAAAACATTCAGCTACCCAATAAGGGAATATGGATCATTTTTCCATTTATTCATACATTTCCCTATGTCTATCAGTAATGTTGACACACCTCATTGCATTGTGTGTTTACTGTGAATTTACTATTATAAATGGGCTCTATTTCAACATTACATTTTCTTTCTTTTTTTTTTTTTTTTAAGATTTTATTTATTTGACAGAGAGACACAGCGAGAGAGGGAACACAAGCAGGGGGAGTGGGAGAGGGAGAAGCAGGTTTCCCGCGGAGCAGGGAGCCCAATGCGGGGCTCGATCCCAGGACCCTGGGATCATGACCTGAGCCGAAGGCAGACGCTTAACGACTGAGCCACCCAGGCACCCCTCAACATTACATTTTCTTACATGTTAACATGCTAGTATATAGGACAATTATTGATTTTTAAATATATTTCTTTTGTTCTCAGTCACCCAACTATTCATTTTATGTTGTTTATAATAGTTTTCATTCAATTCTTGTGTATTTTCTGAGTCAAATATATATATATTTATATATTATATTTTTATTATACTAAATTATATAATGAAGAATGTATAATAAAGAATATATGTTTTATATATTTTATATATATGTGTGTGTGTGTGTGTGTGCGTGTGTTTTTCTGGTGGGATATCTCCTATTTCTATGCTGTGTGCAATTGCATTGTCTATGCAGAAGGAAAACCAACATAATGCTTGAAATGTTTTTGTCTTTCTTTTCACTTTAATGGGAATGTGTCTAGTGTTCCCATCATTACATATAATGTTGGCTGTTGGTTAAAATAGTTATGTTTTACCATGTTAAGAAAAACTTTCTAAGAAGTATATTTTTCTTTATTTAATTTAGGAATGAGTGTTAATTTTATCTAAAGTCATTTGCAGATTATCTCTTGTTTTTAATCATTTCACTTATTAATGTAGTTAACTATACTATGTTCCAACTAGAAAATAAGCATGAGCTGTGGATATGCCCAGATTTGTGGCTT